>NC_134359.1:264793639-265112806 GCF_048569485.1 Anomaloglossus baeobatrachus
CTTCTCTGCCCATCTATAGGCTCAAATGGAGAGCTTCTCTGCCCTTCTGTAGGCTAAAATGGAGAGATTCTTTGCCCTTCTGTAGGCTAAAATGGAGAGATTCTTTGCCCTTCTATAGGCTCAAATGGAGAGCTTCTCTGCCCTTCTGTAGGCTAAAATGGAGAGATTCTTTGCCCTTCTATAGGCTCAAATGGAGAGCTTCTCTGCCCTTCTGTAGGCTAAAATGGAGAGATTCTTTGCCCTTCTGTAAGCTAAAATGGAGAGCTTCTCCGAACGTATGGCACCTATCTGAAGAGACAAACCCTTTAGGTAAATATTCACTCTTCATAGTCTTCTGAGCTCTATTTGTACATATATTCGTAGTTAGGAGACTGACGGGCTTCCCATAGATTAGAAGAATATTCCTATTTTTTTTCTTGCCTGAAACAGTGCCATGGGCCGTGTCTGGTTTCGCATAGGATAGCATGTCGCTGAGATGGGGAAGGGGATACCTTCAGAACATTTTCTGCCTATTTTTAGGATAGGCTACCAACATCTGAGATGGTGGTTTCTGCTCTCTGGGACCCCTCCGATGTAAGGGCACAACACTTTTTTGGGAATAGACAAGTTTATGTGCCAGTTAGACAAAGCATTTCGATCTTAACCCAGGGTTAACAAGCCAACCACTGGGCCACCATACTGCCCTTATTGGTGGCCATGTGTACTTTAATGCAGATAAAGACACATATCCATCGTTTACTGGTCTCAGTGTACCCTGCTTTGACTGCGTCATCCAACAGTGAAGCTAGATTACATCTCCCGCTACCTTTATGTAGTTCCTAAAGAGTTGTTCAGCTGAAGGCTTCACTTAAGGCTACAATCTATATAATCAATAGAACAAACTAATCCACTGGCACCCAAGTGTGAAATAAAACTCCATCTCCGCACCATACCCCGGGGAAGATTAAAAAAAAAAAGGCAATTTATTATTAAGCAGCGAGATTGAGAACACCATTAAAATTTTCAGAAACCTTAAGGCAAATATCAAACCCACAGGCGATGGCTCCTCGTACATTCGTGAATATTTATTTACCTCTAGGTGTTAAAAAAGAACAAAAAAATGCTGCATTTACCCAATCCCAAAATCTGTATCCATACGAACACACAGGTAAATGAAACAATTGATTGAGGACTTGATGGACCCGTCGACCACTTGTGCCATTCCCAAATTGGATTCTGCACAACAATAAGGCTCGGTGGCAGTTATTGGGGCTCAGTGGACTGATTTTTGGTTTGGCAATGAGCATGTCCCACCAGCATTTGGCAATATAATGTATGGGAAATGGCAGGAAGACAAGTTTTCTTGCCCTTTGGCTTGGGACATTGCTTAATGAATAAGATTTTGGGGTTAGGTGAAGTATCATATACATTAGGTTTGGGGTCGCTTTTGGGTCAGTATTCACAGGTCATCTATATTGGCCTCAACAGTCAACATAATGGACAACAAGAATACCTATCATGACGTGGACTAGAGGAAGGCTCCGGTGTGAGGAAAAACACATGAAGACAGGGGTAACACTACGACAAACATGGGGTACACCGAGGACACCAACAATGGAGGGCCCTAGGACTAGTGAGAGGAGATAACTGAATAGGATAACTGAAGTGAGCACTAATATATATATTATGAGTGCAAGCCAAAAATTACATACTATATACGGATGAGGCTGAACATCAAACTTAGATAATAGTATAATGCCTCAAGCATATGGACAAATATTGGAATATACAATGAAAACTGCTACTTGCTAATTTGAACATGTGAATAATGAATTGCATACCTGCCATGAATATATCTCTATATTGGGGTCCCTAGCTCTGTGACCCTAACTAAGTTAGGGTCACAGAGCTAGGGACCCCAATATAGAGATATGCCTTGACGAGGCCTTGGGGCTCAGTTACATTGATCAATGCGATTGCTAAATATCTCCTTTTTCCTAATATTCATGGCAGGTATGCAATTCATTATTCACATGTTCAAATTAGCAAGTAGCATTTTTCATTGTATATTCCAATATTTGTCCATATGCTTGAGGCATTATACTATTATCTAAGTTTGATGTGCAGCCTTATCCGTATATAGTGAGAGGAGATAGACACCTCCACTTACCTGTCACTGTACCTTGCACTCCTAGCCAGTCCCTATGTAAGTTCCTCACCTGTTGCTGGGTTGGAACCTGAAGCCCTGAGTGACCCTTCAAAAGTCCAGGCTAGTGAGTGGACAGGTAAGGGACACTAGCCCGACTCCTGCACTGAAAACACACACCAGGGAAGGATAACAGACAGAGGGGAAACCACTAAAACAGACTGCTACAGTCAGCACCAAGACTGCAGCCAACACAGCAACCTCAAGAGAGGCATTCAGCAGCTCCTTCTACCTTCAGATCCAGGATCTGATTGGCAAAGAGAATAACTGGCACCCTCTACTGGGAGCAGAGGGCATATAAAGGGACTGGAAGTGGTCCCAAACCAGAAACACCTGACCAGGAGTCAGAAACTGCTGGAAAGCAAGCTGACATTAACCCTACGACTGCCAAAGGAAAGGATAACACTTAATATTGAGAGTCAAAAATGGGAATGACTCAAGTCCTGAATCTGTCACTAGTCTCATAATGCAGAGTACAGCCGTAATAATACCACTTGCTGGTGAAGTGCCATCTGTAATGAGATCAGATTAGGGCTGTCCAGTTGCTTGGCTGATTCGTGGGATAAAATATTATATTAGACTAGTGACTGGGTTTTACTATAAGTCATGACATTGTGAGCCTAGTAAGCCCAGCACTCCAGGGCAGAAGTGAAGACTGGCTGCCATGGTGGACCAAACTAGGTTCTGGTCAGGACGGCATAAATCGAATTGCTCATCTCTAGTATCCATCCATCCAAATATGTGTCATATCTATTATTCATGCCTATACTGCAGTCTTGTATTGCTCCTAAGTCTTATCCTGTTTCTTTATCATACCCAGCTTAGTTTTGTGCTCTCCTAGTTTTGGGAAGCTCATATCACAGAGGTGAGAGAGGGAAGCTGTTATGTCAGCACATGAAGGCGAATTTATGATGCATAGCACAGGGCTTCAGTGCCTGTCTAGTATATGGATATACCCATGGATTGGACAGCAGGGCTGGAAGCAATCCGATATTGGAAAAGCAGTTTTCGGCAGAGGCCCCTACTGAGTGATTTATATTTTTCTTTCAACTTCTGACATTGCGATTCATTTGCTTTACTTTTTAGCTGTTATGGGAGAAGATCCCATAAAAATCAGCCCAGTTGTGAATTTATTATATGGCCAATATGTCAAGTCATTCATGTTGAATGATTCGTCCCAAAGGATCCAGCATGCTCAGCATAACATATTAAACCAAATTCTAGAAATCGTGGGCTTAAATCCAAAACTATATATATGTTATGGGCAATGAATAAAATCTAATTTCCAATATCATTATTCTGGGTAATATATCGACACTACGCCTTCAGTATGAAACATCAATGGGGTGTTCACACGTCTGCCAAGTTACAAATCGGCTGCTGCCGGAACTCTTTTCCAATTATGCTCCTTCGTGGTCAGTCACCTAGGACTAGGTTAGAGGACACCTTTTTCTTTTGGTTAATAGCTATTGCAGAGGTGAGGGCCCATACGTCAGGGCTTTACGTTAAAGAACTCGAACGTTGGTTGAGGGACAACTGTTTTCTGATAGTAGCCACAGTGGAGATAAGCTGATCCATGTGGCATTTTCCATGGGACTGTCACAATATGCAACTGTAGCGCCCCTGACTACATCAGGGTGCTACAGGGAACAGCATCCTGTACCCCAGGGTGCAGGGTCTACCCCCCATGGTTCCAGGTTCCCATCAACAGTGTCACTGACATCCACACTTCAAATTCCAACCACACCTCACACCAGGGCTGGACAGACACACCAGTGGGTTGGTCAAGTTGGAGCATGGCCGCCCACTTAGGGGTCAGGCAGACTGGTTGGAGGGAGGAAGCGAGTTTGGAGTGAGTGAAAAGTTAGCCCTCAGAGAGTGAGGCGCAGCAGAGTTGGAGCTTCCAGAGAGGTGACAGGTTGGGTAGCAGACGGTGGTCCGGGACCACAGGAGTCGGGGACCGGTATTAGGAACACTGGACAGGAGTGTAACAGACGCAGTCTAGGAGGACTGTTGGTACTAGAAAGCCCAACCACCTAAACCGGTACCGAGCACGGCGGGGTACAGGACCCTAGATCAGGGAAGAGCTTCAAGCGCCTTGGTAATAAACCTGTGGAAAATAGACTCTTTATGAACTTTCCCCAAGAGCTCAGAGATTGGAGGCATCAGCACAACGCGGGGGAATAGGGTTCTCCAAAATACACAACCCACTCAAATCCCAAGTGCCAGCCACCAAGAGCACAGCTGCCATACACACGGACAGCGGGCCCCCGAAAGCGTCAAGCCAAGGGGCCACAACTGTCAATTTGTGCATGGAGGCAGGGCTCCGGACTTACCAAGTGACACTGGTGGGAGCAGGACCTGGACGGGCTCCCCCCGTAGAGACTGCGGTGCCTAGAGACTTTGATTTACCATCTGTGTGTGTGTCTGCTTAACCCCTTCACGACCGCGGGCAGTAAAATTACGTCCTATTTTAACGTGACTTAACGACCAGGGACGTAATTTTACGGCCTAAACTTCATTTGATTGCCGTGGCCATAGCAACGGCTTTCAAATGATGTCCCCTGCTGTTTCTTACAGCAGGGGACCTTTGCCTGACCCCAGGGGGGGTGGCATCGCCACCCCCCATAGGCGATCGATGTGATTGGCTGTTCAAATCTGAACCGCCAACCACATTGTTCGCACTAATTTCGGCAAAAATAATGCCCGAATTAGTGCGATACTATGAGATCCTGCTATGATCTATTGTAGCAGCTACAGCAGATCATAGCCGGATCTCTAACATGTCGCCCCCAGCCCCTGCAGCACTGATTGGAGCGATCGTGCTATGACGCGCAATCGCTCCAATCAGTGTGCAGTGGGGCGGTCTGATGTGTGGGTGGCTGCCCTCCCCAGGCCTGTGCTGGTCTGGGGACCCTCCCCCAACATGTCTGCAGCGTGCACTGGCTGGTACTTTTGGTACCACGCCACCGCTGCTGCTGCCGCCGCCTCTGATGTCACCGCCGCTCCCGCTCCAATGGTAAGTATTCCGCTCCCTGCACGCTCCCGTGAAGGCCCCTGCCCGTGCCCCCCCCGATCTGCCCTCCCACGCCCCGATCTGCCCCCCGGCATCCCGATCTGCTACCCACGCGATCTGCCTACCTCCTCTGACATCTCTATTCTGCTTCCAAGGTTCCTTCCCTTTGCCTTTGCTTCTCCGCCCCCTCTGCCCCCCCTCTCTCCCCATCCCCCTCTCCCCATCCCCCTCTGCCCCCCCCCCCGACGTCCTCTTACCTGCCTTCACGGGTCGTCCGAGGTCTTCACTGGCCCGATCACATCTGCCTCCATCGCTGGGTCCTTTTGCTGATCTGTCCAACGTCCTGCCTGCTGCTGGTGTAAAGCAGTCTATCTCACTGCCTTCTTGTTCCTCTGCAGCTCTTCTGGTCAGTGATCCTCTTGGTACTGTGAGTATAACTTTTTTTTTTTCTTTTTTTGTATCCTGTCCATTTTTACACCTCATCTGTCCGTGCGTCCCGCCAAGCGCTGATCAGGGATGCAGATAACGGATCTGCATCCGTGGTCAGTTTTTGGCGTGACTTTTTTCCGTATTCGCGACGCTTTTTGTATCGCATCCGTCCGTGCGTCCCGCCGAGCGCTGATCAGGGATGCACATAACGGATCGGCATCCATGGTCAATTTTTGGCGTGACTTTTTTCCGTATTCACGACGCTTTTTGTATCGCATCCGTCCGTGCGTCCCGCCAAGCGCTGATCAGGGATGCACATAACGGATCGGCATCCCTGCTCAATTTTTGGCATGACTTTTTTCCGTATTTGCGATGCTTTTTGTATCGCATCCGTCCGTGCGTCCCGCCAAGCGCTGATCAGGGATGCACATAACGGATCTGCATCCCTGCTCAATTTTTGGCGTGACCTTTTTTTTTTCCGTATCCCCAACGCTTTTTGTATCTCATCCGACCGTGCGTCCTGCAGCGGCCGATCAGTGCACTGCGTCTGTGCGTTTGAAAAGTCAAATGGCGTTCCTTCTCTTCTGAACCCCACCATGTGCCCAAACAATTACTTTCCACCACATGAGGTATCTACGTACTCAGGAAAAATTGCACAATATGTTTTACGGTGCATTTTTTCCTGATACCGTTGTAAAAAAAAAAAGCTACATGGTTGATACAAAAATTTTGTGGTTAAAAAAAAAAAATAATTTTCACGGTTTAACGTTATCAACTTCTGTGGAGCCCCTGAGGGTACAAGGGGCTCACCAAACATCTAGATAAATTAATTGAGGGGTCTAGTTCCGAAATGGGGTAATTTGTGGGGGAGCTCCACTGTTTAGGCACCATAGGGGGTCTCCAAAGTGACATGGCGTCCGCTAATGATTCCAACCAATTTTGCTGTCAAATGGCGCTCCTTCTCTTCTTAGCCCCGCCATGCGCCCAAACAATTACTTTCCACCACATATGAGGTATCTGCGTACTCAGGAGAAATTGCACAATACGTTTTATGGTGCATTTTTTCCAGATACCCTTGTGGAAAAAAAAGCTACCTGGTTCAAGTGACAGTTTTGTGGTGAAAACAAAAATTGTATTCATGGCTCAACATTATCAACTTCTGTGGAGCCCCTTGGGGCTCGCTAAACATCTAGATAAACTCCTTGATGGGGTCTAGTTTCCAAAATGGAGTAATTTGTGGGGGAGCTCCACTGTTTAGGCACCATAGGGGGTCTCCAAACGTGACATGGCGTCCGCTAATGATTCCAACCAATTTTGCTGTCAAATGGCGCTCCTTCTCTTCTGAGCCCCGCCATGCGCCCAAACAATTACTTTCCACCACATATGAGGTATCTGCGTACTCAGGAAAAAATGCACTATAAATTTTATGGTGAATTTTTTGCTGATACCCTTGTGAAAAAAAAGCTACCTAGTTGAAGCAACAGTTTTGTGGTAAAAATGTTTTTTTTTCTTTTCATAGCTCAACGTTATAAGCTTCTGTGAAGCCCCCAGGTGTTCAAAGTGCTCACCAAACATGTAGAAAAAATATTTGAGGGCTCTAGTTTCCAAAATGGGGTCATTTGTGGGGGAGCTCCATTGTTTAGGCACCTCAGGGGGTCTTCAAACCCGACATGGCGTCCGCTAATGAGTGCAGCTAATTTTGCACTCTAAAATTCAAATGGCGCTCCTTGCCTTCCGAGCACTGCCGTGTGTCCAAACATTTGATTTCCACCACATATGAGGTATCTGCGTACTCAGGAGAAAATGCACAATACATTTTATGGTGCATTTTTTCCTGATACCCTTGTGGAAAAAAAAGCTACCTAGTTGAAGCAACCGTTTTGTGGTAAAAAAAAAAAAAATTCTTTTCACAGATCAACGTTATAAACTTCTGTGAAGCCCCCAGGTGTTCAAAGTGCTCACCAAACATCTAGAAAAATTATTTGAGGGCTCTAGTTTCCAAAATGGGGTCACTTGTGGGGGAGCTCCATTGTTTAGGCACCTCAGGGGGTCTTCAAACCCGACATGGCGTCCGCTAATGAGTGCAGCTAATTTTGCATTAAAAAATTCAAATGGCGCTCCTTCCCTTCCGAGCTCTGCCGTGCGCCCAAACAATTGATTTTTACCACATATGAAGTATCAGCGTACTCAGGAGAAAATGCACAATAAATTGTATGGTGCACTTTCTCTTTTCTCCCTTGCGAAAATGAAAATTTTATGGCTAAAGTAACATTTTTGTGTTAAAAAGTAAAATTTTCATTTTTTCCTTCCACATTGCTTTGGTTCCTGTGAAGCACCTAAAGGGTTAATACACTTCTTGGATGTGGTTTTGAGCAGAGTGAGGGGTGCAGTTTTTAGAATGGGGTCACTTTTGGGTATTTTCTGTCACCTCGGCCTCTCAAAGTCACTTCAAATGTGATGTGGTCCCTAAAAAAATTATTTTCTAAATTTTGTTGGAAAAATGAGAAATTGCTGATGACCTTTGACCCCTTCTAACTTCCTAACGAAAAAAAAATTTGTTTCGAAAATTGCGCTGATGTAAAGTAGACAAGTGGGAAAGTTTATTTAGTAACTATTATGTGTGACATATCTCTCAGATTTATGGGCATACATTTTCAAAGTTTGAAAATTGCGAAATTTTCAAAATTTTTGCAAAATTTCCTAAATTTTCACAAATAAACGCAAAAATTATCGGTTTAAATTTACCACTGACATGAAGTACAATATGTCACGAAAAAACAATCTCAGAATCGCCAGGATCCGTTGAAGCGTTCCAGAGTTATAACCTGTCAAAGTGACACTGGTCAGAATTGCAAAAAATGGCCCGGTCATTAGGGTGTTTTAGTGGCCGGGGGTGAAGGGGTTAATCCACCTGATCCAGCACCACGACTACCGCAGTGAGTAATCTAACCCCTGCACCCTGCTTCCCAAGGCCAAGCCACCCGTTTACCAAATCCCCACTAACCGGGGCCTTCCCTACCTGCGGAGGGACTGACACCTGGCTGCCCCACACCATCTAACCCGGTACTCCCATCGACAGTGGCGGTACTTCTCCTTTACCGTAACCCGCAGGTGGCATCACGAACATTCCTCCCCTGTAAATATCCCCTTATATTTGAAGTGCCCGCAAGCCCCCGGGTCCGGAGACCCTCGAGCCACAGCAATCTCGGATCCGAGCAGTTGGACTGCTGCTGGGGTGGCACACATTTTCCATGGATCGGAAATATACAGTAGTATTACTTGAGGGACTTTCAGATGATGGCTATCCTTGTACTACAGATATACTCTTGTATCTTGATAAAGAGTTGAGGAAATATCTCAATGATATCCAAATTTGTGTTTTCACTCCAGAAGGACTTCTTGCGAATACAAGTTCAGAGCACTCCATCAATTCCATCAATGTTGGATTGATATGGGTCCAACTTTCAAAACCACCTTTGCTTAGCAGATTCATTCAATACTATTACCCGGTTACCTTGGCCTCCTGAGTGACTAGCCATGGATACCTTCTGTATAGGTTGTATTGAGTGCTACTGTAGCGCTGGCGTTCCTACAATGCTCTGCCTCTGCCCAGTAGTGACACCAACTCACTCACCACGGTGGCCAGACTGCATTGCCCTGCCTTGCTTCACTGCGGTCCTTTATGTTCATCTTTCCTGCCTGCTTCTTCTGGAGCCTGGGATCGCCGCACAGCTCCCCCGGGAGCATGTATAGGGCTCGCGTGGACATGCTCACTCTCTTAAAGGGACCTGACAACTAGCTACACGGACATAGACTAACTGATCATATGTTTCTCAGGAACCTCCCCTAGTTGGAAGATGCCTTAAGTACCTAGTACCTCTTTAGCCATAGGCTGGGAGGCGCTTCAGGGAATTAGTATGCTGGCCCTTTAAGAGAGAGCACGCATGACATAAGGGCGCTCCCGGGGGAAGGGGCTGTGCAGCATGCACAAGCTCCGGGAACAGGAGGGAGGCACATAGAGGACAGCGGGGAAGCAAGGCAGCGTGGTGCAGTCTGGCCGTGGAGATGTCCCAGAGCAGTGAAAGCATGCAGGCACTTCAGTTACATTCCACTAGGTCTTTTCCTTCTACTGGTCCACCTTACAGGAATCATAGCATTACACTGTACATGGCCAAAATGTAATTACGCCTCATCAACTGAAATTAATGTGAGCCTCCCCCGTATATCTCAGACTCCCCGTCAATTGCTTTAAAGCACCATTCCAGCATTTTTCGTAATTGCATTGTTAAAAGTGGTGCATTAAAACTAAGTCCCCTGCCCCTGGTCTTAAGCTACGTTCACACTAAACGACAGCGACAACGACGTCGCTGTTACGTCACCATTTTCGGTGACGTAACAGCGACCTTGTAAGTCGCTGTTATGATCGCTGCTTAGCTGTCAAACACAGCAGAAGCAGCGATCATAACGTCGCTGTGCTACATGTGCAGAGAGCAGGGAGCCGCGCTTAGCGCTGGCTCCTTGCTCTCCTACAGTACACATCGGGTTAATTAACCTGATGTGTGCTGCAGCTACATGTCACAGTTCAGAGAGCAGGGAGCCGCGCACACTGCTTAGTGCTGGCTCCTTGCTCTCCTTGCTACAGTATACATCGGGTTAATTACCCGTTGCATACTGCAGCCACATGTCACAGTGCAGGAGCCGGCACTGGCAGCAAGAGCAGAGGCTGGTAACCAGCGTAAACATCGGGTAACCAGGGAAAGGTCTTCCCTTGGTTACCCGATGTTTACGCTGGTTACAGCTTACCGCAGCTGCCAGTGCCGGCTCCTGCTCGCTTCATTTCGTCGCTCTCTCGCTGTCACACACAGCGATGTGTGTGTCACAGCGGGAGAGTGACGACCAAAAAATGAAGCTGGACATTCAGCAACGACCGGCGACCTCACAGCAGGGGCCAGGTCGTTGCTGGATGTCACACACAGCGACAGCGACGGGACGTCGCTGCAACGTCACAGAAAATGGTGACGTAGCAGCGACGTCGTTGTCGTTGTGTGTGACACCAGCTTTAGGCTATGTGCGCACATTGCGTACTAGCCCTGCAGAAATGTCTGCAGCGATCTGAAGAGCACACGTGCGCTTCAAATCGCTGCAGAAAATGTCCGTAGAAAAACAAAAAAAAGCCGATTCCATGCGCTCTGCCAGCAGCTCCTGCCATAGACAGAGCAGGAGCTGCCGGCAAAGCTCACGGAAGAAGTGACATGTCACTTCTTGAACGCAGCGCTTCGGGCAGCAGCTGAAGCGCTGCGCTCTAAGACGCCACGTGCGCACGGCCCCTGCACAATCTCCATAGACTGTGCAGGGGACGCAGGACGCATGCAGTTACGCTGCGCTACAAAGCGCAGCGTAACTGCATGTATTTACGCAACGTGCGCACATAGCCTTATACTAACCTTCTGGCGGCTTCATTCTCTATTGCAGCTGCTCCGTTTGGTCTTCAGTTATTTGTGACCTGTTGGCAGCTCCAGTGCATCATTCTGGCTCTTATAGACTTCCATTGAGAGCTTGTGACGTAACTTCTGACTAATGGCCAGTCAGAAGTTACGGGCACAGGATGGTGCCACGGGACTGTAGTGATGCCAAAAAGGCATGAAACCGTTGGAGGGCAAGTCTAATACCGGGGACAGGGGCCTAAGATGTAAAGCACCACTCCAGCGCTGAGAAAACCCCGCTGGAGTGATGGTTGGGCCATGTTTATGAAAATTATATCGAAGGAAAGATAATTCTCAGTTAGAGAATTTTAAAAAATTCAATCATTGAGCTCCAGTCCACTATTCCATCACATCGAGACCCATCTGTATTAGGGGATTACAGTGTTGCAAAGATGCAGAGATGATACCTCCATGTGTGCATTGAGCTATTTCTTTTCAAATGGTGTTTTGTTTCATTTTGTGGGTGAATGCCCGTCTTAAGGAGCTCATTAGCTGTTGAGAATATTCTTGTCTACATGAAAAACCTCAAACAACCTAAAGGTAACGTCGGGTTAACTGGAAAATGATGGGTAACAAAGGTTATATAAAGACTCGATAATTAGAAATAAAATATATAATGGGGCTGTGGCCTAACAAACTTTTTGCCCTTCTCTGAAAAGTAAATTTAGTAAACTATGAAACAGAAAAACAGAATTTACTCATACATGAATTTAAAGAGGTTGTGTTTACTTTGTACTTAAAAAGTAATGAGCAGGTAGTTAACATTGGCAACTACCTGCCCATTGAACAGGGCGCCGGCACAGAGCAATCACTGAGCGCTCATGCCGGCAATTCAGGTGCTCCATGTCAATAGACCAGCTCTTCTTCTGGGCTGCTCTGTCAACAACGTGTCACTGCTGCCGTCATGCCGATTGACAGCCAACTTTCTGCAGTTAACGGTTAATCAGCATGATGTTGGCGGTCACGCCTTGACAACAGGACAGGGGGAAAATAAGCTGCCGCGGTGTCAAGCTGACGTCAGCAGAAAATGTTTAATCACTGCCGGGAGCGGTCTGTGACTGCTCAGAGCCGACAGAGATCGACGCCTAGCACAAGCGGCAGATACCTGTTAGTTCTTAGGCATATTGAAAAGAAAGAAAAAAAAAAAGTATCTGATATCCCCATTAAAAGGTTGTTTACCATGTGCCCTTTGGTACGTACCAATGTTGGACCAATAATGGGTGAATGTGCTATGGTATGTCAATAAGTAAAACACCTGTGGTCCAGTGAGAGACAACTCAATAAGAATATGGTCTAATATAGACAACCGACACCTCTATTTATAAAAAAAATAATCTTTTCCACTGATATTTTTGGGGCAGAAGTACTGAGTAGAAATTTTTCTGCTGGATGAGATGAATAGAAATGAGTGAATGGTTGACAGGAATCAAATACTGCTCTAAGTACTTAGGCGGTCATGACACATAGGAGAAATCCAAGCACTGAAAGTCTTAGGTTGTGAGATACCTTTTTAACCCACCGATACTGGGTAACGGCCATGAAATGCAGAACAGGGGCTCCTAGACTGGCCCTCAGACTTGAGATCCTGCGCTGTCCCTTATCTCAGAGGTAGGCTTGATAGCAGCCAGGTCTGAGCCCCCAGCATGACCCTGACTCCTGTCCGAACCTTGATCTTACTCCTCCTCTCCCCCACCCTTGGGGTGGGCAGAAAACACAGTAACAAAACCCCACAGAAATGACACATACAAGAAATAACAAACACTTGTACACACTGAAATCAAATACAAAGGAGAGACTCTACGGGTACAGGGGAATAAAGAAAAAGGAAGGAAGTAAATGCACAACAGGGGAACTGCCACACCACGCAAAATACTAACTACAGTTGACCAACAACTGGATCACCACAAACGACCGGAATTGCTGGAGCTATACTGAAGCTATTATCGTCTCTGAGTAGCAAGGTCCAGAATCTTATATAGGAAGGAAATGGCTGTGATTGGTAATTCGCAACCTGAGCTCCTAGCAGAGTTTCCCAGGTCAGCAGGAATTAACTCCTGCAGGACTGAGGAACAGAGTACGTGAAATAGCCGACACCCAGCTCTGGCTGAGCAACTAGGAGACATCAGGTTGCCTGTCAGGCTCTGCAGTGTGAACAGAGCCTGACGCCGCCGTGACTCTTAAGGAGTCTGGAACAGAACATCGCATGACAGTAGCCAGCTATCGTCTAGTAACATCACTTGTGATCGCTCAGGCTTTGTGGGTCTAAAGCCGACCATACACATGAGATGGCTTTCGGCCGAACTATGCTTTAGGCTGACTGTTCTCTCGACAGCCACCTGTCTCATACACACGAGCCCTCATTCGACCAAGTGCTCTCTATGAGAAAGATGCCGATTCACACGTTGGCCGGCAGCTCATCTCCAGAACAATGCTATCGGCGCTGGACATGCATGATCAACATCTTTTCCGACCATCAGTCAGCTGTTGCCCCTAAACACGTCGGCAGTTGTCCGAACCTGTGAAATATGGAGCAATTAAAGTAAAACCGATTTCTTTACGATATGGGGAAAAATGGTCATGACAAAGAGAAGACTGGAGTGGACTGTCACTACGGCCGAAACAAAGCACAAAAGCACAATGGAGAAATGCTACTTTGAAGTGTCATTTTAATTCGTTTTTTTTCCTCCTTAAAAGATGTCGCTGACACAAGAACAAGAGATTTCTAAGATCTAAGTAAAGAACACTGAGCTACGACACCAATGTTCCTTTTCTTTAAGACTCTGGCATTACAATCTGCAAAGAACTTAATTGGTCTCCCATTGTTGCTCTTCATTATTTAGTATCTGCATAAAGCTGGGAACTCGGAGCGGAAAAGTGCCAGTGACACCCATAGTTCTACGAGGAGCTGATGTGACATGAACAATAATGGTGGACCAGCAAATGGGACAATTAGGTCGCTATCATCTACCACTGGTAAAGAGAACAAAAACATTGTACCATCAAACAGTCAGGTCTAAAAATGAAAAGTAAATGGGGGGCGAAGTTCTTTAAACAAGTCATAAAGGAAAACATAAAAGTTCTTATTGTAATCAGCAGTGAGAAACGAAGAAAATAAAAGGAATCTACTTTCATAATGGTAGATATATATTATATACACGCTGATTTTAAAGAGGAAAGTTGTGATGATTTGCTTATTTCTTTCACAGTGGCCATCGGAGAAGGAAATGTAGCCAAATGAAGGGAAATGGCTGCCCATATTAACACATGGATAGACCAAATTTGTCAAAGGAAATACCGCTGACTATTAGTAGGGAGTCCATAATGTGTATATTGGAAGGTGTTATCGAAGTGATAATTAGAGAGAAGCTAATAATTAAATTCAACTTGAATTTTTCAAAAAACCACATTCGCCAAATTGTGAATTTATTGCAATTCGCTTTCAAAATTATGACCACTGACCGCCATATTTCTGAGCTGTTAAAGGCCATCAATATGTAGAGGAAAAAAAAATTTCAGCTGTGTCCCTAGGATCAGGGTTTGCAGCGTTTTGGATGTAGCGTGTTTTCGCTGCGTCCAAAACACTTTGTTGTACAGTACAAGAACAGTGGATGGGATTGCTAGAAATCCCATGGCCCACTGTACTTGTTTTTCCCACAGCAAAAAATGACCTGCGGTGCGACTTCCCGAGCTGCAGCATGCTAGTTCTTTGCTGCGGAGACGCAAGCATTCTCCATAGGGAAAACACAGCGAGAGATCGCAACTGCCCGAGCACGGATCATGGGCACGAGCAGCTGCGGTCTCCTGCGGAGGAGACTCGCGGCCCCGTAAGGCAGTATGCGCCACGTCCAGGACACAGCGGGTCCTGATCATGGGCACGTACCCTTATACTCCCTCACCACTCACCCCAATGTCTGGTCCTCGCGGCATCTTCAGATCGCCGCCGCTTGTGCTAAGCGTTTTTGGCAAGTGAGCAAAAGGTCATGGCATCATGAAGTCATGGCATTGGCTGTCATCTTATGTGTGCAGAACCCTCCTGGGCCATATCAAAGCCGGGGACTTCAGTGCGAGCAGTGGCCATCTGAACATGTGGTGAGGACTGGACGGAGGGACCGGAGAGGTGGACAGTAAGGTCTGTAGAGATTCCAGATCATAATAAGGGGCATTAAATTTGCAGAGAAAACTTCTCGGCAAATTCGAGTTTTGCCTACTCTGCTCATCTCAACCCACTGGTGTCAGAGTTCGCCATAGTATAAACTAGTTTCTTGCTGTATTCATGGCTGCCGTCACACTTATCTAAATATACTATATTTTTCATGTTCGGTTTAGTAATTTGTGCAGAATAAAAAAAATAGCTATTTTTTGAGATTCAAAGTCCCCAGTAATCAAAGTATCTTCAGCGTTATCCCAGAAACTGTCACAACATCTACTAGCGCTTAATTCTCCCATGCTTTCCCAGCGCACACAAATAATCTGAACAGGTTGACGTGCGGCAGCTTTAGAGATTTACATAGCTTAAGAAATCCCATATTTAACCCATGATTTCCCTGCATCAGAAAACGTCACCTATGTAACAGACGGTCTCTTGTCTGAATTGTTCTTTTGGGATTGTAGCAATCAATTAAAAAGGTAAAATATTGAGTTTCAAAGTGCTGAAATAAATATATTAGTCTTGTTTTAAGATAATTGGTAATTACTTCAGCCACATTGATGCTGTTTCAACAGCAGTTTCACTAATGTTGGAGCTGTCCAGGGTGCTAATATTTGAAGAAGACCTTTCACCAAATTTTTCACGTTGAACTGGACACACAATGTATTAATGGCTGCAAAACGGAATATTTTTTTTTTAATTTTTGCCTTTTCTGTTACGGAGACTTTAGCAATCAAGGTATTTGGATCCCAATGAGGTAATTTTTAAGTCCAAGTGGGTGTGATCAGATAACAAGTGAAAACTATCTGATGACGCCCACTTGGCCTTAACAAAACGTAACTCATCAGGTACCAAATACTTTGATTGCTAATATCTCCAAAACGGGGAGGCAAAATCAAAATGTTTTCTTCCACTCTCCAGACACTATCACATTGTGTGTCCACTTAAACATGAAAAATTTGGTGAAAGGTCCTCGAAAATGGGTATTTTAACTAAATACAATAATTATCTGTAGGAAATATGTGAGTGATGAAATTATAATCTTGGGACTCCAGACTTTTATTGGAAATGGCTGCCCTCCCCAACCTCTTATTGGAATAGATCAGCTAACCGCAGTCAAGAAGAGCCGGAGAAGCCAAGACACGTGACTCTTCTCTCCAGTGTATGGGAGGCTGAAGGTTCTGCTTCCATCATGAAACTCTTTGCTCTACTTATTTTGAGTTTAATAAAGGTTTCAATCTATGTTCCAGCTTCGATCTTAACACAAGTCCCAATGTGGCACTGTTACCTGCCCTCTACTGGTGGAAATACCTACAGACCTGTGTTACTGTGCTACTTAATTATGTCCTTAGACCGATGAAATTCCAGTTTGTTAATCCAGAGGGACGCGTGAAAATTAGGACAGATGTTTTCTAATTGTTATGCAATGCAGGCAGCCAGGAAGAAGCTAAATAGAGATGAGTGGACCCGTAGAAGTTTGGTTCGGTGGGTGCAGCCGGACTTGAGATAAAGTTCGGTTTGGCACCCGGACTTGACCTGAACCCCAATGGAAGCCACTAATTGAGCAGTTCTGGTCTCTCCTCACATGCAGCCACCCATAAAGATCACTTCCGAGGAACGGCGGGTATGGTTTTTCCATTTTTTTTGTTTGGTGCACACTACATCCGATCATGCTGTTGTTACCCCCAGTGCAAGTCTTTCAAACACTGCAACCAACTCGCACTGGGCTGAGCTCCGAGCGTACCCAAGCACAGTGATGCTTGCTCAGGTGGCCAACATACGTAAAGCATCCAAACTCTATTTTTTGGTACAAATCTCAGATCAGTACTAACACCAAACTTTGTGTTCGCTCATCTCTACTTTACTATTTTCCCTATCAGTGTGTCTTTGTATGTTCTCTCCATGTTTGCATGAATACTCGAATAGTGATTCAACACAGACCCCCTACAATAAAGAACTGAGCCACCGTGTTGTTTTGGTCATTCTTAGCATAAACTTATCTCCAGTCCATTGAGTCACATGGATGGCACCTTCAGCATCATTTCAAGGCTGCATAAATTAAATTAGCATGGTCTGCACGTGCCTGATCTGAGCTCCCTTGGTCTTGCACATGTGCAAACTAAAACCGATTACTCTGTGTACACCAGTCCTGATATTACACCTAGATCACCAAAACTGGCGCATGCACAGACCAAGTCTAAGGGCGGCTTTGCACACTACGACATCGCAGGTGCGATGTCGGTGGGGTCAAATTGAAAGTGACTCACATCCGGCATCGCATGCGACATCGTAGTGTGTAAAGCCTAGATGATACGATTTACGAGCGCAAAATCGTCGTAATCGTATCATCGCTGCAGCGTCGGCGTAATCCATAATTACGCTGACGCGACGGTCCGATGTGGTTCCTCGTTCCTGCGGCAGCACACATCGCTGTGTGTGAAGCCGCAGGAGCGAGGAACATCTCCTACCGGCGTCACCGCGGCTTCCGTAGGATATGCGGAAGGAAGGAGGTGGGCAGGATGTTTACATCCTGCTCATCTCCGCCCCTCCGCCGCTATTGGTCGCCTGCTGTGTGACGTAGCTATGACGCCGCACGACCCGCCCTCTTAGGAAGGAGGCGGGGCGACGGCCAGAGCGACGGTCGCAGGGCGGGTGAGTGCGTGTGAAGCTGGCGTAGAGATAATTTTCGCTACGCCAGCTATCACACGATATCATACCTGCGACAGGGGCGGGGACTATCGCGTGCGACATCGCAGCATCGGCTTGCGATGTTGCAACGTGCAAAGCCCGCCTAACTCCTTCACCCACACATGTGCAAAACCTTACAAGCTCATTTTCAGCTTTACCACGCAAGCACCACATTTCATAGTGATGGTAGAGTTGGAAGGAACCTCAAGGGCCATCGGATCCAACCCCCTGCGAGTGCAGGCTTTCCTAAACCATCACAACTATATGTTTATCCAGTTTCCGCATGAAGATTTCCATTGATGGAGAGCTCACCACCTCCTGTGATAGCCTGTTCTACTCCCTGACTGCCTTCACTGTCAGAAAGTTTTTCCTAATGTCTAATCTGAATCTCCTTCCTTTAAGTTTCATCCCATTGCTTTTTGTACTTCCTTGTGCTAATGAGAATAGGGTAGTTCCCTCTGCACTGTGCAAACTATTCTGATATTTTTTGACTGCTATTAAGTCTCCGCTCAGCCTTCTCTTTTTTAAACTAAACATCCCTAGTTCTTTTAGCCGTAATGAAGATATGACATGTTTTGCAGACCTTCTACCATCTCGGTTGCTCTTCTCTGGACTTATTCCAATATATCAATATCTTTCTTGAATTGGGAGCCCAGAGATGTACACAGTATTCTAGGTGGGGTCTGACCAGGGCAGAGTTTAGGGGAATAATGACCTCTTTTGATCTAGATTCAATGCTTGACTTGATACATACCAGAATCTTGTTGACCTTTTTAGTTGCAGCTCCGCTTTGTTGGCTTATGTTGAATCTGGGATTCACTATTATGCCCAAGTCCTTTTCCTCGATGCTATCACCTAGCTCTATTCCTCCCATGCTATATTATATTGTAAGTTTCATCCTTGTCATGCACCAAAAAAGGGGTAAGAATAACATGAAAAAAAGGCCACAACATTTGACAGTCTGGATGTGTTCAGTAGATGCCATGCAGATACAGCGGAGGAATATTTCAATTCAGAAGGTATGCGGCACTACTGACTAATAGAAATATCATTCCAGATCACAAAGAAGTACAAGGTTCCTTTTAACTTTTGGTTGATGCAGGCAATTAGTAGGTCTTTATCAGAAAACCTGAGCACAGCAAAGATTTATTAGGTAATTAAGCCGGGAAAAAAGGAAAACATGCTTTCCTATTTTTCCAATTTTTCCTTAAAATCCCTTCCCAGTTCTCAAGGATGTGAGTGTTTGTCATCTGCAGGCCAAAGAAGTATGTGACCTCTCATAATCATATTATAAATGAGATACCGTATTTTTCGCTTTGTAAAACGCACTTTTGTTCCCCCAAATTTTGGGGGAAAGTAGGGGGTGCGTCTTATAAACCGAATATACGGGGGGGTGTACCTATATACATATATACTGCAGGGTCCGCTCTGGAGCGATGCTGGGGGCAGGTGACAGCTGCGGGCGGCAGCGCTTGATCTCCTGCTCCCGCTCATATAATATGCACAGCCGCTGTCCATCAGCAGCGTGGTGCTGAAACTGCATCACGCTAAGGGGCTGGGGCAGCGAGGCATATTATATATGCCTGCGTCCTCCTTTGATCGCACATGATCCCCCGTGTGTTAGATATGGCCCCCGTGCTGCTGACCATAGTAAAATAAAAAAGCTTTACTTACCTCCAGTGCTGATCTCCGGTCTCCTGCTGCTGCTGTCTGTGATAAGGCACGCAGAGATGATATCACTCTGCCGTGCCAATCACATGACCGGCAGCAAGAACCAGGAAGTAAGGAAGCCGGAGCTCAACTGCGAGGTGAGAGACACGGAGGGACAGCGCTGAGAAGGTAAGGAAAGAGTGTTTTATTTTATTATGGGCAGCAGCATGGGGGGGCATATCTAACACAGGGGAGGTGTGCCATCTATAGGGGCCATGGGCGGCACACATGGCCATATCAAACACAGGGGAGATGTGCCATCTATAGTGGCCATGGGCAGCACACATGTGGCCATATCAAACACAGGGGAGGTGTGCCATCTATAGTGGCCATGGGCAGCACACATGGGGCCATATCAAACACAGGGGAGGTGTGCCATCTATAGTGGCCATGGGCAGCACACATGGCCATATCAAACACAGGGGAGATGTGCCATCTATAGTGGCCATGGGCAGCACACATGGGGCCATATCAAACACAGGGGAGGTGTGCCATCTATAGGGCCATGGGCAGCACACATGGGTGCCATATCAAACACAGGGGAGGTGTACCATCTATAGGGGCCATGGGCAGCACAGGGGGACGTGTCCCAGCACAAGGGGGCTATATTCAATATAAGGGGGCCATATCCAGATTAAGGGGGGCTAATTTTAGGATGGGGGGCATATACCCTATATGATTTGTTAGACGGACACTGGCATTATAAGATGGACCCCATTTAACATTAAAAAAAAATGCTCTTTTCCTTCACCAAATTTGGGGGTGCGTCTTATAAAGCGAAAAATACGGTAATTCGGATTTTTATTTGGTGGATTTCACATGTTGAAAGGAAGAGTTACCAGATGTATTAAGGAACGTGGAAAGGTGGTTGAAGGACCACAAGATTCTCAAATGAAGTAATTAGTAAAAAAAAAAAAATGCCTGCAAGGCATATCTCGGCAAGAAGGATTATAACTTTACAACTGTACAGACGCCGCCATGTGATTAATTATATCTTTCCATT
The DNA here is from genome assembly GCF_048569485.1 of Anomaloglossus baeobatrachus. Lineage (NCBI taxonomy): Eukaryota > Metazoa > Chordata > Amphibia > Anura > Aromobatidae > Anomaloglossus > Anomaloglossus baeobatrachus. Next base: position 264,814,301 of record NC_134359.1, read on the forward strand.
TTATTCCTACTAAAATGTATTTCGGCGTACTGTGTGTTTACAATAAAATACGGATTTAATGAATTAAAATGTCATGAAAGACGTTCCAGGTCAAAACCAGCCGGAGTGAAATTATTCTGCCGCACACCCTTTCCACTAAGCCTGCAAATCTCATTCATCTTACTTAAAAAAGTCTTCCTTTCGAAATTGCTTTACATTTTGAGAAGGTGAAGGATGTAAGACGGAAGACTCCAAAGATCTCAAGGTAAAAAGAAAAAAAGAAGGAACAATTAAAAAGTGTTTTTCTTCATCAACTCCCGAGGAAATAGCTCAAGTTGCGAACGTTGCAGTTAATTCTTCCAATTTTCGGTCTAGAAACCCAACGGAAAAAGCCATAGCCGATATGTATTTACAAAAAGCAAACAATTACAATTACACTTGCTGGGCTCATTAAAGATAGTAGGGATTACGATGTGTCTTAGAGCCTCATTTTCCTATATTATTCTGTGCGCTAATGGTTTTTAGAATATTCGTGATGTAAAGGCCCCTGGCGACAGAGCGAGGATTAATGTTATTTACTCCAATGTTTAAAAGTTGCACAAAAAGTTTGAGAAATGCATTTAAGGAAGAAAGTTTTAATGCAAAGTTTTATCATATTTGATAAGTAATTGTAGTTAAATTAGTAAAGTATCTAATTTTAATGGTGCCCCAATCTTTGGCTATAAGCTTGGGTCCCGGCAGGTCCTCAGTTTGTGGCCAACATGAGACAGTATTTATTACTGACTAACAATTTACGAAAGGGGATTGGCCGACTGCTCATATTAATAAGTAAGCCAGCCTCCTCAGTCACAGATGACATATAGTCATATGCAGACACAGGAAAAGCGGTACTGGACACAAACCAGAGGAGAACCTGCCAGGAATAGGGAGGTTGTAGCTAAAGATTGGGGAATCTTTTACATGTCGAATTTCTTAATAATTTGCATAAGTTGCTAATTTGAGTGACTTTCACCATTCATTTTCTTTAGCTGTAATTCCGCTTTAACCAGATTTACCATGTGAAAAAAAACAACAAAAACAGTTAATCCGATGATGGATCATTTCAAAGAATGTAAGGTCCAATACATCAAAAGTTTACGCCAAAAAACTGGAGTAAAAAAATCACTGAAGAGTTGAAAAAGTTTTGCAGAATGAGATAAACTAATGCCCGTTTCAAGCGGCTATGCCAAAATGGTTGGAGAACGGGAGGATCGTAGGTGTGTCTACACCCACCCATCAAATTCATGGAAACAAGCAGAATTTCTTACGGATGATATGCTAACCTAGTATCTGAATAGAGTAACACTTCAGTTGAAGTGTATGCCAATGATAAGATGAGTCAAATTAATTTACTAGTGCGACTCTTAATGAATTTGGTGTATCTTATTCCCACAATCAAAACTGGCAGACAAAACCAAAACAATAGTCTTAATTAGGGCCATAGAGTGAAAACTCACTAAGTGTAGGAAACAAGGTTCCACCATCAAGCATCAGAAGTGTTAAGGCTGCTTTACACGAGTCAATCCATCGTGCGATTTATTTGGCAAAGTCTTTTTTTTTTTTTTTGGTTTGTATCGCTGATAGGTAGTTGTCCATGTGTCACATGTTGAGTGTTGTCAAACGACCACAAAGCGCTCATCGATATATTGATTGGCCATGGCGGACGTCCAAAAGGCTTCACACATGTTTGGTCAATCTGTCTTTTGTATGGGCGTAATTAGGCAAACTATACAGCCCTCCGTGACGTTGTCTGGATTGTTGCACGCCCTGAATTCTTCTGACCTGCTCAATCCAGTTCTGCTAATGTGGTTGATTGGTTAGATCCCATATATATTGTTTCTCTTCTGCGTCTGTCTTTGTTGCCTCGTGTGTCCTTAGCATCATTCTTGTTTGTTGTTTGTGGTCTGGTTAATGTCGATTTTGATCCAAAAAGGAAAGATTGGCATATAACAACTTACCACAAAAAAGGGATAACAAGGAGTGAGGGCGGAAAATCCAGCGAACAAACAAACGTAAGAAAAATTAGGACTAATGCACTATAAAACACTGTGCATGACGCCAAGGCTGAATGTTCACCCATCATGACTACAGCTCCGTATTTTATAACAGTAATAACCAATCAAAACGCATCTGCTACTACCAATCCGATTAGATTAGGCGTGATTATTTAAAACCACAAATACGCCCTGAACGTTTACTGACGTCACAAACAACTACGAGGATGGCCGATTACACGGTGTCACACTTTGCAATGTGTCGTTCATTAACACTAAACTGAACGATTTTATGGAATTAAACGATGAGTACACGATGGCCGAATTACAAACGATTAGGCATCGGTTGGACTCGCAAGGAGCTGTCACATGAGGAGATGTCGTTACGAATGACGGAAGTGCGTCACAAAATCCGTGACCCCAACGATGCATCGCACAATATATCGACTCGTGTAAAGCAGCCTTTAGAGTGACATAACCTTCCTCCAATTTGTCATAGAGTATCAAACCAGTCAATCTGTGGACAAGAGTGGATGGGTTGTTACTAGAAATGAGCAGATTCATGGAAGTTCGGTTTGGTGCGTTCAGCTAGTCTTTAGATAAAGTCCGGTACTGGACAAGGACTTGACCTGAACCACAATGAAAGTCACTAATTGGGCAGTTCGGGTTTTCGCTCACATGCAGCCAGCCATAAACCAATCACTTCCAGATGAGAGTGGGCAAGGTTTTTCCTTTTTTATTTGGTGCACACAACATCCGATCTTAGTGTTGTTACCCCCAGTGGGAGCCGATCAAATACTGCAATTGGCTCACACTGGGCTGAGCACCGAGCATACCCGAGCAGAGCGATACTCACGCGAGTGGTTTGCATACGTAAAGCACCCAAACTCTGTTGGTTTTCTTTTTTTGTAAAATCTGTGTTCGTTACGAACACCAAACCTCCGGTTCACTCATCTCTTGATACCAAAATCTGGTGAGAAATTCATGTCAATAGCACCTTTAGAAATATATTTACTTAGAAAATTGGTAAGGTGCTGGACATGAAAGTCCATGGAAATAGGGAAGCAAGAGAGCCACCTCCTCATCCATTCTCCGCCTGGCTCTCCACGTAGGACGGGGTCAAAGACCTCTTCGAAGATAGGCACCTGACAATTTCGTCATATCTTGTGGCATACCCTACATATTTTTGTCTTACTGTACGCACAGCTGAACCAAATTTCCTATGATGGCAATGACAAAAGTAAAGGGCTGGAAATAGAAAAAAAAAATCTTTTTGGAGGAAAATGAGCCACACTTTTTTTTTCCCGTTACGTTGACTACATGTCAGACTTTTGACAAGACTAGAAGAAGTTACGTCCTTTTAGAGCATGTTATTTTGACATCTTTTCTTCCTCAGTGTCGTGTCTCCCAGCTGAATATGTCTGCTTCTCGGTGCATTCAGTTTTTGCCTGAGGTACAGCAGAGAGACTATTAATGCAGACACCATCTCCACAATTATCAAAACAGAGGAGGAAACACCCAGATATCAAACAAATTGATGCATTTTGCCAGTAGGCCCGTGTGCATTCGGGTAACAGCTGTCAACCTCACAAACAAACTCCTTGCTCTCAAGAATACACCACAAGCTTCTTTCATTTTTTCCTTCCCGTCTTCACCTATTTTTTTGTTTTGCTTCCAAAGTCAAAAAGTTGCATCTCTGACGGATAAATTCTAATCTAAGTGTTTACGACTTTGGGCAGTAGACAGCTAATTAGGAGTGACCTCAGATCAGCCCCGAAGCTCAAATAGGTGTCCCCAGACAGATTATTAAAACATGCCCTCACCGACTACAGGGCCTGCAAGTAATCTTTCCCAGAGACCAAAAGGTCATCCATTTGACAGGTAATGATTTGTACAAACTAACCATATATTTCACTTTGTGACAGAATCTTCTGTCTAAGTCGCTGAATTTGAAAGGTGATGGATAGGCTTGTCAAGGGTTACATAAAAATTTGCAAAGTATTAGGATATCTGGACATTTTGAGACTGACAGGACATGTTTGCATTCTTTTTTTGTATTCTAACAGTGTAAAGCTCCAGCGGGGTTTATATTAGAGTAACAGATAGGACAATGACAGATTAAAGCAGCGGTGAAGAATTCAGTGTTTATGTGGAATATTCTAGATGTGTTGGGCACCCGTCATATTTCCCATGTCAGTTACCCTTCTCATGGAAGAAGTCTACAGCCGACAATGCGCAGGACTATCTGGCCACAACACTACATAGGATTTCATTGGACGGATTCCAACAAAAGTGTCTTGTCAGAAGGTGCTTGGAGTAGAGATGAGTGAATCTTTTGAAATTTGACTTTGATAAATTTTCATGGCTAATAAAATCGTGCAACCATCAATACTGGAAAGCTTGTAATTAATATAATAATATTTATTAATTTATATAGTGCTATTAATTCCACAGCGCTTTACATACATTGGCAACACTCTCTCCATTGGGGCTCACAATCTAGAGCCGCTATCTGTATGTTTTTTTGTAGTGTGGGAGGAGACCGAAGAACCCGGAGGAAACCCACGCAAACACGGGGAGAACATACAAACTCCTTGCAGATGGTGTCCTTGGTGGGATTTGAACCCAGGACCCCAGCGCTGCAAGACTGCAGTGCTAAGCATCGTGCCACTTATAATTACTCACAAAATACATGGAGAGATAGAGGACTCCACTAACCATAAGAGTTTACACTCTACAGGAGAGAGAGGACCCTGCTGACCATAAGAGCTTACACTCTACAGGAGAGAGAGTGAGAGAGGACCCTGCTGACCATAAGACCTTACACTCTACAGGAGAGAGAGAGGACCCCGCTGACCATAAGAGCTTACACTCTACAGGAGAGAGAGAGAGAGAGATCCCATTAACCACAAGAGCTTGCATTTTGTAGGAGAGAAAGAGAAGACCTCTCTGACCATAAGAGTTTATAGTATTCAATGGTAGTGGGATTACAACACTGCGAGCTTCCCATCTGCTGACATCCCAGGTCCCTTTTTTGGTTATCAGTAGAGAAGAGTGAACTCGTGTAAGTTTGGTTTGGCGGGTTCAGTTGAAACCTTAAATTAAGATCTGTTTGGGACCTGGAATTGACCTGAACGCCAATGGAAGTCACTAATTGAGCAGTTCGGATCTCCGCACACATGCAGCCAGCCATAAACACTTTTGGAGAAGGGTAGGCAAGGTTTTTCCCTTATTTTATTTGTGTGCACACTACATCCGGTCATGCTGTTGTTACTCCAGGGTGAGCCGATCAAAAACTACTAGCGGCTCACGCTGGGCTGCGCACCGAGCGTACCTGAGCACAGTGATGCTCGAGCAAGAAGTGTTCATATGTAAAGCACCCGATCTCCGAACACAAACTTTGTTTTTTTTAAAATCTGTGTTTGGTACGAACACTGAACCTCGCTCAACTTTAGTTTGCAGATCCGGCAACATCACTGTTGACATAGTCATGATGTCGCATGGGGCCAACTAATCAGAAGACACACCCACGATGCCGGCAGGTAGTATGAAGTTTGCAGTGTACTTGTCTGGCTGCCGGCAGAAATAAGAAGTGGCCACTAAACCAGGGTCCTATCAATCTTTTTGAAAACAGGATTTCCTTTCAGTACTACTAGGTTGGACTGTCACACAACAAAGATTTTTTTAAGTCGATGGGTCTATGAAAAAGAACAGCAATGAAGATTTGGGCTTTCTGGTGCTCTTAAATTCACTTACATTTTGAGAATTTTTGGAAAACTATGTTTGATGCGGAGGCCAGCCAAATGATCACACATCTTTAAGGAAGGACTGGTTGAATCACAAACATGTTATAGGGGGTTGTCTAAAATTAGAGAAAACATGGCTGATTAAGGGCGCTTTACACGCTGGTGAAAGCACCCGCCCCCGTCGGTTGTGTGTCACGGGCAAATCGCTGCCCGTGGCGCCCAACATCGCTAACACCCGTCACATGGACTTACCTGCCTAGAGATGTCACTGTGGCTGGCAAACTGCCTTTCTAAGGGGGCGGTTCTTTCAGCGTCACAGCGGCATCACTAAGCGGCCGCCCAATAGAAGCGGAGGGTTGGAGATGAGCGGGCTGAACATCCCGCCCACCTCCTTTCTCATTGCCGGCGGCCGCAGGTAAGCTGTAGTTTGTCGTTCCCGAGGTGTCGCACATAGCGATGTGTGCTGCCTCGGGAACGACGAACAACCTGCCTCCTCTACAATCAACGATATTTTGAAACTGAACGACGTGTCAACGATGGACGATTTGGTGAGTATTTTCCATCGTTAACGGTTGCTCGCTGGTGTCACACGCAACGACGTCGCTAACGATGCCGGATGCGCGTCACGGAATCCGTGTCCCCGGCGATATATTGTTAGATCTGTCGTTGCGTGTAACGGGGCCTTTAAGATCCAAACTGTGTGGTTCTCAGTTAGTCTCCATTCACTTCAACGGAGCCCAGCCGCAATACCAGAAATAAACCAATAACAGCACCACATAGGTTAAGAAAAAAGCCATGCTTGTTTAATCTTATACCATTCTTTCCTAATGTTTTCTTCATTTAACTGCAACATTTTTACCATTGTATGCGGAGGCGACCGCAGGCACTGCCACGGTAAGATTGGACATATTAGCTGTGGGTCAATGGATCATCTCCTGTGGAAGGCAGTGGAAGAAGATGAAGCCGCGCTATTTATTTTCTTTTCCTTTTATTTCCATTCCAGGGACAGAATATTTATTTCCTTGTTTTGATCTTGCTGCCTGTTCTCTGGCCTGACATACTGCTGCCGATATTTTGTGCGCTAGACCCGGTGAGAATCAATATTTTTCTTGAGTCGATTATAATGATGGTTGTTTTCAAAGCTACACTGCTTGCAATTAAGCCCACTAAAAGCCAGTATCATGGAAATAGAGAAACCAGCAGAAAAATCTATTTTAGTGATGACCAAGTAGAGGGAAGATGTATAAATGAGAAAGGCTGGCAGTTGGAGAAATAGGACATTAATATATTTTACACTTGGTCTATAAAGTGCAAAGGTTTCAGAAAGATGTCTAATTAGTTCTTTGATTACAAACTAAGCTTTCACAGTGGGTACGGAAACATATCAATCTTCCAGCCTCATAAATAAGAAGACTCAAGGCGACATCACTTGGGCTTCAGCACATTGCGCCAAAGAGATGATTTTCTAAAAATACTACTGTGGCGCACCAAAAAGTCCAATAGCCATTATAAAAAGGCTCACCAAAAAGTCCAGTAGCTATTATAAAAAAACTCACCAAAAAGTCCAGTAGCCATTATAAAAAGGCTCACGAAAAAGTCCAGTAGCTATTATAAAAAGGCTCACCAAAAAGTCCAGTAGCCATTGTAAAAAAGGCTCACCAAAAAGTCCAGTAGCATTTGTAAAAAGGCTCACCAAAAAGTCCAGTAATCATCATAAAAAGACTCACAAAAAAGAACAGTAGCCATTATAAAAGGTGCACCAAAAAGTCCAGTAGCCATTGTAAAAAGGCTCACCGAAAGGCCAGCAGCCATTATAAAAAAGCGCATCAAAATGTCCAGTAGCCATTATAAAAAGGCACACCAAAAAGTCCAGTAGCCATTATAAAAAGGCTCACCAAAAAGTCCAGTAGCCATTATAAAAAGGCTCACCAAAAAGTCCAGTAGCCATTATAAAAAGGCGCACCAAGAAGTCCAGTAGCCATTATAAAAAGGCTCACCAAAAAGTCCAGTAACCATTGTAAAAATGTGCACCAAAAAGTCCAGTAACCATTATAAAAAGGCGCACCAAAAAGTCCAGTAACCATTGTAAAAAGGCGCACCAAAAAGTCCAGTAACCATTAAAAAAATGTGCACCAAAAAGTCCAATAACCATTATAAAAAGGCGCACCAAAAAGTCCAGTAACCATTGTAAAAATGTGCACCAAAAAGTCCAGTAACCATTATAAAAAGGCGCACCAAAAAGTCCAGTAACGATTGTAAAAAGGCGCACCAAAAAGTCCAATAACCATTATAAAAAGGCGCACCAAACAGTCCAGTAACCATTATAAAAAGGCGTACCAAAAAGTCCAGTAGCCATTATAAAAAGGCTCACCAAAAAGTCCAGTAACCATTGTAAAAATGCGCACCAAAAAGTCCAGTAACCATTATAAAAAGGCGCACCAAAAAGTCCAGTAACCATTGTAAAAAGGCGCACCAAAAAGTCCAGTAACCATTGTAAAAATGCGCACCAAAAAGTCCAGTAACCATTGTAAAAAGGCTCACCAAAAAGTCCAATAACCATTATAAAAATGCGTACCAAAAAGTCAAGTAGCCATTATAAAAAGGCCCACCAAAAAGTCTTGTAACTATTATAAAAAAGTGTGGTAGTGCTCACTCATCACTAGTCTTGAATCATCAGGACTGAATTTTGAAAGAGTGAGGTGGAGTACGAAGCAAGTGATTAAGAGGCACATGTCCCTTAGTAAAACAGGCTTGTGTGCCTTGCCACAAATCTTACTCTAGTCATGGACTGGAATAAGTTTTGTGGGATAAGGTCAAGACCTTGACGAGCAGTGGTTGCCACACCCCACCACACCCACATCTCGTCACAGCTTTGCCTATTTAGTAGCAGCTAAGCGAAAATGATATAAAAGCGGTCATGATTTGGGGCCATAGTTTTGTGCTTCATTTCAGAGAAGTCCATTTAATGAAAACCAAAAAAAGCAACTCTTCCTTTTCCAAAAATCGCATTCGAAATAAAAACGGAACATCCTAATATCTTGTTATGTAAATTAAACAGATTGACCAAATTTTGGCTGCTGCTCCAATTTCTTATTTACGAATACATTGGCAATTTTACATTTTTAGTGGAAATCCCCTATAATAGATGAAATATACCACAAATGACTTGGGGGGGGGGGGAAGGATCACCATAGTCTCGTTCTTTCTACTCCATTGGTGACATTGCTTCTTTGGCATTGTTGGACTTGGATAAACCCACCGGCGAGGGACCAGCGAAGAGTTTGAAATGGAGCAAACAAACGTCTTTTGTTTATTTATGTTGGGGGGTTTTTAAGCTCTCAAAAGCCCACAGTTGGACAACGTCTCGAAAACTTAGAAAGAAAAGGAATATATATTTTAATGATTTGTCTTCTAATAAGAGGATATATGTAATTAAGTAATTATACGTACTACTTTGTTTGTTTTTTGTCTTATTTCTTATAATTCCTTTAATGAGAAAAGTTAAATTTGATGAACTTCAGTTTAGGAGTGATCTAAAGGGATACAATTATACATTATTCAGCTCACTGAATCAAAATATTGCTGTTCCTTTCCAAAATTATTGCCCATAGGAGTTAAAATTCAGAGATAAAATATATCTAAAACTTCAGCCTCAGCTCCTGGATATGACTTGGATCGGAATTATAAAAAGAGGGTGGGAGGCCTGATCTTTAGATGACACATGTAAGAGCGATTCAGGTCTCCGTAGTAAATTCCTAGTGACAGTCCGACTTTGATCAGCAGTTTGTACAGTATGTACGGTTACGGTATGAATATTTTTCTGGCACTCTATGGTGAAATAGCCTTTCTTGATATCTTTTCATTTTTCTCCATTTGAGGAGAGTTGTGTAACTTTATTTTTTTGTACTCCAAAAGTCCACTGTCCGGTGCTCAAGATTTACCCAAACTTGGGGCGCCTTGCCAATTTATATTGCCAGTTGGCATCTGTTCTGCTTACCGAAAAAAATACAAGTTTTATGAACAGACAAGTCACAAATTACAAAAAGGACCAGTAAGATTGTTATGTAGAAGAGTAAGGTGTCCTAGGTGCCACTATTTCATGGTTGAGGTCATGGGAGAACCTACAGTAATAGCAGCTATAGAAATTACTGTGGAGACCAGAAGTTGTCCATGAAGGTTCGATGAAAGTGGTTTCTTCTTGGAAAAAAGGATATATATATATATATATATATATATATATTATATATATAAATAAATATATATATATATATATATATATATATAAATAAATATATATTATATATATATATATATATATATATATATATATATATATAAATAAATATATATTATATATAAATAAATATATATTATATATATATATAAATATATATATATATATATATATATATATATAAAAATAAATATATATTATATATATATAAATAAATATATATTATATATATATAAATAAATATATATTATATATATATAAATAAATATATATATATATATTCAGATAGTACTATAAAATGGTAATATTCATAAAAAATATTTCTGTGGCCTAAAGTAGTTGGTATAGCGTTGTAAACGCGTCTCTCATTTTGCTATGGGTCCCTTTGAATTCTTGGGTTATGGTTCTGGCTGAGATGATAGGAGATTGATCAACAGGCCTTACTTAAGGTTCAGTTTGAGTCAGCAAAATGAAACTCATACTAGATTCCATATTTATATATTAAAGGACTTGAATATTGGGCTACCTAGTACTATAAATAGTGTTTTTTTCCTCCAGAAATGGTCAGATTTTGGACGGCTAAGGGCGGCTTTAGATTGGACAATTATCCTGAACATGTGTTTTCCGGAAAAAGACTTGTTTCCGGATAACTGGGCAGTGTAACCAGGATGCTGATCACCCAAAGAGCGAACAATACGCTCATTAATCAGGAAAAATGATCCGTTAGCTTGCTTAAAAAAAAAAATCACTGTTCTAGTCTTACACATAGTCTTGTGTAAACATGACGTGCTCCTGAGATCAATAGTAGCATATGCTCTCAGATATATAGACGATTGTTCTGCAAGCGTTTTAAGTGCAGTCTACCTTTTTAAACAGGCTCTGAAACCACCACCAATTGGCAAATGTTGTTGATTGGCAGTCTCTTCATGCTGCGGTGTAAACCACTACTAGGACAACCCCATTTGATTCTACTATACTCACGCCCCCGTACTGGCGCCGTTCGAGCGGTGACGGGGCTCATGTGGGGTTGTAACATCACGTGAGCCCCGCATCCAATCAGAGCGGCTTTCTTCTCCCCGCCTTCGGACCAAACGAACAATCAACAGGAAGTGAGCGCAGCCTCAGTGCTCACTTCCTGTTAATTAACTCATTTGGTCCAAAGGCGGAGAGAATGAAGCCGGAGCTGATTAAATGTGAGGCTTGCGTAATGTAACAACCCCACGTGAACTCTGGTATCGCAAGCTCTAGCACTGCTGAAACAGTGCCAGTACGGGAGGGGAGTATAGTCTAGTATTTTTCCGGGAGGAAATCAAATTGAAATCAAAAGGGGTTGCCCTAATAGCGGACAACCCCTTTAAGTAAATTTGAGCATTTGCTATTTTCTGTCATTAGAATTAATATGTATGACCAGATAAACGTGTACTGTGTACAAAATAAAAATATTGCAATAAAAATAATTGTCCCCTCTACCAAAATTTAAAAGAATTGGTTTTGCCACTAGCGTCCCCATAAACAACATATAGCCACAGTACAAGTGATTAATGTATTAATGTATTGCTGTCGGTGCAAAAACTTGGATTTTCATCGATCATGAGAACGAATGCCCCAAATATGCCTCCGTGAATGGTGAGGTAGTGAGCATGTCTGACCACCGCTGCATACACTCTCCCTAGACGCTATGGTCGCACATGCTCCCTACTACTCTATTCACGCAGGTGCACCATTTTCGGGAGTATATGCCTATTGGACGCGTAGACTGCATCTGGGAGTCCACCTCCAGTAAGCGTATACTCCTGAAAGTGCAACATATTTCCTCCCGGAAAAATAATAAAGACGATACTCACCTCTCGTACCAGAGCCGTTTCAGCAGTGCCACAGCTCGCGATGCCAGGGCGCACGTGAGGTTGTTACATCACGCACACGGTGACTCTGTATGCACCATTATAGTCAGGGGCCCTGTCGGTATATACGTTCAAAACCCATATTGCTAGGACGGGACCATTGAACGGGGAGAGGAACCCAGTAGGAAAGCACCCTAAGAGACATTTTACTAAAAAAAAACAAAAAATGAGCAATTGCCATCACAGCCTTTAAGTGCATCACTACAATGCTAAGTTCTTTTTGTAAGCAGCTAAAAACTAATTTGAGTACATTTTTACGTTGTTTTTATGGGCTGTAGTATTATTAAGAGCAGGATTAGCATCTTCCTATGAGGCATGTCACGGATTTCATTTTTTGGCTGTCATGGAGAAGCTACACTTTTCCAGGGTAGAACATAAGTATGTTTTCCTTTACTAGTATCTACCTGTGAAGCTGAGCAGCCCCTTTGCCCGGGGTTTATTTTGTTCTGTATAAAAGGAATCAGATGAGACGGCTCGGAGACGGTGTTTTGTCAGCATGTGTCATCACTGCCTACTGCTGATGGAAAACATGGAAGTAACCACCTGAGGCTCCGCACACCGGCCTCTGGAGACCTTGCGTTCCCATGATAGCATCTGTCTCAAGGTGTGAAAACTCAAGGCGTAATCATGTCGTAGACTACCCTTCATGCTTCTGCTCACTGTAGTTGTTCGACATGGTGTTTGCATCGTCAATTATATAAAAGACCATGTCCTTTACTCAAGCTCAAGGACATCAACTCAAAGCTTCCCACAAAAGGAGCAAAAACTACCAGTTGTTGGCTCGTTGCGCTTGTCAGTAACAGTCTATATTAGGAAGATATAACCGCAGGAATAAACATCCACAGTCTACAAAAATCAAAAGAAGTTGTAGCCCCATGCAGAACTAGAATTTTTTCTTGAACAAGAAAACTGTAATGCCCAAGGCCAACCAGAGTCTCTGGGTCAGAAAAAAAAGAAAATACTTTCATGTATTGAATTCTATTTTCTCGGCTGTTTTCAGTATCACAGTGCATAAAAAATGGTGAGGAGAAGCATCATTTACAGTTCACTTAAAGAGATTTCTTGGGACTGATATATTGATCTTGTTTCCCTGAAAATTAGACAGTGTCTTATATTATTTTTAGCTCCAAAAAATGTGCTAGGGCTTATTTTCGGGAGAAGTCTTATATTCTTCTGTATTGGTGTCAGTGATTGCGTCGCCAGTTAATGGAAAATGAATATTCCCTCGCACATAATATATATGTTGTTGTAAGCAGTGGAAGTTAATAACCACATTGTGGCTAGTTAATGGAATGAATATTCACCCCTCTTCCTGCCCATGACGCCCAGCCCTCTGCCGGCGTCAATGATTGAAACTTGTGTTAATGAAAATGAATATTCACCCACTTTCTTGCCCACCCCTCTATACCATTGATTCACTCAAACTGTCATCGCAAGATCACAACATAATCCTTGCACTGGTCGGCGGGTCTTCTGACCAAAGCTGTTTCTACACAGCTCTTGCGCTCAGGTGAGAAGCCACTGTGAGCATTGCATTACTTATCCTGCGATGAGAATAAAATCACTGATACCCAGCACAGTGGGGTGAATATTCATTATTTCAATAACACAAGTTTCAATCAATAACTCCGGCACAGGGGTGGGCGGGATTATGGGCGGGAAGAGGGGTGAATATTCATTCCATTAACTAGCCGGCATGTGACTATAAAAGTCACATGCTTACCAATAAAAGTTACACATCCTGAAAGGGCGTCCCAAGCCCTATTTCAGGATACTATTAGTATAATGATCAGCACCTAGGGCTTATTTTTGGAGTAGGGCTTATATTTTACACATACTCCAAAAAGGCAGAAAAATCCTGGTAGGGCTTTTATTTGTGGTAGGTCTTATTTTCAGGGAAATAGGGACAGCTCGTTAATACCAGTACTCGCCACTTCACTGAAAAGCTGACACATGGTGCTGGAAGAAAATAGTGCAAAGTCAGGTAGTGTTATTTTCCCGTGACATAGATCAGTTCCTACTGAAGTCAATGGGTCAACAGTTTCTTAATCTGGAACAACTCTTAAATTTAGGGAGCAAACAATTGAGCACTCGATCTATTCACTTAAATATCGATTATACTAAAACATAATTAATTGAGGTGCAACTAGAGGAGAAAAGTATTATAAAGAGGTGGTTCACTACTTAGCCTAAGTGGCCACATCACTTTAAAACTCATAGGGAAGGCTTTTTTTCTCAAATATCTTGTGTACTATATTCTGCCTCTTAGCGGGGCTATTGCTGTCCGCTCCTTCACATCAAGTGACCCCCCCCAGGCTCCATAACCTCTGAGGTCCAGTGATGTCACGTCAGCTTCCAGTTGACCCAACATCACCGAGGTCGGCACCCAGTCTTCCTGAGTGACTGGGCTGTAGGCATAGTTTCACAGCTCGTCACAGCCCAGCATCGCTCCTTCTTGCAACGCTCTGCAGCGAAGGAGAGAGCGCGTAAGACACTGGGCTGTGACAAGCGGTGAAATGCCACCCACAGCCCAGTCACTCACGGAGACTGGGGCCGGGCTCGGTGATGTCAGGTCAACTGGAAGTTGACATGACATCACCAGATCTCAGAGCTCGGGGGTCACGTGATGGGGATGAGCGGACCGCAATTGCGCCACTCAGAGGCCGAATGTACTACACAAGGCATTTGAGAAAAGCCTTCCCTATGAGTTTCATAGCGATGTGGCCACTAATGCTAAGTAGTGGACCACCCCTTTAATAGCAACCAACCTTATTATGCAGAGTTATTCTAGTATACTTTCTAATATGTGTGTGCTTTCTCAAATACGATTAGGTATCTCAATCTTCCTTGCCATGTGGTCAGAGAGGAACATCTTTAACATTAGGTGTTAAGCTCTTCGCGAATCCAGCACCATGAATCACCCGTTATTTTGTAAAGTAAAGGAGTACTTTGACCACATACGAAAGAAAAAGTTTATACCCAGAATTAGCAAAAATGTCTCTAATCTCATCCAAATAGACTGCCACATCTCTATAAGCTCTGTCTGGTAGTGCAGCTCAGTTCCATGGAAATGAATAAGGATGACCTCCAACACTACCTAATCCAGAAATAGGTATAATGCGGTTTTTGGAAAAAAAAAACAACAAACACTACTTGTTTCAAGTGTTGAGTAACCACCTTGGAGAAAATAAATAGTCACTGTAAGCCCTCAGATATATTTGAACAGATCTCATCTCATTTGGCAATTTAAGGAAGTAGGTACAACCTTACGCCCAAAGTACTACCGGATATCGCGGAGTAGTGCAATTCGAAATTTTCAGCAGTTCCTTAGACAATAGCATGGTGACACACATGTGTGCATCCAACGGCACATTTCAGAACCACGTTCTTTGGATCAGTGGGGGGCTGCTAAGTACAGTGCCCCAGTAGATGGACCTCCTTTGGATAGGTGATCACCATTCTTAAATTACTTTTCTATTATTGGGTGACTCTAGCTTTTAAGTAGATCTCTTTCTATAAAAAGGACCTGAAGCAGTCAACGTTGAAATGTCCATTTTGAACTGTGAGCCCCAGAGATGCTTATTAGGATGCAATTATTGCTAGATTTTGCCTTCAGGTTTGTTTTTTTGTGTGTTATAGCTCAAGTGGTCAAGCAGATCTACAGATCTAGGCCGTAATTGTTTATAGCTCTACGTACGCTACTGGAATAGTGATTGGTGCTTTAGATATCCAAGAGAAACTTGTGAAAACTTCAGGATGCAGAATCGAGCTTCTTTATATTCCCAACATACAGTCCTTTCAAGGCACAAACTTTTATACTGAAGCAAGTCAACTGGCCTTGAAATAAAAGGATAATAAATTCCGATGCCGGTGTCGATATACTTTCACTAGATGCTACTTGTAAGTAAACCTCATTTTTATTATATTCCGACTATGCTTGGCGGGAATGATTTGTTGTTAAAGCCTTGTCTTGCACATCACAAATCTGCATTTATAGCTTTACAAGCCAGCTTGTTTAGGCAAGTCGCTTACAACACCTTTATATTCCCCGATGACTGTAAATCCCATCCGAATACCGCTCCCGGCAGCCGGATCTGCCAGTGTGACTCAATGAGAGTTAAGTCACACAATGTATAGGGGTCGTGAAGTGCACAAATCTGGACCTAATAATGCCTAATGTAAAAACAAATCTTCATTAACACTACTTATAGAATTAGTATTACTAAGGAGATCGGAAAAGAAAGCAAAAGGATCCAAGCATCATGGCCAACATCAACCGTGGCCAAAACAATGGCTTGATTTAGGTTAGCGTCAGAAAATGGACTGTTAAAGCACAGGGACTTTGATTACCGTTTTGTAACATTGTGTTTGGCTCTAAACTCGCCAAATGTCATGGCGGCATCTGACGCTGTTCACACTGCAGCGTCTGACACTCCTCACTATGCCCCCCTTTGGTGCTTCTGAGTTACACAAACAGGCTCAGGCCTTGACCTCCTGTGTTCTCATTAGTGATTGGGCTTGCAGGAGTTAATTTCTGCTAGCCTGCAGGTTACCTGTTGGCTCAAGGTTGTGAGAGACCTATCACAGCTACACCCCACCTTTTTAAGTGGGAGGAATCTGTCTTCCCATGTTGACGATAGTTTTTGCTACATTGGCGTTTGTGGTGTTGCATCCAAGTCCTGCTGGTGATAGTAGTGCTTTAAGCGTGGAGTTGTTGTGGAGTTCTCCCATGGTCTTGTTTGTTCCCTGCTTTTATTTTCCTCCTTATCACTTGTTGTGTAATACCTATGTGTGATTGAGTTTTGGTTCCCGTTTGTCCTTATCTGTGGGTTCTACTACACCTATCCCAGCCCTCCCAGGAATGAGGGTGCACTGTATTGTATCAGGGCTGTACAGGAGCAGGGCAAAGAAGGCGGCCCAGACATTGTCACCATCAGATGTATCTCTAGGATCAGGGAAAGGTAGAGCCCACCTAGCCTGAGGGCCAGTTTAGAAGCCCAGGGGCCCTGGTTATGCCATCACACCCCGTGATACCTTTCTGCAATTGCCATATAGAATGTCAGAGAATAAGGAAATAAACATTATTCATCCAGTTACTCCGCTCTAATGGTCCTACAGTGATGACGACCTGGAGCAATCGGTATCATACCAGGGTTAGTGGAGAGCACTAGAGCATCCATGCTGGATCGGTGGAGAATCCTTTCTTTTTGGAAAATTCTCTGTAAATCTGCAAAACCCATTTAACACTACAGCAGGTCTTTTTCCACTAAAGGCTAATTTTCAAAGGATACACAAGTAAAGTAAAAGAATATGAACAAGACTAGCATTTCTTACTAATCCATGGAAAACTAAAGCACCTAAATAACTTTCCGTGATGGCCGTAAACCATATTACAACGAGGCTAAAATAAAAGAGGAACAAATTAAAGGAACCGATATGGAAAGTTGCTACTCTGCTGTAAAGACGCAATAATCTGGGCTAACTTAGCAATGCAGAGGCTCTGCTGTTTTCCGAGATGCTTGCATTAATCCAGTATACCCGTAGGTTATTTCTAATGTCTGACAACAATGTATAAAGATACAGTTTAGCAGATACATGCTGCAGGCTGTTCCAGAACAGAATGCTCTTGACCCTACATTAATAAAAGGATTAAACATGTCTCTTCGAAACACATCACCACTTTCGAACACCTTCATCCCCACCGGGGACGCAGCGCTCAACAGTGGATGGACAAATGCAGACAATGCTTAAAGTCGCCTTCCGATAATCAACTGTATATGAATGAATGCAGTTTACCATAAAAACAAGTGTGTAAAGCCATTCTACAGAAAAATACTCCAAAAATAAAATCATAACACAAAAACATATACCATACACTTCCTGACGAGTCTCCATTACTCAAAGATGAAATATCGTAACACAAATTCTAGACGTTGTGGCACTAGGGTCGTTGCGTCCCTTTAGTGGGTGAGCGGTTCCAGTCGCACCGATCCCTGGAGCATAGGGGGGCTCAAAAGGTCTGTTTGGGATTCATGGGAAGAACAATACCACAAATAGACATGAGCAGATTGTTAACTGAGCTCTACTCCTTCCAGCTCCTCTCCGATCGGAGAGAATGTGGAAACTCTGAGGCTTGTTAAAGGGAACCTGTCACCACTTTTTCGGCCTATAAGCTGCGGCCACCACCACCGGGATCTTATATACAGCTTTTCTAACATACTGTATATAAGAGCCCAGGCCGGGGGTATAACATAAAAAACACTTTATAATACTTACCTAACAGTCGCGCGGTGGGACTAATTGGCGTCACTGTTGTCCGGCGCCCATCTTTTGCCCATATTCGTCCTCCTTCTTCTCTAGCCGCGGTGCATGACGGGTCCGACGTCATACACACTCGCCAGCATTCAGGTCCTGAGCAGGCACACTTTGATGTGCCCTAAGCAGGGCAGATCAAAGTGTTGTAGTGCGCCTGCGCAGGACCGGTGAGTGTGTATGACGTAGACGCATCATGCACTGCGGCTTCAGAAAGAGGATGAAGATGGCCGAAAGAGGAGGCGCCAGCACCGGACAACGGAGACGCCCATTAGGCCCACCGCGCGACCGTTAGGTAAGTATTATAAAGTGTTTTTTATGTTATACCCCCGGACCGGGCTCTTATATACATCATGTTAGAATGCTGTATATAAGAGCCCGGTGGTGGTGGCCGCAGCTTATAGGCCGAAAAAGTGGTGACAGGTTTCCTTTAATAGATTGAGCAGAATAGTGGCCGACGCTTGTGATAGATCCGATGCACAGAAAGACCATGGACCCCTACTGATATAGCACACCGTTGCTGTGAAAGGGGAGGAGGGAAAAACAACCTTAAGGCTATGTGCCCATGGGACAACGTACTTGTGGATTTTGCCGCGGAAAACCTGCGGATTTATCTGGATTTTCCAGATAAATCCGCAAGTTCTAGCAAGTACAGACACTCACCATGTTACCCTATGGGATTTGGCGAATGCTATATCAATGGTACGGAGAATGCTGCGGATTTCCCGCAGCCAAACATAACTGCATGTCAATTATTCATGCGAAAATATCTGCGGAATTCCCGCTCCTCCACTATGAAGATACAGAGATACAGGGTGGGAGTTCCGCAGGTATTTCCGCACTTGTCCCGCAGGTTTACCGCAACAAAAATGCTTGAAACCCGCAGCAATGGATAGCTGCGGATTCCGGGGAGCAGCTGCAGGAAACCTGGGGACAAACTTGCGGAAAAATCCACAGGTATGTTGTCCCATGGGCACATAGCCTAAGGCTAGTTACACACACACAGTGCCTTACACTGAGCACTACATCAGGGTTTCTGTCGAAATCCATGAATTACACGATTGCAACAGAACCATTCACTATTACCCTTTGTCAATTTAAAGGAATTTTCCAGTGTAAGGTGATAAGTCTGCATAAATGATAAGACTTATGAATCCTCCCAGCACGCACAGTGGGCGCTGCGGGGATTCGCTGGTTTCTCAGCCGGGAACGGCGGTCATGTGACCACAATTGTGCCATATGCATGTTCCCGACTAGTGGGTGCTGCCTCAATCCATACACTTGTATTGAGCGAGGCTGTGCACACGTGTGTTCTGGCCAGCAACATGAATATTGTGGTCACAAGATTGCCATTCCCGTCTCAGAAACTGGAGAATCCTTGCAGAGCACAATGTGTGTGCTGGGAGGATTAATAAGTCTGCAGCCACCTAGATTGACTGCATACTTACCATTTTTCCAGTCCTGCACAAAATACACAAACAAAATGTCCATAACAGATGACCATAACAGAAGAACTCTGGCAGGACGTAGGCAGACGGTGTCCATAGTGACTCCGTTGGCCTCATAATAGGACTGTGTTGCGATTTCTGTTGGACTCCTGATTTTTTGGTGGATTTCAATGGAAAGCACTGTATCTGTGTAAACCAAGCCTAATGCTAATTGACTAAACCAGTGTTCCCCAACTCCAAACCTCAAGAGTCACCAACGGTGCATGATTTCCTTAGTATTGCACAGCGGATGGAATCACTCACCCAGGTGAAAATTCCATCACCTTTACAACACTAAGGAAATCTTGAAAACATGCACCTTGGTGGCTCTTAAGGACTGGAGTTGGGACTAAGCGGTTGCAACCACTGTTATATTGTATTTACACATCCAGGAATTACAGGCCAGCTGCCGGTCTCCCGACCTGAATTGACAGTCTCATTTATGGCTATGAGGTTGTCAAGTTGAAGTCAGGAGACCCTCAGCTGGTCCCGTAATAACGGTCCATACTCATATTGTGACATATGGATGTTTAAATACAGCAGGACAGGAAATAAAATAGAGTTTAGGGCCCACCAGAGAATTCTCCGTTCCTCTGATGGGCCAGTCCAGTGCTGGCCGCATTGATAACTTTGGTGCATTTTAAGACTTTCTAGTCTAAATTTGCAAAGTCAATAAATTCGACAGCTTTAACAGATCAGCCCCAGTCTCTGTTGACTTTTTGCCCTTCGTCAAAAAAGGAACTCAAAATATCAGTGAGCAGGATCCCCTCACTCCGGCTAGTAAATTGTACGGTCCCCATGTATTCCTTGTGACTGACAGAGTGCATTATGCAAAACGCAGAAAATACCTGCTCATTTATGTAGAAAACACTCCTGTGAGAGGCGACCTAGACGAGGTATATGATCTGCCTTTTGTGTGCGTTGACTTGGTGGCTGGTCCCCATAGAGTCAAACACACCAGCGGCACAGTATGGGTGAATGCAAGTGCACATTATGAGTGAAAGGTTATCGTGCCATCTATGTGCTATTATTACAGTGTCCCACAAGGTATTGTGCTATACAGACTACAGTAGAGACTAGAGCCCTTGTAGAAGTCAAATAGGTTGTAAACATTACGTGTACAAGTTTCCTTAGTCGGCCTGACTTCTACGTGCTATGAAGAACTACTGTCTTTCTTCAGAGGGAGAGGAAAAAGAAAAAAGTTAAATCTGTAAAGGTTCTTAAAGGGAACTTATCAGAACGATTTTCCTACTAAATCCTCTGGTATAGTTCTATAGGTCGTAGAACAACAATAAAAATAATACCGGTTATGTATTAATCACATATCCCATCTCTGAGAAATTGAGTTTTGGAGCAACATGCAAATTAGCCTAGGGGTGTGTCAATGCACTTAGGGCACACCCCCAATGCAATATCAGGCTAATTTGCATGTGGTTTTAAAGCTTGTTTTTTTCAGCACTGGCAAATTGAATGACTATAAAACAGGTATCGAATTTATCAACCTATACAGTGATACCACTAGTTTCACTAGTAAACTCATCATGACAGGTTCCCTTTAAACTAGTGATAGTTTCCTCATCACAACAGAGGTACGCGTTTCGGTCCATAAAGAGAACTAATGGAATGTACTAGAAAAGTGTTTTTGTCATGCTAGGTACAGGGAAGTACCAAGGGAATGGCGGAAGGGAAACCCTATGTCTAGGTAAGTGCGCGATGGTGCCCCTGACCAAGCCAAGTCCTGAGCCCTGGGTTCCCTCACTGCCCTAGATAGGTTCCTCACCTATGTGCTGAGCCGGAAACCTGACGCTAGGCTGACCCTGATCTGGGCCCTAGGTAGGGAGCCCTGACCCTAGGCTGACCCTGATCTGGGCCCTAGGTAGGGAGCCCTGACCCTAGGCTGACCCTGATCTGGGCCCTAGGTAGGGAGCCCTGACCCTAGGCTGACCCTGATCTGGGCCCTAGGTAGGGAGCCATGACCCTAGGCTGACCCTGATCTGGGCCCTAGGTAGGGAGCCCTGACCCTAGGCTGACCCTGATCTGGGCCTTAGGTAGAGAGCCCTGACCCTAGGCTGATCCTGATCTGAGCCTTAGGTAGGGAGCCCTGACCCTAGGCTGATCCTGATCTGGATCCTTGATAGGGAACGGATGTGATGAGCTCTTCGTCAACCCCACTAGGCGCTAAACGACACACAGGGATAACAAACAAGGGAAAACCACAAACAACTTATCTTTAGTTATCTCAGGGAGAGACGCTGCAACAACCACCAAGATTCTCCTAATGTACATACCTTCCAACCGTCCCGGATTCTGTGGGACTGCCCCGATTTTAGAGGTGTG
Organism: Anomaloglossus baeobatrachus; assembly: GCF_048569485.1. Taxonomy (NCBI): domain Eukaryota; kingdom Metazoa; phylum Chordata; class Amphibia; order Anura; family Aromobatidae; genus Anomaloglossus; species Anomaloglossus baeobatrachus. Next base: position 264,836,330 of record NC_134359.1, read on the forward strand.
TCCCGCACTCCCGTGGCTCACAGCTGATGTCCCGGCTCCTCCCCTCAGTGCAGTGAATAAATTAAATTATCATCAGCTCTGGATTATCGGGGCGGCCGGGACTCGACCCCGTGAACCATGAGAGCGCATTGTTCCATAGGCAGCAGCTCTACCACTGAGTCACTGCCTGCATTGAAAAACATAGGCAGTTTTGGTTATCTTGACCTCTATATTGCTGTTGAGAAGAAGCAGATTATTCAGCTGCAAAGATGGATGGATGGATGATAGAGGGATGGAGGGAGGGATGGATGATAGACGGATGGATGGATGATAGAGGGATATATAGATACATGACAGATAATACATAGATGGATAGATAGATATATAGATTAATAGATAGAATAGATAGAGTTCATAGATAGATAGATAGATAGATACATACATAGATAGATAGAAGGAAGGATAGATAGGATAGATAAATAAATAGATAGAATTGATAGATAGATAGTAGGAAGGATAGATAGATAAAAGGATAGATAGAAGGATAGATAGATAGATGGATAGAAGGATAGATGGATAGAAGGATAGATGGATAGAAGGATAGATAGATAGAAGTATAGATAGATAGATAGATAGATAGATAGATGGATAGAAGGATAGATGGATAGAAGGATAGATAGATAGAGGGATAGATAGATAGATAGAGGGATAGATAGATAGATAGATACATAGATGGATAGATGGATAGAAGGATAGATAGATGGATAGATAGATAGATATTGCATCTCTTTGTAGGTGAAGGAAAGAGTCAGATTCATTTGTACCCATAAAACTACTATAAAGAAATCAGGGAAAAAAATACAAATATTTTTTTTTTTTGTTTTGTTTTTTATGTTCACCAACTTGGATTCGAACCAGTTTCTTGTGTCCAGCAGCCTCCTAGGCTTTTCCTAGTTGCTCTAGCTGCTGAGCCACTGGGAATTGATGATGTAAGAGGGAGGATTTTATATGAATAAACCTACAATGCAGCCTATGATTACATAGCAGATTACACAGGACACAGAGCTCCATTGTACAGAGCAGCGTCTCTGTGTCCTGTATTCTAGAGGGAGAGGAAAATAGGTGTTTTTTTTTTTCTAATAAAATTACTAAAAATAAAAAAAAATAGAAAAATGTAATTTTTATTACACTTTTTTTTTATAAAATAATAAACATCACAAATCAGCAAATAACATGGACATATTTGGTGTCCCTGTAATCGTAACGACCCGAACAAGACAGCGATCAGATTATTGATGAATATCGGTAAATGGTGTGAAAAAAATGGCGCAATTTATTATTTTTCTTTATTAAAACCCATAAAAAATGTAATAAAAATGTATCAATGAGGCCGTGTTCACACGTAGCGTAAATGATCTGTATTTTTCTGCCGCTGTCCGCACCACGAGTGCAATAACAATGTTCTCTGATTATTGCGTGTTTGCGGTATTTTTTAAGCATTGTCCCTTTTTTGACACGTTTGGGGTAGATGTGAATCCTGAAGATTATAAAAAAAAAAACACCAAATCCGCAGAGTTCAGCGGCGTCTTTCCACGCACCAGGGGCGGAGATTTCAGGACGTCTCATCCACTTTGCTTGGACATTTAGTCCGTGTTCACATGTAGTGTAAATGCTGCATTTCTTTCTGCTGTTTTTGCACATTTATTCTGCTGTTTAATTATCCAAGTAAAGTGGATTCCATGAGAAGACGCCGCTGAACTCTGCGGTTTTGGTTTTTTTTTTCTCTAGAGGTTTCTATGTGGAGCTTAAAAAACCCCAGGAAAAAGCATCTCTGTACATAAAAACACTTAAACACGCAGATTCACATCTGAACCAAAAACGCATTAAATAATGGAGAGAAGGCAGAAAAAACGCAGCAAAAATTGATCAATCAGAGAAGATTGTTATTGTGTAGTTTTGTGCCGACAGCGGCAGAAACAAAAAAACCCTGAAATTATGCAGCGTGTGAACATGGCTTTATAGGCACAAATAAGCAACATGTCATATAGTGACACATAAAAATATAAGAAAATTCTGGCTGCTATGACTATTAACGAACAGTCTGGGGCATCTGCTAAATGACCCTTACTGATAAATGGGTGTGGCTAGGGGCGTGGTCAAAATTTGCAGCTGCACGCACCGCTTACTTTGTCCCTCTTTCCTTTTTACAAAAGTTGGGAGGTATGCTGCAGGATGGGCTGAGGAGTGATGTTCTGCAGGATGGGCTGAGGAGTGATGTTCTGCAGTAAGTGTCTATATATAACGGGATAAATGGATAAATGGGTGTGGCTAGGGGCATGGTCAAAATTTGCAGCTGCACGCACCGCTTACTTTGTCCCTCTTTCCTTTCTACAAAAGTTGGGAGGTATGCTGCAGGATGGGCTGAGGAGTGATGTTCTGCAGGATGGGCTGAGGAGTGATGTGCTGCAGGATGGGCAGAGGAGTGATGTGCTGCAGGATGGGCTGAGGAGTGATGTGCTGCAGGATGGGCTGAGGAGTGATGTGCTGCAGGCTGGGCTGAGGAGTGATGTTCTGCAGTAAGTCTCTATATATAACGGGATAAATGGGTGTGGCTAGGGGCATGGTCAAAATTTGCAGCTGCACGCACCGCTTACTTTGTCCCTCTTTCCTTTCTACAAAAGTTGGGAGGTATGCTGCAGGATGGGCTGAGGAGTGATGTTCTGCAGGATGGGCTGAGGAGTGATGTGCTGTGCTGCAGGATGGGCTGAGGAGTGATGTTCTGCAGGATGGGCTGAGGAGTGATGTTCTGCAGGATGGGCTGAGGAGTGATGTTCTGCAGGATGGGCTGAGGAGTGATGTTCTGCAGGATGGGCTGAGGAGTGATGTTCTGCAGGATGGGCTGAGGAGTGATGTTCTGCAGGATGGGCTGAGAAGTGATGTTCTGCAGGATGGGCTGAGGAGTGATGTTCTGCAAGATGGGCTGAGGAGTGATGTTCTGCAGGATGGGCTGAGGAGTGATGTTCTGCAGGATGGGCTGAGGAGTGATGTTCTGCAGGATGGGCTGAGGAGTGATGTTCTGCAGGATGGGCTGAGGAGTGATGTTCTGCAGTAAGTGTCTATATATAACGGGATAAGAGATTTGATGTTTTGTGCAAAACATGAGAACAGAACAAAATTATCAGAAGGGTTGTTGTTGTGAGACCCTGCACCCTGTGTCCTGCGATCCCCATAATAAAGGTTATTGGGGCCTTTTATATATTTATTATACATAGTTTTCACCATCACATCTCCAGGGGTCTCTCCCGGATTTCTAAAAATTCAGAGTTTTTATTTAGTTCATCATCTGTCACTCAGTTTCCCCAGAATCCTCGGTGGCCGATCTGCGGCTCCAGAGCTGTGAATTGGGGGCGGCCATCGATCGCACATTTGCCTTTTTATAGAACTAAGTCCTCTGCTTTGTAACTAGACATGAAAACTGAGACATCTGTGCGCCGCTGTTTTCAAATGATGATGACGGCCGGGATCAGAATGGAACGTTCATGTCTGCTCTCACTGTGGTGACATCATAGGTTTATGACATCATGGAATATGCAAATTATAGCTGACCACACCAATGACTACATAAAGGGGTGACACTCACTTTCCTAGGTCATCACTTTGTGATGTCACAGTGATCAAAGGGTCTAAAAATCCGCTCCTGAGAGCCTAACAGCCATTATACTTCATAAAGAAACAGGACGATGGACCGAGCTACGCAAGCAAGAAAGAAGAAAGAGGAGCCCTTGGAACAGAAACCATGGAGCCCATGGAAAAGAAACCGTGGAGTCCCTGGAATATACACCGTGGAGCCCTTGGATGGAGTGCCTGGATTATACACCGAGGAGCCCTTGGATGGAGTCGCTGGATTATACACCGAGGAGCCCTTGGATGGAGTCCCTGGATTATACACCGAGAAGCCCTTGGATGGAGTCCCTGGATTATACACCGAGGAGCCCTTGGATGGAGTCCCTGGATTATACACCGAGGAGCCCTTGGATGGAGTCCCTGGATTATACACCGAGGAGCCCTTGGATGGAGTCCCTGGATTATACACCGAGGAGCCCTTGGATGGAGTCCCTGGATTATACACCGTGGAGCCCTTGGATGGAGTCCCTGGATTATACACCGTGGAGCCCTTGGATGGAGTCCCTGGATTATACACCGAGGAGCCCTTGGATGGAGTCCCTGGATTATACACCGAGGAGCCCTTGGATGGAGTCCCTGGATTATACACCGTGGAGCCCTTGGATGGAGTCCCTGGATTATACACCGTGGAGCCCTTGGATGGAGTCCCTGGATTATACACCGAGGAGCCCTTGGATGGAGTCCCTGGATTATACACCGTGGAGCCCTTGGATGGAGTCCCTGGATTATACACCGTGGAGCCCTTGGATGGAGTCCCTGGATTATACACCGAGGAGCCCTTGGATGGAGTCCCTGGATTATACACCGAGGAGCCCTTGGATGGAGTCCCTGGATTATACACCGTGGAGCCCTTGGATGGAGTCCCTGGATTATACACCGTGGAGCCCTTGGATTATACACCGTGGAGCCCTGCGCCTTTACTGCCTTTTTGGATAGTAACCAGGATAGGAACGCCCCACAACGCAGGACCGGGAGCATCGTGAGAACCTGGTGACCGTATCACTGCTCGTTATCCGCTAATGTCATGTAAACCTTTGCTGGGCAATTTATCAAGGCTGGGGCTTTTCTGCGCCGACCTTCATGACGCGCCCCCTGGAGTAAGATCTGTCAGGGATATTTTACAACACTTTTGCTCCCTATATTATACTGAGCTCTGCTCACATTTTATTTAAAAAGATGAAAAAGCCGGTGTAAAAGGGGAAAAGTGATCACATGTAAGGTGTGCGGGACGATTTCAGGATTGCAGACAGTTTTACAACCCTTTTCTGGTGCTGGTCCCCCTAACCTAAAATCGTCAGCCTCATAAAGTGTATCGTATATGGAGATGTCGAGTTCTGGTCAGGGTTGTGTCCAAGAGACCACGAAAGAAGAAGCTAATTATAATTACGGATATAAGTTGTTTGTTCATTTGTACAGATTTGTGTAAAGGCCCCGTCACACACAGAGATAAATCTTTGGCAGATCTGTGGTTGCAGTGAAATCATGGACATATTGTTCCATTTGTACACAGCCACAAACCTGGCACTGATTGTCCACAATTTCACTGCAACCACAGATCTGCCGCAGATTTATCTCTGTGTGTAAAGTGGCCTTTAGTATTGATAGTTGGGGTTTATTTCAGTTGGGGTTGTTTTGGCCTCACAAGCCCCAAGCTCGCTCCTCCGGCCAGCAGCTACTCTGTAGATGCAACCCTGGGCCTGTGGTAAGGCTTTATCCCTGTTAATGGGTGTAATGGTGGTGGTCAGGGCTCCTATGGAACCTACAGAATGGAGTGGCTTGTGTGAAGTCTGTCTGAGGGTCTGTCTGAGGAAGCCTTTTTGAGCTGATGGCCTTAGACAGATTCTAACATTTTGGAAAAAAGCTTTAGTAGCTTATTTCCATTAGGGTTAATTCAACCGCTCTTGTATTAAGCTCCTAATTCCCTTTGTGTAAAGGACATTTTTACAGTGTGAGCAATGAGATGATGGATCTCTCCGCCACATTATCTTATGGTCATGGAGGCCTGTGCGCCTTTCTTGACTATTTGCAGGTTATTGGCACTAGATTATGGGACGTTGATCCAGGGAACTAGTCTGATTGCTGTATGTGGAGTCGGGAAGGAATTTTTCCCCTAATATGGGGCAATTGTCTTTTGCCTCATGGGGTTTTCGCCTTCCTCTGGATCAACACATTAGCTTTTAGGTTGAACTTGTGTCTTTCAACCTTAAGGCTATGAAACTGTTCCTGGGGCCGACGGCCTCAGACAGATCCCAACATTCAGGGGAAAAAAAGGTTTAGTTAAAGAGGGAGAAATTAAAAGTAAAGCTACAGAAACATAAACTAAAATCCCCAAAAATGTGTAAGTTCCAAATAATAAAATAAGATAAAGCAGAAGTATTATCCTGTCCGGTCCCATGTCAGGGCATTAGTCTGTGATCTGGGCAGATTAATGCTTTTGCTCTTGAATATTAAATTGGAAATTTTGGGGAATTTTAGTTTTTCTGTAGCTTTGCTGTTAATTTTAGGGTAGGGACTCGCAAGACATGAGGACCCTTGACGTGGGTTGCGAGCTTTGTGTATTTTGGCCAAAATATCAACCAATGCCACAGAAATTATATATTTTTTTCATGTTATATTTATTTGTATACAGGCGCTGGGCTCGTCATGTATGTGACCAGCGCCCTATACAAGCCTTATCTAATACTGAGGAGTCGCCTCCTCCATGAATCGGGAGGTTGTGAGTGGTGGTCTCATCATTATTTTGCCTCCATCTTTAGTGCAGCATTTTCTGTGACCCGGGCAGGTAAATTCTGCTGCCCCTTTTTTGTTATATTGCACGTATGAAATTTTGGGGAATTTTAATTCCTTATTTTGTGGCTTTTGCTTTTAATTTTAGCAAAGTGACTCACAAAGCAATGAGGACCCTTGACGTGGGTTGCAAGGTTGTGTTTTTTGGCCAAAATATCGACCAATACCTCATATATGTGTCATATCTATTTTTTTGCATGCTTTATATATTTTTATGGAGCCAATCCCATGTATATTGGCCTAGTATACTAGAATGTAATATAATACTAGGATGTAATATATAATACCGTTGTTCTGTTCATGCTCCGAGATCTGATGAACTCTTTGCTCAGTGAGCGGAAGATTAATTGTTCTTCATGTCACAGCCCTGCTCCATGGCTGAATGAGATAAATCTGTTCATGATGTGGCTCTTCTGGCGGGTAAGATATTTCTTGACTCGTGTTTCTGTTTTTCACTTTATTTATATATTGTTTTCAATAATATACATCATACAACTATATTCTGTTTTTTTCTGACGCATTATTGAATTACACTCACATTTTATTTTTAGACGCAGTTTTAGTGTTTACAATTTTGTACAATTATTTACACCACACCCTTTGCACACATTATATATATATATATATATATATATATATATATATATATATATATATATATATATTGTGAGACAGGGGATATAGCTCAGCTGGGATCTTTGCTTTGGTCCAAGTGAGTGGCTATGGATTCACAGATGACAGCGGCAGACTTGCAGGTTCCACACAGGTACGGCTACTGCCGTGTTTATTGTGTACACTTATCTCTCAGTGTTAGACATGCAAAAACAGCAAAATAAATGTCTAAGGCCGTCTGGCCACTAACTAACAGAATGCTAACTACAAAATAAACCTATGTAACAAACAAAACAGTATTCTCTTACTGTGTGGGTTCCTCAGCACAGCAAGCGGAGGTATGGAGCCGCAGCACCAGCAGCCATGAGCCTGTCCTGCTCTCCTCAGCAGTCTCCTTGTACTGAATGCCTCCTGATTATCTCAGTTGATCCAGTGCGGAATCAAAGCCTAGATTGAATGTGGAGAAGGGAGCAACCAGTCCCTCCGCCATTCCTACTGATTGCTCCAGGAAAAACCGAGCCCAAAATTACACTGAAATAAACAGGCTTCAGTGACTAACTTATTGCTGAGCCAGGTATAACTTTCCCAGCTTTTCCAAGCCCATTTGCATGGGCTGACCGCTCCACAATCAGTACATGGAGGCATATGAAATGAACCGAGGGGAAACATATCTGTTCTCTAGTACTTCTCCCCTCAGCATCTCACAATATAGCCAGGTAGTCACAGGTAGGCCCTTGCACAAACAAGGACCTACCTGAGACCACCAACCCGACTGGGGGACCAGACGCAGCCGACTGCGGGCACTGACCACCATCTTTTTGGTTTACTAGAGACTCTTGTGCATCTGTAATAGTGAGTACCACTGTGTCCTCGGGCCACGCATCGCCGTGCACCGTCAAGCACCGACACATCACACCAAACGGGTCCCAGGGCCATCACCCCTGCCTGCAGAGGTTTAACACCAAAGCCGCACAACATCTCCCCCGGGTGCCTAGTGAACAGCAGCGGTGGTGACCACATTCACCCCAACCCGTGGGTGGTGTCACGAACTCAAACAACAAACACCACGGCCTCGGCCGTAACCCTAACCCCCCTTCAAAGCGCCAGCCCCTTTCAGAGTGAAGTGACCCCCGGTCCGGAGGCGCTCGAGCCACCGACAAACGAGCCCGGATCCGAGCTGCTCGGCTGCAGCCAAGCGCGGGGCAGTACACATTGATTCTTCTGGCGTCACGAACAGGATACTTACCAAATCACCTACCTGATGAAATGCGCCTTGAAGTAAAAGTCAGCGGTGACCCGTTGAAAAATTTCAGAATCCGCCATCTTGCCGCCAACTTTTGGCGCAAAGATTCCCGCCAAAGCCGTCTTCCCCGCAAAAAGAGCGCGAGAGTTGAAGCCCCGCCCCCTGGGAACTCAGCCGTGCCGAAAAATGAAACTGCCCAGCAGAGAGAGGGAGTGCCGCGAAAAGACCAAGGGGGAGAAGCGGGAAGATGTCTGCGCCTAATCCCGATGGCGGAGCGGCGCCGGTCGCTGGAGCGTTGGCGCCTGCAAGTGTGCCCGACGATGGGAACATGGCGGCGCTCGCTCCGGTAGCAGGAGCGGGGGAGGCCGCGGTTCTGACGATCGCCCAGGTAATGCCAATCTCCTTGCCCTATGTGCCCAGTGCTGCCTGGCTACCCCAGTACGAAGGGAAGCCTGACGCCTTGCAGGTGTTCCAGACAAAGATATGCACGATTCTCGACTTGTATGCCATGACGGGCAAGCAGCGTGCAGTGGTAGTACTAGGGCAGCTGACCGGTGCGGCCGAGCAGGAGGTGGAGACTTGGGCAGACACGGACCGGGCCTCGGTAACCGCCATCTTTGATAAACTTCAGGTCGCCTTTGAAACCCGCACAGAAGCAGAGTTGCGGATGCAGTTTTACCATTGTCGGCAGCGCCCAAAAGACAGTATAAGAGACTATGCCTTTTGGCTACAAACAGCCTTGCGTGCACTAAAGCGGGTGGACCCCATCAATAAGGCTGACAGCAACAAAATGCTAGTGGAACAGTTCCTGCAGGGACTGGAGTCCGCCGAAGATCGCAAACAATTGCGGCTATGGTCCTTGGAGCACGCAGATCTGGACTTTGCCGTTCTGAAGGAGCGAGCCATCAAGGCCCTATAAACACCGGAAGCCGGCGCCCCTGATCCGCCATCTTGGCCGGTCGATACTGCTCCCGTCTCTGTAGCACACCCCTTGCTAGCCCTTCCGGCCCCTGCAGCAGGCACCGGAGCTATGGAGGAGCTGACATCGCAAGTCCGACACCTGAGCGAGGACGTCACCCGGATCCTCGCCGCTCTCCAGCTACAAACGAGAGTCAAGCCCGTGGAGAAAATACAGCTCGCTGACAGCCCGGAGGACGTTCCCTGGATGCAGCGGAGGAGGAACCACGATCCTTGGTATGGACCGCCTGTCTGCTACAAGTGTAACAAGACTGGCCACTATTCCCGAAAGTGTCCGTTAAACGAGCAACCGCTGAGGCCAAGGGCCAATCCTCAGTAGTAGACCCTCAAGGCCCAGCTGATTGGCGGGATCGGTAAGTTGGAGGCCGCCCCATCATCTCCCTGGCGGTGGATGGTGTCCCGACCATGGCCCTGCTTGACACTGGATCAGAGGTAACCACTATGCCTTACTCGTTGTATCAGCGGTATTGAGCTGATAGTGAACTTGCCCCTCCGGACGATAGCCTAACTATTATTGCTGCCAATTGGCTCGCTATGGTCCAGGTGGGGTTTAAGGAGGTGACCCTGACTGTGGGACGAACAGAGCTGAGACATCAAGGGATGATTGTGGTGCTGAATGATTCCAGTGACCGTAACTCGAAGGTGGTCCTCTGGACCAATGTGATTGAGAACTGTATGGGAGAAGTGTATGAGCTTGCTGCAGCAATTGTCTGCCACTGCGAGAGGGGGCCGGCAGAGGGCCTTGCAGTGTGAGATCTGGGCCCTCCTGCAGCGACAGCAGGTGAACGTGACAGGCGGAGAGATTGGTGGCGTGCGGGTGATGGAAGCAGCACCTTTGGTGGTGCCGCCGCGGAGTGAGATGATGATCTGGTGCAGGGCAGCAGTAGGACCCCAAGGACAGGATTACCCGGCAGTGGTGGAGCCCTTGTCGTCGGAGCACTGGCCCACAGTAATGGTAGCCAGGGGGGTGATTGATGTCAAGAAGGGGAGAGTGCCCGTGAGAGTGCTGAATTGTGGAGAGGAAGAGGTCAGGCTCCCCCGCTACGCCACCATAGCCAAATTGTTCACCGTAGACGCACACGATATCCATGACACCACCCCCACAACCACTACAGCCCAATCCGGCAGTGACCTTCCACCCGAACACTTAGAGGAGTGGTGCAGAGAGCTGCATGTCGGCACTGAAGCCACGCCCACACATCATAAGGACGGGGTGTACAAGGTAGTGCAGGAGTATGGGCAGGTTTTCAGCAAGCACCCACTAGATTTTGGGAAAATAAAAGGGGTTCAACATCATATCCCCACGGGCACACATCCGCCCATTAAAGAAAGGTACAGGCCAATCCCACCTGCACACAACCAGTGCGCCAAAGACATGTTGGGGAACATGAAGGAGGCAGGGGTCATCCAGGATAGTTGTAGTCCCTGGGCAGCTCCATTTGGTGCTGGTAAGGAAGAAGGACGGCACTATGAGGATGTGTGTAGATTACCGGAAGATTAACCAGATAACACATAAAGATGCCTACCCTCTCCCCCGCATTGAAGAGTCGCTTGCTGCACTGAGGACTGGTAATTATTTCTCTACCCTTGATCTTACTAGTGGCTATTGGCAGGTGGCGGTTGCACAGGAGGACCGCGAGAAGACTGCGTTTGCTACACCCATGGGACTCTGTGAGTTCAGCAGTATGCCGTTCGGGCTGTGCAATGCCCTGGGGACCTTCCAGAGGCTCATGGAGTGCTGTTTGGGGCATCTCAACTTCGAGACCGTTCTGCTGTACTTGGACAATGTGATTGTGTATTCCAAGACATATGAGGCCCACCTGGAGCACCTGGCAGAAGTGTTTGCGGCCCTCGCCAAGTACGGGATGAAGTTAAAGCCCTCTAAGTGCCATCTGTTGAAACCCAAAGTGCAGTACCTCAGGCACGTGGTGGGCGCGGACGGCGTAGCCCCAGATCCTGAAAAGATTACCGCTATCCAGAGCTGGCCTCAACCAACCACGGTGAAGGAAGTTAGGCAGTTCCTGGGCCTGGTGGGCTACTACCGCCATTTTATCAAGGAGTACACGAAAATGGCCGCGCCGATGCAAGACCTCCTCGTGGGACAGACCAGGAACAGTAGATCCATACCTCCCAACCGTCCCGGTTTCTGCGGGACTGCCCCGATTTTAGAGGTGTGTCCCACAGTCCTGCGGCTCACAGCTGATGTCCCGACTCCTCCCCTCAGTGCAGTGAATTAAATTAAATTCTCATCAGGTGTGGTTTATCGGGGGCGGCCGGGACTAGAACCCGTGATCTGTGAAGCTCATTGTTCCATAGGCAGCAGCTCTAACACTGAGCCACTGCCCGTATTGAACAACATAGGAAGATTGGGTAATCTTGACCTCTATATTGTAGAGTAGAGAAATCAGAAGCAGATTATTCAGCTACAGGGAGAGAGGGATAGAGTATAGAGGGAAGATAGAGGATAGAGTATAGAGGGAAGATAGAGGATAGAGGGAGAATAGAGGACAGAGGGAAGATACAGGATAGAGGGAAGATAGAGGGAAGATTGAGGATAAGAAGGAAGACAGAGGATAGAGTATAGAGGGAAGATAGAGGATAGAGGGAGGATAGAGGGTAGATGGAGGGAGAATAGAGGGAGGATAGAGGGAGGATAGAGCGAGGGAGGATAGAGGAAAGATAGAGGGAGGGAGGATAGAGGGAGGATAGAGGATAGTGGGAGGATAGAGGGAGGGAGGATAGAGGGAGGATAGAGGATAGCGAGAGGATAGAGGGAGGGAGGATAGAGGGAGGGAGTATAGAGGGAGGATAGATAGAGGGAGGATAGATAGAGGGAGGAAGGATAGAGGGAGGGATGGAGGATAGAGGGAGAAATAGAATCATAGATAGATAGAGGGATAAACACTGCATCTCTTTGTAGGTGAAGGAAAGAGACAGATTTATTTCTTCCCATAAAACTACTATAAAGAAATGAGGAAAAAAAAAATACAAATTTTTTTTTTTTATTTTTTTTTTACCACCTTGAATTCAAACCAGCAACTTTCAAACATGTGCCCAGCAGCCTTCTATCATTTCTAGTTGCTCTAAGCTGTTGAGCCACTAGGAATTGATGATGTAAGAGGGAGGATTTTTATATGAATAAACCTACAATGCAGCCTATGATTACACAGCAGATTACACAGGACACAGAGCTCCATTGTACAGAGCAGCGTCTCTGTGTTCTCTATTATAGAGGGAGAGGAAAACAGGGTTTTTTCTTCTTCTAATAAAATTACTAAAAATAATAAAAAAAAAAAAATAGAATAATGTAATTTTATTACACTTTTTTATAAAATAATAAACATCACAAATCAGCAAATAACATGGACATCTTTGGTGTCCCTGTAATCGACCCGCACAAGACAGTGATCATATTATTCATGGGGATCAAAACATGGCAGAAAAAAATGGTGCAATTTATTATTTTTCTTTATTAAAACCCATAAAAAAATGTAATAAAAATGTATCGCTGAGGCCGTGTTCACACGTAGTGTAAATGCTGCGTTTTTTCTGCAGGTGTCCGCACCACAAGCGCGATAACATTCTTCTATGATTATTGCGTGTTTGCGGTATTTTTTATGCATTGTCGCTTATTTGATACACGTTTGTTGCAGATGTGAATCCCGAAACTTATAAAGAAAAAAAAACACCAAATCCGCAGAGTTCAGCGGCATCTTTAAACACCAGGGGTGGAAAATTCATGACGTCTCATCCACTTTGCTTGGACAATTAGTCCGTGTTCACATGTAGTGTAAATGCTGCATTTTTTTTTTCTGCTGTTTTTTTGCACATTTATTCCGCTGTGTTTAATTATCCAAGTAAAGTGGATTCCATGAGAAGACGCCGCTGATCTCTGTGGTTTTGGTTTTTTTTTTCTCTGGAGGTTTCTATGTGGAGCTTAAAAAGATGCAGGAAAAAGCCTCTCTACAATAAAAACACTTTAATATGTGCGCACTAGGCCGCTTTTACCCGCGGATTTACCTGCGGTTTTGCTGTGGAAATTTCTTGAGAAATGCTTAAAATCTTTCTGCAGACATTTCCCAGCAAAACCTATGGGGAAAAAAAATATCTGTGCGCACACTGCGTTTTTTTCTCAAGAAAATTCTTTCTGAAGATTTTCTTGAGAAAATGTCTTGAGAAAATGTGCATGTCACTTCTTTTCCGCAGGTACCTGCGGAATACCCCGGTATTTCACTCCATTCACTGTAATGTAATCGCGAAATACCGGGGGTACACCGCAGGTAGCAAATGATGTGCGGTATACCCCCGGTATAGCCGCGATTTACCTGCGGTAATGCTCATCGCTGCCTGCGGTTTTGCAGGAAGTGATGTCATTATCCCAGGAAGAGGAAGCTGAGCAGAGTAAACACACACGTCACACTCCCTGGACGCCGCACAGAAGCACTTCCGTGTGACCTCCAGGTGCCCGTGCAGTCTGTGTTCCGCTCCAGCCGCGCGGCTGTACGCACTGCAGCGTGTCAGTGTCTGCCCGCAGTATCAGCAGCTAGTCACCCTGCAGTGCTGGCAGACACTGACACACAGCAGTGCGTACAGCCGCGGGGATGCCGAGCGCTGCTGTCAGGAGGTGAGATGAGATCATTACCTGCTGTGACGATCTCCTGCCTCCTGCCGTCACCACGATCACTGCTGTCTATGCCCGTCTCGCCAGCGGCCCGAAACTGTCACTAGCGGTGACGTCACGGGCTCTCGCGATACTGCTGACAACGCGGCAGGCATAGACGTCAGTGACAGCGCTGACATCAGCAGTACAGGAGATGACCACAGCAGGTAATGATCTCATCTATCCTCGTGACAGCAGCACTCGGCATCCCATGCATTGACCTGGGCTATTGATGTTAGCTCAGGTAACTGCATTGCTCTCCCAGCCAATGGGGACCATTCTGTTCTTCATTGACTGGGACAGTAACTATGGTATGGATCGCCGTGGGACCCCCCCTTCCTTATTGGATTATGCCGGACGTGGAATTGATTGTTCTTTTCAATAAATTGGTGAAAGAGAGAATGTTTTGGGGAGTGTTTTTTCAAATAAAACTTTTTTTGTTGTCTATTTTTTATTTCTTACTGACTGGGTTGGTGATGTCAGGTATCTGATAGACGCCTGACCTCACCAACCCCAGGGCTTGATGCCAGGTGACATTACACATCTGGCATCAATCCCATATATTACCTCGTTTGCCAACGCACCAGGGCAACGGGATGAGTTGGGGCGAAGCGCCAGGATTGGCACGTCTAGTGGATGAGCCACTTCTGGGGCGGCTGTAGCCTGCTATTTTTAGGCTGGGGAGTGTCCAATAACAGTGGACCTCCATAGTCTGAGAATACCAGACCACAGCTGTCCGCTATACCTTGGCTGGTGATCCAATTTGGGGGGGACCCCACGTTTTTTGTTTTAAATTATTTATTTAATGTAAAATAACATTGTGGGGTGCCCTTTGTTTTAGATTACCAGCCAAGGCTGCAGCCGTCTGCTTTACCCTAGCTGGCTAAAAAAGATGGGGGGACCTCACGTATTTTCTTTTAATTATTTATTTATGTTATGTCTAAATACAAGGCTAAGCACCCTTTAGTGCCACATGAAAGTCACTAAAGGGTGCCAGCTTAGAAAATGCAGGGAGGTGGGACATTACATAGGTCTTTCTCATCTATCTATTCATCTATCCATCTTTCACTCTATCCATTATCTGTCTATCGATTATCTATCTATTATCTATATTATTTATTGCAGTTACAGCATAAAAAAAGCAGGGACCAACCTGCGGAAAAACCGCGGCAAAACCACGCGAAAAACGCATGCATTTTTCCCGCGGTTTTGGTGCAGTTTTTTACCGCAGGTGCGGTAATCTTCAACTCCCAAAAGTTTCTCAAGAAATTTTCTTGAGAAAAATCACTTTTCTAGTGCGCACATAGCCTAAAATGCAGATTCATATCTGAACCAAAAACACATTAAGGCTATGACCGCACTTTGCGTCGTCCAACTTGCAGTTCAGAACGCATGTTTTGGCTGTAATTGATTTAGCCAAAGTTGCCTTTTTCAGAAATTTAGCGCTGAAAACGCATGCGTATTTACCGTGTTTTTGATACGTTTTCAGCGCTTTTTACATGCTGTTTCACCTGCGTTTTGACAGATGCGTTTTGAACATAATATTTGAATAATAACTTAATAAAGTTTAAATAGTCAAACTCAATGAAAAAAAGGAAAAAAAAGAAACAAATCATTTTTTAGAAACTTTATTAAAATAGATTTATTTCATAAAATTATTGCGGTAATATGATATTTAACGGAAAAATAGCAGTAAATTAAGAAATTTCTTTATTTTAATTGTCGGACTATGTGTGTGTGTAAAGGGACATATTAAATCATTATTTTGATGTCCAAAAAGCATGCGTTTTCTGCACGTAAAAAGCAGGTAAAACGCAGGAATTCTGATGTTTCTTGCTTTTTGCCATTTCTCATAGACTTTAATGTTAGCAAAACGCACCGAAAATGGCAAAAACAATTGACATGCTGCTTCTTTGAACGCATGTTTTTTGCCACAAAATATGCAAATTAAACGCTGCGTTTTAAAACTTAAAGTGCGGTCAGGAAAACCCCATTTTCCATAGACTTTGCAGGAAAATCAAAACGCATGCCTTTTGAATGCAAAGTGCGGTCATACCCTAAATAATGGAGAGAAGGCAGAAAAAATGCAGCCAAAATGGAAAAATCAGAGGAGATTGTGTGTTATTGTGTAGTTTAGTGCAGACAGCGGCAAAAACAAAAAGAAACAGAATTCATGCACCATGTGAACACGGCTATATAGGCCCAAATAATCAACATGTCATTAAGTGACACAGAAATATAAGAAAATTCTGGCTGCTATGACTATTAACGAACAGTCCGGGGAATCTGCTGAATGACCCTTACTGCCAAATGGGTGTGGCTAGGGGTGTGGCTAGGGGCGGTCAAAATTTGCCGCGGCACGCGCCGCATACTTTGTCCCTCTTTCCTTTCTTCAAAAGTTGGGAGGTATGCTAATGTATGCAAGCCGCCTGCTTGTACTGAAAACTTGATAAAAATGTATCAAATATCTACAGTACTGAATATTAGGAAGTGAAGGTATATATAGACAAGGAAAGTGCTGATGAACAGCAGCTGACAGGCTAAACAACGCCCCAGTGTCGTAAACGGAAAAGGATGAAAACCAAACAGGAATGATAGAAGGTTAGGGAGCAGTTTGTGCAGCCAAACGATGTGACCTTCTACAGCCGGACACCACAGGACTGTCTGTCACCTGTGACAGTTTCCCATCACATGCAGAACAACATATTAAGAGGATCAGTGGGAATGTTCGTACTGAACATGGACTTTACAAAAATAACAGTGTTCAAATTCAGAGTTTGGGTGCTTTACATATGCTGACTACTTATGTGAGCATTGCTGTGCTCGGGTACGCTCGGTGCTTGGCTCAGAGTGAGCCGCTTGCAGTGTTTGAATGGCTCACACTGGGGGTAACAACAGCGTGATTGAAAGTAGAGTGCAGCCTCAAAAAAAAAATTTGAAAAAGTCCATTCACCTTCTCCTGGAAGTATCTGTATATGGCTGGCTCCATGTGGACGGAGATCCGAACTGCCCAATTAGAGACTTCTGTTGGGATTCAAGTCAAGTCCGGGTCCAGAAACAAACTTTATCTAAAGTCCCGATGAACCCGCCGGACTGAATTTCAACGGTCAGCTCATCTCTAGTCAGGACAGTTTTAATCACCATGCCCCTCTGATTCCCATCACCTCAGCTTTATTTGGGAGACACAAAGTTGATTTATAGACTATATTGGGATGACCCAAAGCCATTACACATGGCCAAAATGAGCCAGAGCGGTAACCCTTTTGGTTTTGAAACTGTGGGAAAGCCATAGACATGTGCCATTAGCTCTCCAAACATTCTCTGTCTGGATGTGGCGTCCAACTTCTTTTGGAGATCGGTACGGATCCTAGTGTCAAGACCTATGAGTGATTTGTGGCATATCCGGACAGTCTATAGACACATAATATAAACATCTCCCGATAGACTACCGCAAAATCATATATATATTTGTGTTTCGAACTTGGTCATACCATATCACATATCTCGGGATATGTCAAGCCAAAAGGAAAAGTGAGGAAAGGGAAGGAAGGATATATACTAAAGTCCTATACTAAACTATAAACTATAGCACATATTTTCCAACTGTTGTAATTGAAGACAATACAAACGGTTAATTATCCGGCATCGGAGACGATTTCATATAAATTGCTGGGTACAATTTCTTTCGTAAGCTGATGGAACAGGAAAAAAAAATTAATAGTGTAATGAATACCGGCTACAACGGCCAACAAATCCCAGAGTCTGGAGTATTCATGCAAATAGGAGCAATTTCTCTATGATTAAAAAGGCAATTAACTAAGAAAAAGTTGCAGCAATTTATTTCATCTGCTCGGGTGTCATGGAGTCCGGCACGCAATAATAAGTCGAGTTGATGTCCTGTCAATAAGGACCGGGATGCTGACGCCGTCTGGCGCAGGCTGCGCAGTAATATTATGCAGAGATTATTTTCCACCCCCCATTATCCATCACTACAAATGTGTATGATGGTGCAGAGCAATGTATATCACAGTGACATCCTTACAGTGGGATATGAATCTTATGTCCTGCTCTCCTCTCGTATAATTACAGAAATACAATGCAGATTAGACCATCAATACCGGAAATCCATGCAATGACTAACTCATAAAGTGTTGCAAATGCAACCATATTGCCCGAATGCAAGCGACTGACCCGGGAACCCTACTGATCACAAGACATCGAGCAACCAGGTCAGATGTTGCTCCACTTAGAAAAAAACTTGTGCTCCAAAGGTTGAAATGTAAGATGGCATAGTTTAATGCCCCCTAAGTGCACTTTTAGAAGCTATGCCCCCTAAATGTCACCTTAAAAAATAATGGTGCCCCATTGGGTGCCTACTCGAAGTAATATAACCACCTTTATGCCATCCCCTTTCTCCTGCTAAAAATAAACTTTATTTATTTTTTTTACCCTATACCAAAATGTTTCATATAGATCACCACCGATGTTGAAAAACTTCATATAAATTTTATTACACATAAATATCAACAAAACACGTTGCGGAATAAAGTGCCTAGTGCCCAAGTACCAAAAAGTCCATAGAGAAGGAGTAATATCTCCAATGGGATATGAATACAGAAATCAGATATAGCTAACCGCCAAACAGCAGCGTAAACACAGATAATTATTTTTTGCACTCATCCATAGTAATCACAGTCAGTATATGGCACTGCTATGACCCTTACGCACGTTTCGTGTGGGCTTCTCCAGAGACACCCTGAGGAAGCCCACACGAAATGTGCGTAGGGTTCATAACAGTGCAATATACTAACGGAGATTACTATCGGTGAGTGCAATAAATAATTATCTGTTTACTCTGCTGTTTGGCGGTTAGCTATATCTGATTTCTGTATGCGCATTCATATCCCATTGGAGATATTACTCCTCTATGGATTTTTTGGTACCTGGCACTTTATTCCGCTTGTAGTCCTGCACCATGCCCTTTATAGGGCCTTCAGAAAAAAGTTATGAGGAAGACAATTCTTTTGGCCAATTTTATAATACAACTGTTAACCATCTGGCATAAACTAGTGCCCCTTCCAGTCCCTATTACCATAGATCGAGGTTACAGGGAAAACACCGCAGACCTGCTAGGGCAGTACCACATTGTTAACCCCCTTAGGCACCACAGTCCTTAGTGACCGTGGCATATAAGTGGTTGGAAAAAGAAGGTGCCTCGTTGGTTGCTTTTTTTCACTCCCTGAAGACATTGCGGTGCTGATGAGTGACCATTAGAGTTGAGCGAGTACCTAACTATTTGTACTCACTATACTTATAATGCGTACTGTCTAATACTCGCGTATTCGTTCCGAATCGTGTGTGCAATGCAAGTCAATGGGGAAAAACTTGCAAATTAACGAGTAACCCGAATGCCGCACTTTTCGTACGAGTAGCGAATAGTGCGGAATTCAAGTTACTCGTTACATTGCGAGTATTCCCCACTGACTTACATTGCAAAAGCTATTTGGAACGAATACGCGAGTATTAAACAGTACTCGTTAGGAGTATAGCGAGTACGAATAGTTAGGTACTCGCTCAACTCTAGTTACCATGATAGTTGAAGGCCTAACAAAAGCTCTCATATGGTCAGTATGTTACTGTTAATAATGAGCAATCCAAAGAATTATCTAAGCCATCAGTAGATCGTATTGTGATGTCCTCTAGCGGGATTATGCATAATTAATAGACATGGGCGAATAGTGAAATATTCAAGTTCGGATTATTCTGTCCGAATATAGAGTACCCTTCCAGTATGTGTCACGAATAATGAACCTAATGCAAGTCAATGGAGAACCTGAGAATTTCTGGGAACTTTTCAAGAAAAATTCTAGGGTTTCCCATTGACTTACAGTAGATTGATTATTCGTGAAGAATACTGGAATAGTACTGTACTCTGTATTCAGATAGCATATTCCAAACACAAATATTTCACTATTCACCCATCTCTAATAATTAGTACTAATAATTAACTCATACCACCACAAAAAAAAAAAAAATCATACAACTACTAGGTCAATATGAAAAAAAAAAAATTCATCACCTCAAAGAATTTTCCAGAATTGTCCAGAACCTACGGACCTCTCAGTCCATACAGCATTAATGCAAAGGTTAAACTTCCAAGAATAGAAGTCTTTATGGACACAAATTGCATTGGGAGGAGAAGATCTGGTAGCCCACTACCTATAAAAGGATGAATGTTCAGGACGTTAAACTGCATAAACCGCTGCCATGATCTGCAGACGAACATCTCAAGGTTATAAAGGGAGTAGTGGGGAATTTTAATGTAAGAATTATAAGCAGATGATCTAATTGTAGTCAATTAAACCCACCCTGCCGTCACCCCCGGTCACCCCCAACTCCGAGGGGGGTTCTGAATGCAGCGTAATTGTGGCAGGGTCAGGCCGCGCTCATCCTCTACCTATTGATTCGCTCCACGGACCTGCGGAAAGTTCCAGCTAAAAGTTTTGTGACAGACAACAGCAGTCATTCACAGCAAGGGCACATCAGAGTCAATTCATCTGTGGGAAGTCGCTCGGAAAAAGGGATTTAGCTCCTTGCGAATTACGCGCTGAAGTCAAGATCAGTGAAAACAGACAGATGTTCAACATTTCTTTATAGGACGTCAGTGGGTTCGGAGTAAATCAGATTTATCGTAATGAATCATCGCTTCTCTGACATTGTGGAGGGGGCCCGGAAAAGGCGGCGAGGAAAGGAAACTGCAATTACCACGGAACCCACATCTCTGGGCAATGACGCGACTTTTCTAATTTTCGCCTATAAATAGTCTACAGTTTTGTGTACACAGCACCTACGCAGACCAATACTTAAAGACAAGCTCGGCGTGTAGACTGACACTGTTGTTTCTCTCCCACTGCCCCCTGTCTGATCCTGCCGTCATAGGTTACTTCTCTCCCACCGACCCTTCTTTGTACTAATTTCAAATACGAACTGTCAAAAGTAAATAATGACTACAGGGTCTGACTACATACGGGGTTTGTTTGTAGTCTGTTACCATGGACGCACAGGTCTGCATTGGAGCAGTAGTTAAGGGCTGTCCATGAAAACAAAAAGAATTTATTTTTTTTGTATCTGAGAAATAGCGCCGCATATCTTCATAGGCTGTGTCAGGTGTTACGGTACCTTAAATTCAGAATAATAAGAAATTCTTGCATTACCAAACTCAGTACATCAAAGGGTTTTTCAAATCCTGGAAAATCAACTATAGTACAAATTCCAAAACAGTTTTTGTTTTTTGTTTTTTTTAAAAAGGGGTAACAATGAGGCTTAAAAAAATAGTTCCAAAAATTCACATGCCCTTTAAAGGAAATATCCATCAGGCAAGGAGTATGAGAACAAGGTTTGTCGGATCTCCTACACACCGTGTAGAGATACAGCTTTTAGAGACTTGCGCTGTGCCAACTAGCACGAAAAGGGGCTGTCCACTACTGCAATACCCCTTCCTAATAGCTAAATTGACCATAATAAAAGAAATATATATATATATATATATAGCTCTTGGACTGTTGGTGTCCTGGAAGTCGCATAATATTATATCAGGTGACCGCTGCAGTCATTCAGTGGCTGCTGATTGACTACAATCTTCTGTATTCCCACAGAGCGGACGTCAACTCTGATGGAATAAGAAATGAGGTGTATATATATATATAATATATATATATATATATATATATATATA
This sequence comes from Anomaloglossus baeobatrachus, assembly GCF_048569485.1. NCBI lineage: Eukaryota > Metazoa > Chordata > Amphibia > Anura > Aromobatidae > Anomaloglossus > Anomaloglossus baeobatrachus. The sequence continues at coordinate 264,858,008 of NC_134359.1, forward strand.
TATATATATATAAAAAAATAAATAAATAAATAAATATATATATATATATATATATATATATATATATACACACACACACACACACACACGCACACACGCACACACGCACACACGCACACACGCACACACGCGCACACACACACACACACACACACAGTCATGGCTGAAAGTGTTGGCACCCTTAAAATTGTCCCAGAAAATTACATTACACATGTATTGTCAATTTTGGCTCTTAAGTCTTCGGACAATTCTCTTCTCCGCTCCCTGTGGCAAACACGGTGCAAAGGCTGAGCCAGCTTCTCTCCTTTTTATCTGGTCTCAGGTGTGATTTTCATATTGCCCAGATCTTTTACTTGCCACAGATAAGTTTGAATGAATATCACACGCTTGAAGCAAATTGTGCCCACAGTGTCAATATGTTGTGTGGCCTCCATTATTTTCAAGCAGTGCCTCTCTTGGGCATGGAGTTCACTAGAGCTTCACAGAAGCCACTGGATCTCCTTCCATCCTCCATGATGACATCACGGAGCTGGTAGATGTTAGAGAACGTGCTCGTCTCCACCTTCCATATGAGGAGGCCCCACAGATGCTCCATGGGGTTTAGATCTGGGGAAGCTCAGCCACTCCAGCATCTTTAGCCTTAGTTTATTTAAAAAGGCAGTCTTGGAGATATGTTTGGGCTTGTTATTATGTTGGAATACTGCCTTGTGGACCAGTTTCCGAAAAACACATTTGTCTTTGTGCTCCTTACCTCATTGCCACCAAACACACTTGACACCATCTGAACCAAATAAGTTTATTGTGGTCTCATCAAACCACAGAACATGGTTCCAGTAATCCATGCCCTTAGTCTGCTTTTCTTCAGCAAACTAGTTGCAGGCTTTCTTGTGCATCATCTTTAGAAGAGGCTTCCTTCTGGGATGACAGCCATGCAGACCAATGTGATGAAGTGAGCTTCATATGGTCCGAGCATGGACAGGCGGACCCCCCCACCCCTGTAACCTCTGCAGCAATGCTGGCAGCACTCATACCTTACCTCTATTTTGAAAGGACAAACTCTGGATATAAATAGAAAAAGCTGTGGACAAAATATGTGAAAATAGGGTTTTACCCGGAAACATTCTTTTTATATTACAGTGGGATGGTCGCTCACCTTGTGTGGTTGTGTGTTATACAACCCTAAATAAGAGTATGTGCACAAGATCAAGACCTAGTGTGTCCTGGACGTGGCGGGTCCTGACCTGTGGGACCGTGAGTGTTCTTCGCAGGAGACTACAGCTGCCTGTACCGACGATCGGGGCTCGGCCAGTTGTGGTCTGGAGAACGCTTGTATCTCTGCAGCAAAGAACTGACATGTTCGGAAAGCCGCACAGCAGGTCAATTTGCGCTGTGGGCAATACATGGACAGTGGGCATGGGTATTCTAGAAATCCCATCTAATCTGCTTGTATTGTAGATCGCAGCATTTTGGACGCATCTGAAACATACTACATCCAAAACACTGTGAACCCTGATAGTGGGCAAGTACCCTAAAGCCTAGAACTAGCTGCTGTAGATACCATCAGCCATAATACACTGTGAAATCCAAAAGGAACCAGAAAAGTAATCTGGTTGCCCCTAAACTACTGGAAATGATGAAATAGCCAATGCATAGATACTGTATAAAATATAGGTGGTTTATTCAACGCGTTTCAAAGTGCTCCTCACTTCACCAAGGACTTCATCAAGGAACTTGGTGGCTTTCCTGATGAAGTGAGGAGCACTTTGAAATGCGTTGAATAAACCACCTTTATTTTATACCGTATCTATGCATTGGCTATTTCATCATTTCTGGCTCCTTATACTTTAAAATGGGCAAGTTGGCTGTTCGGAAAAGGCTATCCAATAGTGGATAACCCCCTTAAATTGGGTTACTTGTGACATTTGTTATTCCCATAAACTAACAATTCTACAACATTTTTTTCTTAGAAGTCTGTGTTGCACCATTCCTCGGTTATTCCTCCTTCATTTACAACTGATTCATTGTCTGTACGGTCTAAGACTGTCAGCAGTGATGGGACCGACTGTACAGGGACCCAACCCCGACAAGTAACACCTAGCTGTCAATTTATTATAAGAGGAATAATAGAAGACCATCACACAGCAGAGCTGTAAGAAAAAAGCACTGAGAATGGTTATTATATGGACAATACAAGCGCTAATTAAAACAGACATATCAGGAGTGGTGACAGATCTTCCTTCAAGGGGTTCATAGGTGTCATCTGCAAGAGAGGGCAATGGCAGCCAAGAGAGAACACTATGTTACCCTTCTGATGCCTGTTTTAAAGGGAATCTGTCAGCAGGATCTCACACAACAAACTATTTATAGGAGCATGTAGCTTTTTCAAAGACAAGTCCAGCAATACCTTTACATGGCCAGTCCAATCCTCCGTTACTGAGAAATCAGCATTTTAATTTATATGCAAATGAGGCTGAAGAGCTACTGTAGATCTGAAGCCTCCGTCACTCCAGCTCTATTCCCCGACTCCTCCAGCTTGACTGACTACTTCCTTTCCTGAAGTCACACGACAAAGTTCATTGGTGTTGGATTTGCCAGCTATAGTCGTATATTTATGACATTTGTGGAGACTTTTGAGCCTGTTTTCTTCTTTCTCGCAGGCTCCATGTACAATGACCATCTCTTGGGATGTTACAAGCATTCCAATTAATTCCAATGACATCTAGCAAAAATTGTTGCATATAAATAGGGAAAATTATGTAAATGAAGCAAAGTGAAGATAATCGCTGCCATCGTAATTGAAATTAATCTGACATGTCAAAAATCTGTGTTGTCAGACAAGCCAAAAGTGTAGTCTTCATTGAGCAAACAGCGTCCTTCTTCGGTGATCAGCATAATGATGGCAGTCAGTAATCAATGCTGCAGGAGAATGGTCTGTTGCACAATAATCAGGTTACATGATGAATTATAGCAAAAAGCTACAAAAAATTGTGGAAAAATTCCAGAAAAGGAAACTATGATAAAGGTACCTATAAACAACTAGTGCTAAAATTACTGATCAAGATCCTAAAGGAGTTAACATTGAGATCTGCTACTTACAACGTCTAGCCCTTTCTTAATCCTCCATGAATGAATATATATATATATATATATATATATATTTACTTGCAGTCTTTAGAGTATTTCTATGTCAATTTTCCCTTCAGCAGTCACCCTGCCTTTTGGGCTGCCTAAAGGCACAGGCTACTGTGCTTTACAGATATCCCAAATGATAGCCCAAATGTTTTGGCTTTGAGTGACTGTTGGTACTAGTGAGATACCTCTCACCCAGGTGGCAAGAAAGTCAAAGAGGTTGTCCACTATATTTACACTGATGGCTTATCCTTAGGTCATCAATATCTGATCAGCCAAGGCCCGACTCCCCCGCCGATCAGCTGTACTCAGCGCCTGGTGGCGGCAGTAGGCGACCGGACATGCTTAGTTTAGGAGCTGCCCCATTTACTGATAGCGGCTGGGTACTGCACATCCGCTTCCCATTCATATCAATAGGCGGATGTGCACTACCCGGCCGCAGCCACTATCAGAAGACAGAGCACCTCCGGAACCGAGCATTTCCAGCCACCACCGGCACCGAGAACAGCTGATTGACAGGGGTGCAGTGTGTCGTACTCCAGCCGATCAGACATCGATGACCCATCCTAAGTATAGGCTATCAATGTAAAAGTAGTGGACAACCCCTTTAACGTTCATATTTTTTTCTAGGGAATAAATAAGGATCCATATCCAACTGATCTCCTCAAAGTGGTTGGTTGGGACTTAAAGGGAACCTGTCACCAGTTTTTTGCACTATAAGCTGCGGCCACCACCAGTGGGCTCTTATATACAGTATTCTAACATGCTGTATATAAGAGCCCAGGCCACTGTGTAGAACATAAAAAACACTTTATAAAACTCACCTAAACTGATCGCTGCGGTGGATGTGGCTCGTCATGCACGGCGGCTTCAGAAGGATGACAGAGGCGGCGACAAAGATGGCCGAAAGAGGTGGCGCCGGCACCGGAGGACAAGAACGCCCATCTGACCCCCATCCACCGCAGCGACTGGTTTAGGTGATATTATAAAGTGTTTTTTTATGTTCTACACAGCGGCCTGGGCTCTTATATACATTATGTTAGAATGCTGTACATACGAGCCCACTGGTGGTGGCCGCAACTTAAAGGGCAAACAACTGGTGACAAGTTCCCTTTAAGATATTGATAACTTATTCTTAGAATGGGTTATCAATCATTGGGGTCCAATAAAAGTAATCCCCACTGTCCAGCCGAGAACTGAAGCTGCAGACGACAAACATATATAGTGAACAGAGCCGAAACAGCACAGCTCCATTCTCGGGAAAGGCTAATACAATGTATTTGCCACAACTCCAGGTATCAACTGAGCGTGGAGGTTTAGAAGGTGACAGACCTTAACAAAATCTTGATTCTGGACAATCTTTTTAATGATAGCCATAGATGCCTGAAAAGCACCTTAAGGTCACGTTATTAAGCCAATCACAACCTGTCCTTTTGCACTGTGCCAGAAACGAGCCGTCTGTAGATGGATGTCTGGATTTCTAATTGCCCTAGTCATGTTGCCCGGCTCACAAAAGAGTAGGACACTCTTACAAGATAACTATATACAGCACCAGTGAGCTTTCCTTTTCTTCAGGGACAGAGATCATTTTCATATTTTTCCCATAGAGGATTGCTAGCAATCTCCATAACCCTTCACTTGCTTTTTCTTTTTATTTAAACTGAGTACGCCTTCCACTGAGAAGATATGCTGAAAAACAAGCAATGGTGCAAGCATAGGGTCTTATCCTATAGTCGGAGTGAATAAATTGACATGAAGCTGCTCACCTTGAGGGGTTGTGAGGAGTCACAACCACTCTCAGAAAGATAAAGACATGGCTGTTGTGGCCCTTGTGGAGAATCAGTCATATGGGAAAAAAAGACGGCTGCCGTGAAGAATCCAGGAGACTTATAAAGTTGGACAGTGATTTATTCTACGTGTTTCAGAGATCATAGTCTCCTTCATCAGGAAAAATCACAGATGTACTACCTGTTTCAGAGATCATAGTCTCCATCATGAAAAATCATAGATGTGCTACGTGTTTCGATGATCGTAGTCTTCATCAGAAAAAAATCACAGGTACATATGTGATTTTCCTGCTGAAGGGGACTACGATGTCCAAAACACGTAAAATAAATCACTGTTCAACTTCATAAGTCTCTTGGATTCTTTTCCCTATACGATTGTTTATCCCCTCCAATGATCGTTTTTACACTGACCCTGGAACAGTTTTATTTTTCCTGTGCCCCTTCATTCCAAAGTTACACCCCTAGTTATGATGGTGCAAATTTTGCCTTTGCACAATTGAACATATCTATAGCACAGACCTACTTTTTGGGTCTTTCTTTTTCCTTCTCTACAGAACTTCTATGGTAAATGCCCACTGGACTGAAGAGGATAGAACTGTGGAGGAGAAGCGCAATGGTCTTACCAGATAACACAACGGGTTAATAATATTAGAGGAACTCACCTAGAGAAGTTGTGAAAGTCAGAACTCCTATAAAAACGTGGTATGCAGTAGACTGCTGCCGCTCTGAATAGAGTATAATAGATTCAGAAGAGGAACCGGGTCTATTGCCGCGCTTTCATCACACCATTCTTGGTGTGATGAGAGTACGGCAATAGACCCGGTTTCTCTTCTGAATCCAGTGGACTGAAGAGAAAGTTATCCTTTATCCACAGGACAGGCAAAAATGTACTGATCGCTGGGAGGTATGATGGCTGGTGTCTCCAGTGATCCTCAGAACCAGGATTTTTAGAGTCCCATCTAGAACAGTGCGGGGGTGCACAATTTTTTTGGGAATTTGCTCTATTCATTGCCAATGGAGCTGCTCGAAAAAAACCCAAAAATCTGACCTCACCCCTATTTCCGTTCGTCCCATAGCCAATGAATGGAGCGAAGGTAAAACAAAAGTGTCTCCACTTCATTCTAAACGGAGCCGGGTTCTCCAAATCTAGAACCCCATTCTTGAGATCGCTGGGAACCCCCGTTTATTCCTTATCAAAAGAATAGGGGATGATTTTTCATGCTGGTAATACCCTATTGAAGAAGAGTCAAGAAGAGTCAAACTTTAATTTCATGGTCTCGAAAAACTGAAAATGTAATACATAGCCTGGAAATATTCCTTCCAGGCGTCCCATGCCAGAACGATGGAGCCCACAAACAGGGGCTCCGAATGATGATTTGGACCTCATTTATAAAGATGTGTCACTAATCAAGAGAAGGAAACAGATTGACAAATCTTAAACATGAGGCCCATCGGTCACCGTACAAAAGCCGCTTTCTTCTTGTCTCGTCTTGTAAAACATGTGCAAATGTTCTGGCACGCTATTAAAAAACACAAGCCTGTTGTTATAACAGGAGCGACAATCCTGGGGAATATTGGGTGCAGCTAAACATATGTATAATTCAAAAGATAAATGCCTGCCAGATTCCTGTTCAAAAGTCCCGTATTCATTGCAAAAGGGAAAAAAAACCACGTAAACAGATGGGGTGACAAGCAAATTCGGCATTTACGAAGAACGATGAAATGGAGGAAACAGAGGGAGATAAGCTATTTCTCTGTAAAATGCAGACTAATTTCTCAGATAATGCAGGGACTGAGTATCATATGGCGACGCACATAATCTCCCGGCTCTTAGGATGAATCATATTGCAGGAAGCGACTTCCAGTTAATCTACTGCCACTAGACCTCTAATGTAAACTCTACAGACACGAGCAATGATGCATAAACCTTCACATCTCCTCGAGCATGTTGCGGGGTTTCAACGGGCCAAGAAAGTGTTTGTCTTTCTAGAAGTGTTGGCGGCTGACTTAGTCTTTGCTGGTAACCACTCGTGAGTCAATAGCATTTGTGGACCTGGAGAAGCGAAGTGCAATCACTTCCTCTCTACTGAACGGCAGACAAGCTGCCAAGTGTCTCTGATCTTCTCGGACAGTCTCAGTGGTGAGATATCAAAAGTTCAAAAACAGAGAACTTCACGCACCTTTTGGTAATCTTACTGGGATATGATCTCTGACCTCTAAAGCCTCAGGAAACCAAATTCGAGAATTCGAAGATGTAGCAAAAGGTATCATTGACTCAAAAGGTTATTGTCATGGTTGTCTCTTTGCTATAAGAGATTAGTGACAGGTTCTGGGTCCGAGTCTCACTTTACCTGGTGAGACTCTGCAATTTAAATGTGGTTTTCTTTTTTTTTTGGGAAAGAAAGGGAAGGTCAGTTTGCTTTCTAGCAGCCTTAGACTCCTGGTCAGGTGTCCCTTTGCTACCTGTTAAGGGTGCTGGTTATTCTCTTTGCCACTTGGATGCTGAGCCTGGAGTTGGAAGCTGCTGAAGCACTCTCTTGAAGTTGCTGTGGAGGCTGCAGTCTTGGTGCTGACTGCAGCAGGCTGTTGTTAGGTCTCCTCCTGTTTGTCTTCCTTCCCTTGTGTGTTGTTTCAGTGCAGCAGTGGGGCTAGCATTCCTTACCTGCCCACTCCCTAGCCAGGGACTATCGTAGGGTTTCTCATGGCTTCAGGTTCCTGCTCGGCAACTGGTGAGGAACATGTATAGGGACTGGCTAGGTGTGCAGGGTACAGCAACAGGTAAGTGGAGGTGGTGTCCATCTTCCATCTAAACTAGTCCTAGGGTCCTCCAATATTTGTATGTCCCCGGTGTCCCCTTGTTTGTAGTTGGTGCACCCCTTGTTGTAGTGTGTTTTGGCTCACGCCGGACCTTCCCCAGTCTGTGTCATGACAGTTATAAACTTGTCGTAGAAGGCTATCCCAATTATGAGACTTAAAGGGGTTGTCCGGGACTTTTACATTGATGTACTATACTTAGAATAGGTATCTTATCAGTGGGGGTGAGACACGCAGCACCCCTACCAATCAACTGTTCCCGATGCTGCCATCAACCGGAAGTGCTCAGTTGCAGAGCTGCACTGCTCAGCTCCATCAACTGTATAGTGGCCGCGGCCGGGTGACTGCCCCTTCGCTCTCTATTTATTCATCAAGGAGGTAGATACACAGCACCCGACCGTGACCACTATGCAGCTTTACCATGTAGCTCCTCAGTTGAGCACATCCGGCTGGCACTGGGAACAGCTAATCAATGGGGTGTCGGGTGTCACTCTCAAACCGATCAGATATTGAAGACCTATCCTAAGGATAATAAGTCAATGTAAAAGTCCTGGACAACCCCTTTGCGTTAACATAACATTGACCGACATCACGTTAGGTGTAGGATAATACTTTTTTTGTGGCATGATATCAAAGTACGGCGTTATTAGAGTCAAGCTAAACTTTTCTAGCTCATACACAAATTAGCTCTCCTCCTGATAAACGAAATCTGTCTCTATAGTACTATCTATTAAGAGATAGCTATTCAATAAGTTAATGTCTAACCCTCTTTCAAGCCTTAATAGCAAACTAAGAATATAAACCAAAGAAGAGTCATTTCAAAAATCTAAAGAAACTCAACCATAAGCTGCTGTTTCAGGCTCTTCATCAACGCAGAGAAGAGTACAAGAGACAAGGATCTCCATACAGATGTCGGTGGAAAGGAGTCGGTTTCTTTTGGAGGAGGCTGGTTTGGCTTAGGGTAGGACATTGATTTAAATGGAGGCTACCTCCTAAAGGTGGCATGAGAGAGACAGCTTTCATTCCACTGGAGGAAACAATTGTGAACTCTTTATCCTGTACAGCTTGTTTAACGGGGTCTCCAAACTGAAGTATTTATGGAATAGTCTTAGCAAGACCATGAATACCTAGCTAGTCCTCATAATGAGGAATTCATGCTCGGATGGGCGCGACTCAAGTACCTGAATATAATGAACATCAATGGGGAGTGCAAGTGTCTTTCCGGGAACTCTTCCGGAAAGATGCTAGAGTTCCCCATTGACTTCCATTATACTTGGGTACTCGAGTCATGCCCATCTGAGCATCCAACTGCTCGTTACGAGTACCTGAACATGGTTGTGCTCGCTCATCACTAGTAGTAACCCAACCTATTACCGTAACAGACGTCTCCCAAGTCCCATTTGTTGGGGCAAAGCAGTCGCCAAGAGCATCAACTACAATGGAGAGGTGGTTGTTCCTCAGCCAAAGCAACAAGGTTTTCCAACAGACAAAAAACCTCTAGAGTAGAAGTTCTGTCTACACTGTGTGTAGCTACCATTGGACATATATGCTCATGACAAATAGGTTTGAAGAAAGCCAGTGGCATCCTCACCAAAACAAATTAACCACATAGGATCCTTTTTTTGTGGTGGCCTGGAGATGGCACAAAAGGTAGAAAAACTGTTTGCACACAGCCCAAATAGCTGCAAAGCAAATAACCTAATGCAAGACCTGTTCTACTGTATCCAACTTCCAACTCCTTCCGATTTTTCCACATTTATGCCATTGTTAGAGACGGTGTTGGGTTTTATAGCAGTCTACACAGCCGAGGGGAATGACAAGGCCACACAAGATCCCTCTCCAGAGAGCACGTTGGCAAGAAATCCCTCCAAGTACCAGTGAAAACATAGGAGCCCGTGAGGGGGAATTAAAAAATGGCAAGCAAATCGCTACTTATTACGAGTCAGACACTTGAGTTATGGGGATCTGGAGAACATTAAATGATTTAAAAGTTAATTAAATCAAATGGTATAAAGTCTATCAGCCCCAGGTGTTTATTACACAAGAGTACGCTGCGTACAGTGCTCAGCAAAAAGAGAGACCAAGGATTCGAATGGTAAGAACAGAAATCCCTGTCAAGTGATATATTACCAGCTAATCCTGCTGCTAAATCAGTTCCGTTCTGGCACCCGTGTTCTGATAATCTGCGCGGCTCACGAGAGCCGGCTCATTTGCATCGTACTGTTTTCACAAAATTAGATCGAAACGGATATTTAGTGAGAACAAACCCGACAGGCTTGGGCACAAAACATGGGAATGCCAAAACACCAGACTAGTAACGATCAGCAAAAAGATTGACAGGATCCTGGTCCAATGGTGGACGTGGGTCGTCCGTGGTCGCCAAACTACAGCACCATAAACATTCTACAAGCTGAAACATCCCGGACACCTATTGTAATAAATAACCCCGGTGGTCGCAACGTAATGACATCATGGGGCCTAATATTCAAAAAAGAATTGGGGATGATGCATTTAGTAGGAGGTTTGCATTGCTCTGGCTCAGCAACCTCGGAATACCAACATGGCGGCTGGACCAGGCTTCTGCAAATCTTTTTGCTCACATTATTATGTGCCCCATTGCAAGTGCAACATTGGAGGAAAGAGTCAAAACTTTGTGCACCAGTTTAGTACTCCATGATGTGGACATTAAGGGAATCTGTCAGCAAGTTTTTGCTACATAATCTGAGAGCAGCATGATGTAGGGCAGGGTTCCCCAACTCCAGTCCTCGAGAACCGCCAACAGTGCATGTTTTCAGGATTTCCTTAGCATTGCATGGGTGTTGGAATCATCAACTGTGCAGGTGATTAAATTATCACCTGTGCAATACTAAGGAAATGCTAAAAACCAGCACTGTTGGCGGCCCTTGAGGACTGGAATTGGGGACCCATGATGTAGGGGAAGATAACCTAATTTCAGGGATGTATCATTAAGTGCCGTTTCACACATCAGGCATTTTGCAGGATGCCGGATCCGGCACGCATGCAGTACATTAGATCATTTACAGTGGAAGCGCGACACCATGTGGACAAATGCGATTGTGCATGAAGCACACAACTGCATGGTGTCGCGCTTCCACTGTAAATGAATCTACTGTACTGCATGTGTGCCGGATCCGGCGACATGCCGGATGTGTGAAATGGGCCTTACTAGACTGCTTACTGCAGTAAAATCCCTAAGATTTTTGAGCCTGTGTATAACCCCACTCAAACCTGATTGGCAGCTTTCTGTGTACACTGTACATTGCAAGCAAGCTGCTAATCAGTAGTAAAGGCGGGGTTACACATTAGTTGGACAGCCTGGCACATGACATGCAGCATAGTGGTGGATACCACTGCCTTTACCACTACCCTGACAGTCTTAATAACAAGTGTCTGATGAAGGCCACCTGGCCAAAACGTCACATGTTGCTTTAAAGACTTATGGAATAAATTCTTCGTTTGTACCATTTGAGAGTGCCTTGTTTCTAATTCTCTGGCACATGACATCAGTCCTGCAGTGATAATCTCCTGATGATAAAACATTGACCTTATATCATGCTTCTCGCAGATTCAATAGCAAAAACCCTTTATGATCTTTGATCATGTTCATCAAAGGTCATGTCTCTGCCTTTAATGTGCACGCAGAACGTGCATCTTTCCCGGCTGATTTAATCAGCTATCAAATACCTTTAATAGCCGCGGGTGAAGAGAAGCTCTGCTCATGGCTGTTATATTCTGCTATCAATCTCAGTCAGCGATATTTCACATTCACGGGGGAGGGGGGGGGGTTGGGCACATCATGTGACGCACCCTCAGCTCGCCCAGGACATGATCACGGAGCGCCAATGGGTTTCCATGACAGTCAAGAGTCTGTTGAAGACCCCTGGGCTTGTTATTACAATTCTGTGAAAGCCAATGTTTAGCTTGTTTTTATAGGAGATTGTTATTGACAATACATAGCAGTGCTGATGCCCTACTATGTATAGTACAAGAGGTGATACAATCGCAGCTTCAAGCCCCTCAAGGGGCCTGTTAAATACTGTAAAAGTAAAAAAAAAAAATGTTTTTAAAAATATGGAAAAAAAATACCACCACCCCCCCATAAAAGTTGAAATCACTTCATTAAAGAGAACCTGACATCAGGATCATGCTTGTTAAAATAAAGATTTGGGCTTTATGGCGCTCTTATATTGACTGAATAGGTACCTTCATTGTACAAATCTGCAGTTTGGCTTTCCTAAGCTCTTTGTGGGTTTGGCCTTCAACTTTGCTCCGGCCTGTCGGCTGCCTCTTATTTTTAAATTGGCGCCCACACCTGCACACATTGACCTGTCTATCAGATTTCATGAAAATGTCGCCGGTGGTGATGCATGCACACATTGATTCCCAGCAGGCTTCAGAAAAATGGCGTCAATGGTGCGCAGAGTGGTGGCCACAGATTGTTGGTGGTTCATGCGCAGGTTGATGGCAGTGCAAGCGCAGGTTGATGGCAGTGCATGCACAGATTGTTGGTGGCAGCCCATGCACAGATTGTTGGTGGTGCATGCGCAGATTGTTGGTGGTGCATGCTCAGATTGATGGCAGCACATGCGCAGATTGATGGCCGTGCATGCACAGATTGTTGGTGGCTCATGCGCTGATTGTTGGTGGCACCGCAGGTTGATGACAGTGCATGCACAGATTGTTGGTGGCTCATGCGCAGACTGTTGGTGGCTCATGCGCAGACTGTTGGTGGCAGCCCATGCACAGATTGATGGCAGTGCATGCACAGATTGTTGGTAGCGCATGCACAGATTAATGGCAGTGCATGCACAGATTGATGGTGGTGCACGTGCAGATTGAAATTTTGGCACATGATCTGCAGAATCACAACTTCAGGTTAGTTTTACCATATTGTGAAAATGGTAAATACAAAACCCCCAAAAATATGGTATAATTTCCTTTTTGGGGGCAATTTCAATGCACTTGGAACTTTTTCCCCGCTCTGTAGTGCATCACATGATAAAATGTGCTTCAAAAGTACAACCCGCAAAAACAAGCCGTCATATGGCTATGTGGTTGGAAAAATAAAAAAAATAAATAGTTATAGCTCTTCGTAGAAGTGGAGAAAAAAATGAAAGCACAAAAATGGAAAATGGCCCGGTTGGGAAGGGGTCAGAAGAGTTCAATAGAAAAAGATGGATGTTTACTTCCAAAAACAATGTCAAGCGTCAGCAAGACATTTCCGTTTCAGAGGCCAGTGGAAAAGTAGCATTATATGATCATCCCTGCTAAAAAGGCGGCCCAAACTTTTAAGAACTCGTTTTGCCGGGTACGTTGGCTTTTAGCCGCCACATTCGGGCAGAGATTGAATATAGCGGTAACTGTGAATGTGCATCATGGCTCTTACCAATCTACTGGAGTCACAAGTAGATCGGTAAGAGCCGACCATCAAAGAGAATGTAGAGATCTGCGAGGCCACTTTTACATTCATTGTCCGTCTCGATGCCATGCCAGGACACAGGCCAGGAGACCCCAGAGGTGGGGATCCTGTGGAGAGTCCAAAAATTTCTATCTTGGAAATACCCCTTTAAATTATTTTCATTACTTGGTGTTTTCATCACTTTTTGGCCTAATTGTAATTTATGTCAGCTGCATTTTTAATTACTGCTCAATAAGCATGGCGGCTATATGAAATAATAATAGAAAACAACTTTGCACCTGAAAATGAAGGAGGAAGCAACTGGTTTTAATATTCATTTGTTTAGAGTGACCCCGCACAACACGCTCATCCATTCCAGTTTTACAATGCCATCCATCATGCGCCCAGAATACCTGGCATTGTGGAGGAAAGCTCGCCAGTAATAAATTGAATGCAATTAGCATCTAAAATGAAGCTCCTCGAAGATAGAGAAGACAATTATACTATTTAACAGTCGAGAAGCATGAAAGATCTACGCCGACAACTCAGATTTTGCGCACTGGAGTGAAATCCCCAGGAAAATTACTGATAGGGACTAGGTGTGTGTATTTACTGGATTATTGTGACATAAATCAGGGGCTGCTTAAATGCCCGAGAAAATATTGCACTAAATTACCATGAAATCACAATTAATTTTAATGTGGTACATTACAGCCTTTCATTCACAGCCTTTTCTCTGCGCAATGTCATTGTAATTACTGTAATCTGAGAGCGGATGTCACGAACGAGAAAGCGATATGCTACATGTGTACGGCGCCGATACGTAGACGACATACACAGCACCCGGGGGCCAAATCATCGTCATAAAAAGCATTCTTCATTTTCTGTGCCAGACAACACTTTTACGCCTTTTCGACAACAAGAACAGTTTTACATGAGCCTTCATGGGCCATTTGATCCATCCATCTTGATCCCTCTTTGTAAGCCCTAATTGATTTGGCCCTGGAAACCACTTACTATGTGCCATTTGTAATTCTGATGTCTTTAGGCTCCAGGACTTAAGGGTACTTTACGGCGTCACTATGCGGCCGCCCAATAGAAGCGGAGGGGTGGAGATGAGCGGCCGTCACATCCTGCCCACCTCCTTCCTTCCTCATTGGCGGCGGCCGCAGGTACGATGTTGTTCTTCGTTCCTGCGGTGTCACACATAGCAATGTGTGCTGCCGCAAGAATGACGAACAACCTGCGTCCTGCAACAGTAACGATAATTGGGATTAGAACGACGTGTCAACGATCAACAATTAGGGGAGTAATTTTGATCGTTAACGATTGTTCACGCGTTTCACACTCAGTGACATCGCTAACGAGGCCGGATGTGCGTCACAAATTCCGTGACCCCAACGACATCTCGTTAGCGATGTTGTTGCGTGTAAAGCAACCTTTACACCGACTTCATCCCCAAACTTTGTTAAAGGTCCCCACTTATTAGGTGCCATTTATAATGCTAATATCCATAGGCCTCTTTCGGGCACCAGTGAAGGGGTCCCACTCCGTATTCTTCACCAGTGGAAATTCTGTTAAAGGACCCCACCTACTATTTGCCGTTTATAATACTGGTGCCCTTAAACTCCCATCCATGACCAAGGTTGCACTCAGAGAGCTTTTCTACTGGGAAATTAGTCTAAGAACCCTACCCACTTCTATGTGTTACCTGTAGGGCCAAAGCCTAACTCCGACTTCTGCACGTTAGGGTACACGCATACAACATTTTTTTCCAGATAGACAATATCGATGAGGTTTTCAAGTGGAAACCACTGCAGGGAGCCTGCCAGGTTTTTCCCCCCCTGAAGCATGTGTTTGCCCCCCCCCCCCCCCCCGGGGTTTTCCAAATCAGTTTGGAAACGTTTTTTGTAGGCATTTTAGTAAACATTTTTTCACGTCTTCTTTTAACATGTTAATTTTTTTGTAGCATTGATTCCTAGTTAGTGATGAGTGAGCATTTCCATGCTTGGTACTCGTAACAAGTAATGATGGGCGAGCAGTTCAATGCTCAGTGCTTGGTACTCGTAAGGAGCAGTTGGATGCTTGGATGGGCATGACTCAAGCACCTGAATATAATGGACGTCAATGGGGAACTCAATCATTTTCTGGAAGATCTTCTGTAAAAAAAAAAAAAGCTTGAGTTCTACATTGACTTCCATTATACTCAGTACATGAGTTGAGTCCGTCCAACTGCTCGTTACGAGTACCAAGCACCCGAGCTTGGTAGTGCCCGCTCATCACTAGTTATGAGTACCCAGCACCTCAGATGGTAGTACTCGCTCATCACTAGTTACAAGTACCCAGCATCCAAGCATGGTAGTGCCCGCTCATCACTAGTTATGAATACCGAGCACCCGAGCATGGTAGTGCCCGCTCATCACTAGTTATGAATACTGAGCACACGAGCATGGTAGTGCCCGCTCATCACTAGTTACTAGTACTGAGCACCCGAGCATGGTAGTGCTCGCTCATCACTAGTTACGAGTACTGAGCACCCGAGCATGGTAGTGCTCGCTCATCACTAGTTACTAGTACTGAGCACCCGAGCATGGTAGTGCTCGCTCATCACTAGTTATGAATACTGAGCACACGAGCATGGTAGTGCCCGCTCATCACTAGTTATGAATACTGAGCACATGAGCATGGTAGTGCCCGCTCATCACTAGTTACTACTACTGAGCACCCGAGCATGGTAGTGCTCGCTCATCACTAGTTATGAATACTGAGCACCCAAGCATGGTAGTGCTCGCTCATCACTAGTTATGAATACTGAGCACACAAGCATGGTAGTGCCTGCTCATCACTAGTTACTAGTACTGAGCACCCGAGCATGGTAGTGCTCGCTCATCACTAGTTACGAGTACTGAGCACCCGAGCATGGTAGTGCTCGCTCATCACTAGTTACTAGTACTGAGCACCCGAGCATGGTAGTGCTCGCTCATCACTAGTTATGAATACTGAGCACACGAGCATGGTAGTGCCCGCTCATCACTAGTTATGAATACTGAGCACATGAGCATGGTAGTGCCCGCTCATCACTAGTTACTACTACTGAGCACCCGAGCATGGTAGTGCTCGCTCATCACTAGTTATGAATACTGAGCACCCAAGCATGGTAGTGCTCGCTCATCACTAGTTATGAATACTGAGCACACGAGCATGGTAGTGCCCGCTCATCACTAGTTATGAATACTGAGCACATGAGCATGGTAGTGCCCGCTCATCACTAGTTACTACTACTGAGCACCCGAGCATGGTAGTGCTCGCTCATCACTAGTTATGAATACTGAGCACCCGAGCATGGTAGTGCTCGCTCATCACTAGTTATGAATACTGAGCACCCGAGCATGGTAGTGCTCGCTCATCACTAGTTATGAATACTGAGCACACAAGCATGGTAGTGCCTGCTCATCACTAGTTACTAGTACTGAGCACCCGAGCATGGTAGTGCTCGCTCATCACTAGTTAGAAGTACCGAGCACCCAAGCATGGTAGTGCTCGCTCATCACTAGTTATGAATACTGAGCACCCAAGCATGGTAGTGCTCGCTCATCACTAGTTATGAATACTGAGCACCCGAGCATGGTAGTGCTCGCTCATCACTAGTTATAAATACTGAGCACATGAGCATGGTAGTGCTCGCTCATCACTAGTTACAAGTACTGAGCACCCGAGCATGGTAGTGCACGCTCATCACTAGTTACTAGTACTGAGCACCCGAGCATGGTAGTGCACGCTCATCACTAGTTATGAATACTGAGCACATGAGCATGGTAGTGCTTGCTCATCACTAGTTACGAGTACTGAGCACCTGAGCATGGTAGTGCCCGCTCATCACTAGTTACTAGTACTGAGCACCCGAGCATGGTAGTGCACGCTCATCACTAGTTATGAATACTGAGCACATGAGCATGGTAGTGCTCGCTCATCACTAGTTACGAGTACTGAGCACCCGAGCATGGTAGTGCACGCTCATCACTAGTTATGAATACTGAGCACATGAGCATGGTAGTGCTGGCTCATCACTAGTTACGAGTACTGAGCACCCGAGCATGGTAGTGCCCGCTCATCACTAGTTACTAGTACTGAGCACCAGAGCATGGTAGTGCCCGCTCATCACTAGTTACGAGTACCAAGCACCTGAGCATGGTAGTGCCCACTCATCACTAGTTACTAGTACTGAGCACCAGAGCATGGTAGTGCCCGCTCATCACTAGTTACGAGTACCAAGCACCTGAGCTAGTTCACTAGTTCTAATGTAAAGTAGAGCGTCTTTCAAGTAGAAATCACCTGAAGAAACGTCCTCTCACCTCATAGCTGCTTAGTGTTTTTGGAAGCCTGGAATGGTTAGAAGACACTCAAAGCTGAACACAGAAACAGCAAATAGTTTATACTTAGAAATGAATAGGAAGAGCCTTTTGAGTATTTTTAGGCTCTTTTTTCAGGTGGTTTTCGGAGTGGAACAATTGCCAACCAGTCTGAAGAAAAAAGGTGTAAACATAGCCTTATTGTAATACTGTTTACATCAACTACCCATTTGTATACCAGGCAGACAGCAGGTTATGCTATTCTGACCATCAAACATAAGAGAAATGTCACAAAAGTGCCAACTAAAACATGATGGAGAAAAAAAATATAGCTGGCACAGAAGTCACCTCGCTCGTTTAACTTTTTCTCACAAGGGACTATCCCTAATCCAGTCCCCATTTTAATGACCATTTGCATTCTGTTGGCTTCCCGACCTCCCATTGTAGTGTTGCAGTTCAGCGCTATATAGAAACTAATTTTTTTTTTTTTACTAGGACAGATTTTAAAAATGATTCTGAATGACCAGGTCTTTTATTACAGTGTATAAAAACCATCAAGTAAATGCGTATTGCCGTGATTTACATACAGGGCGACATTGCCTAAAGTCAAGGCTAATTAGTACGAGAATTCGTTCTGAACTGAAAAATAGCTCAGAAAGCCTTTAAGTGAGTGCGAAGGGAATCCTGTTGATTTGGTAGAATTTATAACAGTTCGATCAATATTCACTGGACGGGGGATATAGCGGGTGGTGCTGCTGGACTGCGAATAGAAGGTATTTCTAATATTATACCATAGAGCTACTAACATAGTATAAATGGGAATAGCCAAAAATTCACTCAAGTATGAGAACCATGGGATGGGAATTGGAAGCAAAATTAACAGCCTGGTATAACTGTTGGTACTTTATATACATATATTCTATATTTTTTGTTTCCTTTTTTACGTTAACATTCCTGTTGCTCCTCTAAGGAGGGGTAAAAAAAAATCCTAGGTGGTAACTATTACAGTACCCTTTAAGTTTACTCGTTTACCCCTTACCTTAAAGCCTCTTTCACACGTTCGTGAAAAACCACGCACGTTTTTCACGGACGTGTCAGAGGTGCGTTTTGCCCTCCGTGAGCAATGTTTATGGCCTATGTGTGTTCTCAGAACGGGAACTTTCTGCTCAACTGTCCATGGCGTCGCTGTCCGTGGTGCTGATCTTCGGTTTCCGTTCCTGCAGACTCTCTGCTGCTGCTGCTTCTAGCCGCAGTGAAGTGAATATTCAATGAGCGGCGGTTGGAAGCAAGTGACAGCAGCGGCAGAGACAGGAGGGCTGGAGAAGGTGAGTACAGGTTTTTTTTTTTTTCTCAAACACGTGTGCTTTCTCCGGCGCGTGTTACACGGAACACCTCCGTGTGGTCCGTTTGCATTCCGTGTGACACCCGTGATGCCGGAAAAATGGACATGTTGCCGTGAGAAACACACGGACACACGTATGTACAGAACGGACACACGATCCGTGCGTAAATACATACGTGTGTCCAACTCCATTTGAAAACATAGGTCTACGTGTGTACATGTCTCCGGTACGTGAGGAAACGCACTAGACACGTACCGGAGGCACGTACGTGTGCAAGAGGCCTTAGCCTAATTTGACATTTGGTCAAATTTTTGTTTTTTTCCCATGCATTCATGATTCCAGAAAGCATCGAAGAGAACAATAGTTCCTAAAAAATCATTTTGAAATCCCATTGGTTCTTCATGCAAGCTAAGCATGGGACCAAAAGTGCCAAATGGGAATGTACCCTTGGGCATTGATGTTTGCACATCTACAAAAAGAATAATTCTGGTTATCTAGTGATATGCTCCATTAGGATCTTTTGTAAACTGATGCCGCTAGCAAAAATAGACATGCAATTCTGTCCTATAGCTCATGATTAGAAGAAATCGCAATGTGTGAACAAATGCCAATGTTTGTCTACACAACTGTGTAGATACTGTCCGGTGTGGATATTAAATGGGTTGTCCCCTACTTTAACATTGATGGCCTACCCTTAGGATAGGTCATCAATGTCTGATTGGCTGGGGTCTGACACCCGCCACGCCCGCTGATCAGCTGCTGTCAGTACCGGAAGTGCTCAGTTCCGAAGCTGCTCCGTCTTCTGATAGCGACCAGGGTCAGATATGGCACATCCACCTCCTAATCATTTGAATAGAAGGCGGATTTGCAGTATTTGGCTGTAGCCGCTATCAGTTGATGGGGCAGCTCGAGAACTGAGCATTTCCGGCAGCCAGCAGCACCTGAACAGCTGATCGGCGCGGGTGCCGGGTGTCGAACCCTGGCTGAGCAGACATTGATAAGAAAAGGCTATCAATGTTAAAGTAGTGGACAACCCCTTTAAGAATAGAGAGAGAAGGATTATACAAATGACAATCTTCCAGCTGCCTTCATCCTCTCGCCATGAACGAGTTAATCAAATGCCTCTTGAAGACCTTCAAAAGTCAGAAGCTTCAGTATTGTAGGGATGCCTCCCCTCACTATTAATAAGGCTCATTGTGAGAAGTAATTACAGTCTCTATCATGCGGCGTCAGGCACTTTTATCCACGCAGAACATTCGCTGACTTCAAACTCTATCATTCAACATGCTGCCATCTACGTATTGGGTCACTCGAAAGTTTTCTCGTGTGAAGAATGAATAAACTATGGAGATTTTTCTAAAGAATTAGGTTATCAAATGTGCTATTAAACTCCAGTAGGAGGCATTAAACACAGCTACCCAAATGATGACCTTGCCGGAATCAATGAATGGTCTTATAGACCCCGTGTGAATTCCGGATGCCATGGTAACTTGCAAAAAAATTAAAAAACTTAAATCATATCAGTCCATAAAATGTCCCTGATCGCGAATTACAGATCAGAAGCAGATACTTACTGCATTCTAACCTTCGCGAATAGATGAAGTAACAAGACCACCTAAAAGTTTGGCTTCTTTGGATGTACTTAATTCATCACGACTTCAAACTGTGCTATGGTGAAATATCCACGTGTCTCATGTTAAGCTCATCGGTTGCCAAAATGTCAAAGAGAAACAGCAGAAGTAACAAAGCAGTAGTTGTTACAAAACTCTCCTCCGCCATCTTCCCGTGTCCGGTCGGCAGCTGGAGCGCAGCAGTGATCTTATGAGCTCCAGTATCCGGCACTACACCTACACAATGCAAATCACGCCCGACAAGAAGGGCCTGAGTAGCAGTTCCTATACCATATCATTTGCCTCTAGCTTCTCATAGCTATCAGTCAAGCCTGTGTTTGACCCAGTTTGCCTTTGGATTGTGCACTTATCACTTGGATGAGAAGCCTTCTCTGTAATCTAATTAGCTTTGACAAATAGCATGACCTTTTGCCTAAGTGCCCTTCTCTGGAATTAGATTTTTGTCACAGCTTCCAGATCCAAACCATGACATTGTCTACATTCCAGCATGTGCTGCCAATCAGTGATCTGGGAACCCAACTGGTTACAACAAACTAACTGGCACAGTTAGTAGTCACCCAGCAGCTCAAAAATGGCTACCGCCAACAGGCATTGTGCAAGCTACTCCATTTTCCAGAACCCAGAGGTCATCCTGGCCTTCCCTCTTTAACCCCCATAAAGAGATCTGGCCTTAAACAGAGGTCCCTGGATAAGGCCACAGTCAGCTGCTGTGCGATGGCGCAAGCTGGCAATTACAATAGATAGGAAGCCGGGTCAGATCAAGGAGGTCACGTCAGGAACCGACTCAAACAACAAGCGGCTAGATAAATTTAAAGCAGAGGTCACATAATGAGAATATCAAGTCAAAATACAGGTGCTCTCAGCTTCCAGGCTGGACACAAACACAGGAACAGAACAGGACCGATGCTATCAAGCATCACTTGCAACAACAGCGCGGCACCGCTTAGCAGGTAAAGCAGAAACCAAAACAGATGTTGCACTGGCGATGAATGGCAGGATATCTCCAGGGTTCCACTTTCCAAGATATGCATAGGAAACATGTCTTTAAAATCTTGAATATAGCCAACAAGATGGTATATAGAAATCTGTTCATCATCAGTATCAGACTGGGGTGCCAAAAGCCCACTAGTAACGTCTTACGAGGACGCCCTCGGAAGAAGTAAATTGGTGAAACGTGCATCAGGGTAGCGGGTCATCACATATGGGGATCATATAGCAGTGAGTGAATGGAGACTGCATATAACTGGTAGCTAGTTACTTTCATGAAAGATGCTTATGGGTCAATGTTAGCAGTGCATTTAGTCTTTAATCACTGCCTATGTACTGCCATTTTTGACAGCCCATAGGTTAATCAACTCTGAAAAATTAAAGATGCCTGAAAAATACTTCTGCTTTAATGTTCCTCAAATGTATACTCATGCGACTATACGTTAACGAAGAATGAAGATTAGAAACCAAATCAATGGCTCACCAAAAGAGCACACTAATGATAGGTTACCTCTTTGCATGTTTCGGTACATTAATATTGGACATAAATTATAGAAATTTGTAACTATAAAGATGACAATGCAAGTTGATAAAACATAAAAGTACATGTGTGTCCTCCATATTCTTCACTATTGTGGTAGATGTAGCAGGTCCATTTAAATTCGCCAATTTTCTCCTCTATCGACTGGTTTCTATTCAATTGTATGGATGATTAAGGAGATCATCAATCAAACTATTTTTATGGTAATTTTTTAATGGTGTCTTGTAGATATAATCACTATGGGTTGCAATAATAATAATAATAATAATCTTTATTTCTATAGCGCCAACATATTCCGTAGCGCTTTACAATTCAGGAGGATCATATACAAACAAGTAACAGTTATAGAAATACAATATTTAGAGGGGAAAAAATACAACCCTGCTCGTGAGAGCTTACAATCTACAATGAGATGGGGGGAGAGGCAAGGTTCAAGTGCTTATTTACAATGACAATCCAACCATCTCACGGAAATGGGGCTGGATAATGGTTTCCTGGACCAGTGGGCCCAAGCCTTGAGATGCCTTTGGGTGCCATGGAGTTTGATGTGGAGCTATGTTGTGAGAGGTTGTAGAGGGACTATGTGAATCGAATCTGATTAGGGAGTGTGATAGGCCGCCCTAAAAAGATGCGTCTTTAGGGTGCGTCTGAAGCTGAGTAAGTTGTGATTTGTCCTAACTTCTTGGGGTAGAGCGTTCCAGAGGGTTGGTGCAGCTCGGAAGAAGTCTTGGATCCGGGAGTGGGAGGTTCGAATTAGTGTGGATGTTAGTCGAAAGTCGCTTGCAGAGCGTAGAGAACGGGTGGACTGATAGACAGAGAGGAGGGTGGAGATGTAGGGGGGTGCTGCACTGTGGAGAGCTTTGTGGGCGAGAACAAGCAGTTTGAATTGGATCCTATGATATATGGGCAGCCAGTGCAATGACTGGCACAGAGCAGAGGCATCCGAGTAGCGGTTAGCCAGATAGGTGACCCTGGCTGCTGCATTAAGGATTGACTGTAGAGGAGAGAGTCTAGTTAGGGGGAGACCAATTAATAGGGAGTTACAGTAGTCCAAGCGAGAGTGGATCAGGGCCACGGTGAGGGTTTTTGTCGTTTCCATATCCCTTGTATCAACTTTTCCCATAGGCAGGGAATAGTTTCCTATTGCTAGAAATATCCACCACATTCTGAGCCGTGATTTTTCAAACCAGGGATTCTTTTTTTTCGAATGCTTACATATTGTCATCATTGGAGATTAGTGAACCCGAATAGTAAAGTCCAGTGTTTGTACCGAACACGGACTTAACAAAAAAAAGTGTTTGAGCTCAGGTGCTTTATGTATGCAAGCCATTCGAGTGAGCATTGCAGTGCTCGGGTACGCTCAGTACTTGACCCAGTGCGAGCCACTTGCAGTGTTTGAACGGCTCACACTTGGGGGGGGGGGGTCAAAACAACCATTATCGGATGTAGTGTCTCAAAAAAAGAAAACAAAAAAAAACAAACAAAAAAAAAAAAAAAGCTCTCCCTCCCCCAGAAGTGTTTTGTTTATGGCTGTTGCATATGGTTGAAGACCCAATGGGGTTCAGGTCAATGGAGTTTATGGCTATTGCATATGGTTGAAGACCCAATAATGTTCAGGTCAATGAAGTTTATGGCTGTTGCATATGGTTGAAGACCCAATGGAGTTCAGGTCAATGGAATTTATGGCTGTTGCATATGGTTGAAGACCCAATGAAGTTCAGGTCAATGGAATTTATGGCTGTTGCATATGGTTGAAGACCCAATGGAGTTCAGGTCAATGGAGTTTATGGCTGTTGCATATGGTTGAAGACCCAATGAAGTTCAGGTCAATGGAATTTATGGCTGTTGCATATGGTTGAAGACCCAATGGAGTTCAGGTCAATGGAGTTTATGGCTGTTGCATATGGTTGAAGACCCAATGGAGTTCAGGTCAATGGAGTTTATGGCTGTTGCATATGGTTGAAGACCCAATGGAGTTCAGGTCAATATAGTTTATGGCTGTTGCATATGGTTAAAGACCCAATGGAGTTCAGGTCAATGGAGTTTATGGCTGTTGCATATGGCTAAAGACCCAATGGAGTTCAGGTCAATGGAGTTTATGGCTGTTGCATATGGCTAAAGACCCAATGGCGTTCAGGTCAACTTCCAATGGAGTTCAGGTCAAGTCCGGGTCGACAACAGAACTTTATCTAAAGTCCGGCTGAATACGCCAAACCCAAACTTCAACAGGTCCGCTCATATGTAGTCATCATATTTCCCATAATCACATAGGGCTATGTTCACATCACGCTCGGACCACCTTTGTTCCTCCGTTGAAGCTTCCGTCTGAAAAACGGATTAGAATGAAAACTACCAACGGAGCCATTCACTATGATGTCGTAGATGGAGTCACTTGGTGCTCCATCTGGCATGTGTTCCACCAATATATTTTTTGCCGGACAAAGCACAAAGTGACCTATTCTGGCTTGGCTCCGTAACTTGTTCCATTGGAATCCATTTTTAGATAGAAGCCCCAGCGGGAGGCACACAAATATGGACTGAGCTTGGCCTAAATCTCATACCCATCCTCGGGAATCACCGTGCTGTTATTGCGGAATGCAATGTACTGTACATAACAGATGCAAAAAAAAATAAATAATAAAATAGAAAAAATATTAGCCAAGGCAATGATTTCACTGAGTCTGAACGCAATAAAAACAAAACAATATCAAGCCGGTCCTCTGAATCACAATAAGCAACAATAAAGCAATTAAATTATTGGGGATTTGCATGCCTTTAAGAATTTCTCACTGTTTCATACTTTACAGCCCTTTGTAATCGTTTTGCTCGCCGCCAGTTGGTTATTTGGCTTTTGGTAGAACGGAAAGAACATAACTTGCTCTTTTATCAGCTCTACGATTAAATGAATCCTTTCAATGTAGATACTGAATAATTACACACACTTTATCGCTGCATATTAGAGAGCGATATAAAACATGCAAATAGCATTCATCGCTCAAGTCCGGCTTTGCTAAGCATAGTAATATTCTCGAACCCCCAAGTGACTCATATCTCCTTCTGCCGTGCCATCGACAGAGCGCCATAACTCATAACTGTTTGCACTAAACCCAGCCAGCAGACAGCTCTGAAGTCTGACGACGTGCCCCGAGTTTCCGCGGGACTTCCTTTGGGGGTGGAATACGAAGCGGTTGACAAAATGGGATATGATAGACGTCGACTTAAAATATATAGAAAGATTTGTTTTGGATCCATCTGTTGGGGCTAATTTGTTAATTATTAAGTAGCTCATTTATCATCTCTGCCTGCTTGATCTGTTTTATTACTCTGCTGTCTGCGGAATATAGGAATGATTTGGGAGAACGAAGGCGGAATTCATTAAGAGGCGAGAGTCCAGAAACCGGAGCTGCGCCGCACAGATTAAGGATCACTCGTAACATGCCCGCGGCTCGGGCACCAAGTTGAGTGCCGTTATCTACACAAATATTAGTGCAGACCGGTCTGTGAAGTCTTTGAGAGGACAATCGTTGGAGCGCAGCTGCGAAAGGCGGACGTCAACAAGAACGGAGTCATACAGTGAAGTTATTAAAGTGACTTTCCAGTGTCAATCGGACTTGTAGTTAGAGTTACAGCTTTTGTCTCATTTTAGAAAAAGTATTGAAGCCTTTCCAAACCCCCTAAATGCAGCATTGGTTCTTGATGATAACATCTCTTCCGTAGGAGAATCCAAGAATTGGCCATTGGATTTCCAATGTGTCTATCCTTCTCACTGGGCTGGATTTACACATTTCTACGCCCTAGGTCAAATCCCCCTGGCGTCACTTCTGTCACAGAAGCTACGACTGTCGCGGAGATAGAATTAGAGAGTCGGCGCTGCATTCACAGCTTGTTTTCCATAGACTAAAAGCCTCCATACACATTGTCAGCAGGATCGGAAGATAGTCTTATGTGTACGGAGGCCTTGTTACCAAGAGAATGTAGGGTTGGATTTTACAGATGTCCACCCTAGGCCATGGCTTAGGGTGCAAGTGTCAGTAGAGAGAATGCTGGGTCAGATTTCACATAAGGCCACCCTAGGCCATGGCTTAGGGTGCAACAGTCAGTGGAGAGAATGCTGGGTTAGATTTTACATAAGGCCACCCTAGGCCATGGCTTAGGGTGCAACAGTCAGGTGAGAGAATACTGGGTCAGATTTTACGTAAGACCACCCTAGGCCATGGCTTAGGGTGCAACAGTCAGTGGAGAGAATGCTGGGTTAGATTTTACATAAGACCACCCTAGGCCATGGCTTAGGGTGCAACAGTCAGGGGAGAGAATGCTGGGTCAGATTTTACATAAGACAACCCTAGGCCATGGCTTAGGGTGCAACAGTCAGTGGAGAGAATGCTGGGTTAGATTTTACATAAGACCACCCTAGGCCATGGCTTAGGGTGCAACAGTCAGGGGAGAGAATACTGGGTCAGATTTTACATAAGACCACCCTAGGCCATGGCTTAGGGTGCAACAGTCAGTGGAGAGAATGCTGGGTTAGATTTTACATAAGGCCACCTTAGGCCATGGCTTAGGGTGCAACAGTCAGGGGAGAGAATACTGGGTCAGATTTTACATAAGACCACCCTAGGCCATGGCTTAGGGTGCAACAGTCAGTGGAGAGAATGCTGGGTCAGATTTTACATAAGGCCACCCTAGGCCATGGCTTAGGGTGCAACAGTCAGGGGGTAATATATACAAAAGAAATAGTAACCAAATATCAGTAATATCTAGAAAATTCCACACAAAATGCTGTTTTTTAAA
Source organism: Anomaloglossus baeobatrachus (assembly GCF_048569485.1). Classification (NCBI taxonomy): domain Eukaryota; kingdom Metazoa; phylum Chordata; class Amphibia; order Anura; family Aromobatidae; genus Anomaloglossus; species Anomaloglossus baeobatrachus. The sequence continues at coordinate 264,884,799 of NC_134359.1, forward strand.
TTTACATTAAATAGAGTGGTACATTTACGTTGCCTATCTCTCCGCCTTGCGCTGTTTTGCTCAGACAGAGGGGCAGCGCTGAAGTTACTTACTACATTTTGTTGCATCGCTGCTTCCTCTGAAGACATCCAGAATCCTGGGTGATGGATGCTGTGGAAGATGTGAGTGCAGCGCCAGCTCTCTGCTTCTATCTCTGCCACAGTCTTAGCTCCTGTGACAGAAGAGTGATGTCGGGGGAGTGGGTGCAGAATTATGTGATTTGACCTAAGGCGTAGAAATGTGTAACTCCAGCCCTCATAGAAAGATAGACACATCAGAAATCCAATGGCCAATTCTTTGGCTATCCTCTGCAAGAGACTTTCTCATTAAGAACATAGGTGCACTCAGCCAAGCAGAGCGTTCCTATATATGTGGGAGGCAGGCAAGATAGCCAGCTAAAAAACTGTTGCCCAATGGCTAACATGTATGGTGGACTTTGGTCTGGCATTGCCGTATCATCATGGAAAAAATGAACCCCTTTCTATTATCAGTCGAAAGTTGACCTCATTAATTTTAATAAAAACAATTAAGAGGTATTTCTATTTGTTGCCATACAGTGGTGCTTGAAAGTTTGTGAACTCTGAATTCTCCATATTTCTGTATAAATGTGGCCTAAAACTACATCAGCTTTTCACACAAGTCCTAAAAACAGGTAATCAAAATACAACAAAGGAGTAAAAAATATCCAATATCCCGTCTGTACGTGAATCTTCCTTTGCTTTTCGTATCTGGTGTGACCCCCTTGTGCAGCCATAACTGTATCTAAACATTTCCGGTCAGGGTTGATTAGCCCTGCACATCACTTTGGAGCAATTTTAGCCGATTCCTCCCTACAAAACAGCTTCAGCTCTCTTACGGTAATGAGTTTACTCCAATGAACTGTTGGCTTCATACTCCTCAAGAACATTTCTATAGGAGTATGGTCAGGACTCTGACTTGGCCATTCCAAAACATTTTCTTTAATCTTTTGAAGAACGAATTTTGGATCATTATTTTGCTTCTTCACATTCAGCTCATGGACATGTGTCCTAACATTTTCCTTTATAATTTAGAACTCATTATCCATCAATGATGCCAGCCAAGCAAGCCCAAACCATAATACTACGGCACCTGTGTTTCACAAATTGATTTTTTTATGCTGTAATGCAATTTTTCCTGCTCTCTAAATGAAATGCTTTTCATTTTATCTAAAAAGTTCTATTTTCGCTTTCTGGATTGTCCACGTGATCTTTCACGAACTGCAGATGGATAGAAATGTTCTTTATGAGGAGCAGTGGCTTTTTCCTTGCAGTCCTGCCATTCACACCACTGTGGTTCACCTAATGTGAGTGTCACAGGTGACAGACCGTCCTGTGGTGTCAGGCTATAGAAAGTCACAGCGTTTGGCTGCACAAACTGCTCCCTGACCTTCTATTATTTCTACTTGGTTTTCATCCCTTTCCCTTTAGGACCCTACAGAGTTCCTCAGCTTTTCAGCTGCTGTTCATCAGTACTTCCCTTGGTGTCTTTATATACCTTCACTTCCTATTACTCGGTGCTGGTGATAACTGTTATACCCTTAACAAGTCTTCAGTGCAAGCAGTCGGCTTGCACACATCTGGAGAATCTTTGTGGTTGATGCAGCTCTTCTCCCTGAATCATCTGGAGATAAGTGGTTTGATCACTTTCCCCGTTTGTTATTCCTGTGCCTTCTCTAGTGCTTAGTGGGGTTGGCTAATGCTCATCCCATCTGTTTCCTACCTAGGGCCCACTTCAGGGTCAAATATGCGGCTCGGCGCATAGGTGCAGAACCTATCTATGGTGGTGCTAAAAGCCAGGGCCCAGCAGTAGGCTAGGTCAGGGGTCACCATCTCCCCCTTTCCTAGACACAGGGTTTCCCATCTCTTTTGCTTGGTGCTTCCCCAAACCTAGCGTGACAGTGAGAGAGGCCTTTAGTTTCTTAGCACTTACCTTAGGTCCTTTTGTGATCTCACGGTATTGTGGAGTGATCTTTTCAGGTCAATCACTAATGCCGGGGTAATAAAGCTCATGAATTTCCTTTATTTGACATGATTTTTACCTTCAAATTATCTGCTTACCCTAAGAGAAAGACACACTCACAGCCATGTGATATTAGAAGTCCAGTAGGCAGTGGTAATTGATAGGTGTCTCCGGCTGTCATTAGTACCGCCCAACTAACTCTCAAGCCAAGAAAGAGCAGGGATTTCAATTAATAGAACACAAGTTATATTAAATCTATCCCACAAAGCTATATATATCAATCTTTTTTCAGATACTCCTGCCCTGCAACCAGACAGGTTCCCTTTAAGGCTATAAATACAGAAAAGCCTTTGCAAGATTTTACTGGAACACCATTTGCTCCTCTAGTATTAGTAGCTTACATAGTTGCAAAAGTGATGGATCAGTTCACTATTTTTCCATGTTGTACTGGCAAAACCAACCTAAATAATTTTTTTTTGTAAGGTTCAATGTAAATGAACCAATAACATCTTAAAAGTGAATCTTTCAGCAGGTTTTTGATATTTAATCTGAGAGCAGCATTATATAAAAGTAAGAAAGCCTGGTAACAGCGATGTGTAACTTATTAGGCTGTTTTAGTTTCATTACAATCAGTGTTTTATCAACTTGAGATTATCATCAGAGGACTAGGACACACGTACACAGTAGTCCAGCTAATCTATGTAACCACACCCCCACCACTGATTGGCAGCTTTCTTACAATGTATACAGAAAGCTGCCAATCAGTGGTGTGGGCGGGGTATACACAGCTCAGACGTCTTAAGGCCCAGTCACACACAACGACTTACCAGCGATACGACCTGAAAAGGATCGCTGGTAAGTCGCTGGAGAGATGTCACACAGTCAGACCTTACCAATGACGCAGCAACTATGAGCGACCTGTATAATGATCTCGTTGGTCGTTGGGACCCTGTCACACAGCAGCTAGTGTGACTATTAAGACCTCGAATAGGGGCGTAGTTTTTGAAGATGTAAGACATGTAGGCGAGCATATGCGTCGCCTTTTCCGCGCCCCTCAGCTCTGATTGGTGGCCGCTACTACGTTCTGATTGGGCGGCCGGCCTTTAAAAGGCAACATAGTAGCGCTTCATCCTTTGTTCCTGTTGTCGTCTTGCTTTGAGGATAGCAGCTGTGACTCCACCCGAATTCATTCGTCCCCAGTTGAATGCTGTTGTTTGGATCGTAGTTGCGATTCCACCCGGATTTCACTGATTCTTCAGACAGCTATACTCCCTAGAAATGGTAGGCATCTTTTGGGGGTCTCAAGATTGTTCCCAACGCGGTAGCGGCCACCAATTGGAACAGAAGGGGCGTGCAAAAGGCGATGCACAATGCACGCCTACGTGTCTGAGTTCGCAGTCGTCACCGAGGTCGTTAGGAGGTCGTTGGTAGGCGTCAAATACAGCGATGCGTCCTGCCCAGCAGGACATCGCCTTTGAAGAAAATGGTCCGGACCATTCGGCAACGACTAGCGATCTCACAGCAGGGGCCTGATCGCTGGTAGGTGTCATACATAACGAGATCGCTGGCGAGATCGTTGCTATGTCACAGAAACTGTGACTCAGCAATGATCTCGTTAGCGAGCTTGTTGTGTGTGACGGGGCCTTTAGTTCGACTACAGATAAAACTGGGATTCAATCAAAACTACACAAAGCAGTCCAGTAAAAGATACATGTCTGGAGTTGCAAAGACCTTTAGAAGAATACTGCAAGAAGTAGGTTATATGCAACCAGCTCATGTAAAGTAAACCAAGTCGGGGCAGGGACTGAGAGGAAGAACCCGTGCCATGTCACAAGGTGACCTAACAACAGTATCCTGCGACTAGTAGGAAAGTGTCTGATTGCGTCCTCCTAGTCTTGTTATTACATCAAACTCCCTGAAGAGGTTAATAAGAATCCAATAAAACTTTAAATTTTGTAAAGACAGCACATCGACATTAAGCCTTGGCACTTAGGAGGATAGACGAAAAAAAGCCTCAACCACCCTGAACAAATAAATGACTGTACGCAGAATAAATTAATTATGACAAATTAAACAGAACCTTTTTAAAAATGTATGTTTCACTCTGATTGCTTTTTTAGTTTAACATTTAAAACTTGATTCAATTTATTCTTGATTTTCTTCATCACGCGGTCAGCCCGACAGCAAGTATGATACAATGAGGAAGACTCTCCGAGGACGAGCACTTCTAGAGACTCGCAAGTTGGATCTTACATTGGTTATGCAAGGCTGGGAGTGATGTCTGTCCGTAAGAACAAACTTACTTTTCTAAAGATTGCCGAAAATCTAGTTTCTTCGAAGAGACTTTACAAGCTTACGCCATGAAGGCAACCAAAGGACTTATTTTTATGCTAAGTTACTGTACATCAATCCCTTATCCTGGGGAATAACGGTCTTATAGTCTTCCCTTAACTTCAACTGTAGGAGTAAAGGCAATCCAAAAAATCCAAAATAAATTCAGCAATCCCTAACGATAAAAAGTTCCAAGACTTTATTTCACATTTTAAAATTGAAATAAAAAAGAGTAAGGATCTATTGGATCCGAAACGAGTCACCTGTTTCCCTTTTAAAGGGAACCTGTCACCACTTTTCTGGCCTATAAGCTGCGGCCACCACCACCGGGCACTTATATACAGCATTCTAACATACAGTATATAAGAGCCCAGGCCGCTGTGTAGAACATAAATAACACTTTATAATACTTACCTAACAGTCGCGCGGTGGGCCTTATGGGCGTCTCCGTTGTCCGGTGCCGGCGCCGCCTCTTTTGTCCATCTTTGTGCTTCTTCTTTTCTAGCTGCGGCGCATGACAGGTCCGACGTCATCCACACTCACCGGCATTGAGGTCCTGAGCAGGGCAGATCAAAGTACTGTAGTGCGCCTGCGCAGGACCGGCGAGTGTGTATGACGTAGCCACGTCATGCACCCAAGCTTCAGAAAGAGGACGAAGATGGCCGAAAGAGGCGGCGCCGGCAGAGGACAACGGAGACGCCCATAAGGTCCACCGCAGCGACCGTTAGTTAAGTATTATAAAGTGTTTTTTATGTTATAGTTATACTCCCAGCATTCTAACATACTGTATATAAGAGCCTGGTGGTGGTGGCCGCAGCTTACAGGCCGAAAAAGTGGTGACAGGTTCCCTTTAATGGAGTTATAACCATGGAATTTTAAATAAAGTCTTGGAATTTTTAATCGTTTGGGATTGCTGGATTTTCCTTGGATTTCTTTGGATCGCTTTTTCTGGTGACCAGCTGGACTGGATTTGGTGGTGGAGTGGTTGATAAGTATTTTTTTTTTTTTTTTTGTAGGAGTAAAGGTCAGCACAACCCTTAAACAGTGGAGTTGAGCAGATCGATTCGCGGTTCAGTATCCAGGACAGTGGTACCTGACGGGTGTTCCGTGATTCTCTTTCCTTCCAGTGTCCCCAGCGCAGCTTTCAATTATCCGCGGCTATCAAACTTCAGGGAAAGAAGGGGGTTAATGTCATGATACCGAAGAAATTCCAAATGGCAATGTAGGAGTGTAATGTTTTATTAAGTCAACGCCTTTCAGAGCGCTATGACTCTTTCATAAGGACAAGAAATCACATTATCCAGGGCTGGCGCAACGTCATGTTTGTCATGTCGCACAGATGACGTTGCACCAGCCGTAATGCCGCATCGGAGATGCCAAAAGGTAAGAGATTCACGGGACTCCAGGCTAACTGCCAGGTACCACTGACCTAGACGCTGGATCCGAGTCACGTGAATTGATCTGCTCATCTATAGTAGGCAGTTCTAAAGGGAGCACAAAATTGACTAATCAAACCAAGCACAGGCACTTGGTGCACCCTTGCAGTTAAGTGCACCTTTCCACTTACTTGTTTTCCATCTACCTCTGCCCTTCTCTGGCTCCTGTAAAGCCATAGCTGTCAATCAAGGAAGACTGAGGAAGAGGTAGATGCAAAATAAGTAGGTGGGAATGAGCAATGAACTGCTATAATTCACCAAGGATACATTGAGCGCCAGTGCTTGGTTTGAACAGTCATCTTGTGATGATAAACTTTCTTTTAAACCCCTAAGTTTCATACTACTCATGGGAAAGAGAGATGGGGCCAACTTGATAATGGTAGGCACTAATGTTACGTGCTTAGTAGGGGAGGGAAAGATATAGATGACATATCACATGTGGTTTGGAAACCAAAAGGTGTCAGGCACAAGCGACTCTACCTTGACCAAGGTATTTAGATAGAGGGCTAGGACAGCAAATGGAATCTTTGCCCATGTGATGATGTCACGCTATGTACAGGGGAGTACCAAGCGCACAGCGAAAGGCAAAGGAAGGGAAACCCTGTGTCTAGGGAAAAGGAAGATGGTAACCCCTGACTAAACTTACTGCTGATCCCTGGGGTCCCTCACCACCCTAGATAGGTTCCACACCTATGCACTGAGCAGGATACCTGACCCTATGTATCCCTAGTGCTGGGCCCTAAATAGGGAATGGATGGGATGAGCTTTTCGTCAACCCCACTAAACAACTATAGAAGACACAAGGGTGACACACAGGGGAAAAGCATGAACTACTTATCATTAGATGACTCAGCAACGATACCACAGCGGAGTACAAGCCACCTGCTTGCAACCAAGGCTTGAAGGAACTGAAAAATATCACCAGCACCAGTCCACAGACGTAAGGGGTATATAAACACCAAGGGAATACTGATGATCAACAGCTGTGTGGAAGGCGAGCTCCTGCTGGGTCCCAAAGGGAAGAAATCTACCTATACCAATGAATTCTGACAGCAGGAATAATGGAAAGTCAGGGAGCATTCTGCGCAGTCAGACGCTGTGACCTTCTATGGCCAGAAACCACATGACTGTCTGTCACATGTTATACATCCATGACAGATGAAAGCTGAGTTGAATCGCTAACAAATGGGTGGTTTTAATTTAAAGCGGGAGGGTGGGGTGGAATCAACACTTTTAAAAACTAATTTCTAGTTCACTTCACAGTGTTTAGGATTGAAAATAGGAAAACTGTAAAATAGACAATACTAGATAATACAAGATAACCACAAAACTATTGGTAATGTAGTGTTGACTTTGACCATAGAGAAGGTCAACTTGTCCTAGGTTGACCTAGGAACGGAGAAAACGAAATTGAACTAAATAAGGTTGTTAATTTGCCCTACACCATACCCAAAAAAACAGTTCTTAACGCTTTGATATGACTGAATGTGGCATTTATTATTTGAAAACTCTGATTATTAAGGCAATGACGCAGAAAAGTGTGGATTGAACATTGGGAAGCCTGGTCTATCCTCAACCTGATGACTTGAGCAATCTGACACTGATTTCTTAAAAACTGTTATTAAAGGCTGTAATAGGTAGGCAGAATCTGAAGAGTAAAAACACTTATTGGCGGCAGTCAAGTCATTCTATTCTCCGACGCCTCATTATTGATCAGATTTTTTTGTAGCGAGAAATGTTTTAAAGTGTAAATGAAAGATCAAAAGATGCAGCCAAAAACCAACGACCGGAAGTAGACCATGGACCCCCCCGAAAACTTTAATCAACATATTACACACTCAAAGCCACTCCTGTTAGCGATCATCTTAAAATTCAAGAAACTCGCGGACTGTCAGTCTCCAAGAAGAGATAAAGGGGTGTGAACAATCCGGGAGATTTCCGAAAGGAGCTTTGGCAGGGCAGCTATTATTTTCAACCTTGAACAGAAGGACTAACGCGCCGCTTTCATATATATAAACAGGGTTTTTTTTATATTCCAGATTCTTCCCTCTCGGCTGCCTTAGAGAATATGTGCCCTGCCTACTGAAGCAGCCAGTTCCTCACTCCAGATTCATTTACCATTAATCATCTCTCTTCACTTCGTGAACAGAGTGCAATTGCAGGCATATTTTGATTTGCTCTAAATTGACTAGTAATGGTGGGTCCAGACATCAAAAATGATTGTAATTGCGTTTGTGTCATCTTGGTACACTCGTGTGCCGGGTATGACAGCACGACGACAGCGAGAAAGTGTCCGGGGAAGGCATTATTGGAAGGAGAGGAAAAAAAAAGCCCTAGATATGAGAGAGATATAAGCCTATAAATTCATCCGAGTTCTTCAATTAGAATATCAAATGTCTGGAAGGCAGATTTATGGATGAGCGAGTAGGTGATCCACAAGAAAGCAAAACGCATCAGAAAAATCATTTCCCGTTTCATTCCCCTTTTTCCAGGTAATCACATTCATTACAGAAAATATACAAATGTATATTAAGATGTTTACCATAAAGAAGATGATCTTCTGAAATAGACCTGATGATGTTGATGCCTTGTTGGACAAAATACCAAACAATGGTGGTCAGATGTGTGATAGATGATGATGGACACGGCATATCAACTTTGATGATCCCAATAAAGGATCTTGACAAGCCCTATTTACGACCTACTGATTCCGGTGAGACCAGTTTCTGAACCCCCCCATTGAGAAACTGTTACAGCCAAAAAATAACCTCTAATGGTGAAATCTATTGAATAGCAACCATCCAAATAAGAAACCAGCCATTCAATAGATGGGAAAGCTGGTCTAAAAGAGTTGGGGTAAGGGAAAGGGTGCAAAATAGGACTGGTTGAGTAGCTTATTAAAAACTACGGTCAACTGATCATTGTGGGTTCCACAAGGAGATACAACCTGTTATCAACTCAAGATTTTGGGGATGTCAGCTTTGATGATCACATTAAATATCTCAACTTGACAAGCTCTTATTACAACCTACCGATTCCGCAAGCCCGGCTTCTGAACCCCCCATTGAGAAACTGTTATGGCCAAAAAAAATCTCTAATGGTGAAATATATTGAGTCACAACCATCCAAATAAGAAACCAGCCATTTAATAGATGGACAAGCTGGTCGAAAAGAGTTGGGATGAAGGAAAAAGTGCAAAATTAGACTGGTTGAGTAGCCCATTGACAATTGCGGCCAACTGGTCATTGTGGGTTTCACGAGGAGAGACAACTTGTTATCAACTCAACATTTTGGGGATATCAGCTTTGATGATCACATTAAAGGTGTCATCTTGACAAGCCCTTTTTATGACCTACTGATTCTGCGAGCCCAGCTTCTGAACCCCCCATTGAGACACTGTTATGGCCAAAAAAACTTCTAATGGTGAAATGTATTGAATTGTAACCATACAAATAACAAACCAACCATTCAATAAATGGGCAAGCTGGCCGAAAAGAGTTGGGATGGAAGAAAGGGTGCAAAATTGGATTAGTCGAGTAGCCCATTGACCACTGCTGTCAACTGGTCATTTTGGGTTTCATGAGAGGAAAGAGCCTGTTATTAACTCAACATTTTGGGGGTTCATCCAAAGTGAAGAAGACTGGTAATTAATAATTAGTTTCAAGTCAAGATATGTTGATGTCAATTGGAAGGCCCTGTGTAACACAATCTGGTTAGAGGGTTAGAGATGAGCGGACCCGTTGAAGTTCGGTTCGGCAGTTTGAGCCAGAATTTAGATAATCTTCAGTTCTGGACTCAGACTTGACTAGAACCCCATTAAAAGTCACAGATTGGGCAGATGGGCTCTCTGCTCACATACAGCCAGCCATAAACAGAGCACATTCGAGTCGAGGGAAGGCACAATTTCTTTTTTTTTGTTTGGTGAACTCTACATTCGATAACACAGTTTTTACCCCCAGTGCGAGCCATTCCAACAATGCAAACGGGTCACCCTGTGGCTGTCACCAAGTGGACCCGAGCACAGAGATGCACGCACAAGTGGTTAGCATACGTAAAACACCCAAACTCCGAACTCCAACTTTTTTGTAAACTCCATGTCCGGTACAAACACTGTACTTTACTGTTAATGTCCGCTCATCTTTAATCCTGGAGCCATGCACTATCCCAATTTGGAATGTACCCGACAGGATGACGGATTGTTTCAAGATGCTTACCATTATTTCCTTTATCTAAAAGAAAGCAACGACGTAGCATGCACTATAAACATAGACGTTTCCAATTGTTCAGGAAGATGTAAACTTGTGTGATTTCTCATTTTGACATTCTAGAATTGACAAACCCATGCAATAATCCCACCGACATCCACAAGAGGAAGGTACAAAAAGCGATAATTCTGTATTTCTATCTTTGCTTACGTCCACGTGACGGCTTGCTTTCCTATGATATTATTCACAGCCATAAAAAATGGCCATCACTACAGCACCGTCGGCTCAAAGTAGAATTCTATGGCACACTGCCAGCAACACAAACTAATAAACACCAAAGTATCGGCTTCGGCAAGAAGTACCGGAGCTCCCCCCAGAGCAAGGCAGGAAAGGAAAGAGTTACAGCGCTCACCTGGAACGCTGCTCACGCTTTGTAACACTCAAGAAAGGAAGAAGAATGTTAAAAAGCAGCCGTGACCTTTTTATCGACTCAGTGTGGGTTGTGTATTTTTGCCCGGAGAGTATACAATTTCCTAAATTATGCATAATTACCTGTCATTACTATTGAAGTTTTATTAACCGCCTCATTATTTAATTACGTCTGATGCTAAGTTTTTCCAGGACAAGTTGTGATTAAATAAAGGCAAACGGCAGATAGTCATGAACGCTGCAGATAAAGCACGTGGATTTCTGGCTCTAAAACGAATGGACAAAATAAAATAAATAGGTGGTAGAAGACGAGAGATTGGAAATGAAAGATGTGAGCAGACAACACAAGTAAGGGGCATCTGCAAAGGGTCATCTGGCGCCGAGCACATCGGAGACGAATGGTGCCGATGACATTATGACCCATCACTCTTGCCAAAACACGTCCATGATCAGGACACGTGCACAACAGCTTTCATCTGGTACGGGTGTGTCATGGAGGTCAGATAGTCATGTGGGTTCTAGCCATAGAAGGTCACAGCATCTGGCTGCACAAAATGCTCCCTGACTTTCATGTACCGTCATGGCCCAATATGACCTCCATTTTGGGCCATAGTATGGGGTCTCCATGTTTTTGGGATGAGCATTCAAACAGGAGAAGAGAAGGGGTTAATGCCGCGCATCAGCCAAATGAAGATGTAAGCGGGCTTTACACGCTACGAGATCGCTACAGCGATCTCGTTGGGGTCACGGATTTTGTGACGTACATCCGGCCGCTGTAGCAATCTCGTTGTGTGTGACTCCTAGGAGCGATTTTGGATTGTTGCAAAAACGTCCAAAATTGCTCCTCATTGACAAGGGGGTCCTCTCCCAATTATCGCTCCTGTCGCATGGGCGAAGTTGATCCTCGTCCTTGCGGCAGCACACATCGCTATGTGTGACGCCGCAGGAACGAGGAACCTCTCCTTACCTGCCACACGCCAGCAATAAGGAAGGATGAAGGTGGGCAGGATGTTCGTCCTGCTCATCTCCGCCCCTCCGCTTTGATTGGGCGGCCGCTTAGTGACGTCGCTGGGACGCCGAGCGAACTGCCCCCTTAGAAAGGAGGCGGTTCGCCGGTCACAGCGACGTCGCCGAGCAGGTAAGTACGTGTGACGCTGCCGTAGCGATAATATTCACTACGGCAGCGATCTTCACATATCGTCATAACGATAGGGGCGGGTGCTATCACGCTCACCATTGCTAGCATCGGCTAGCGATGTCGCAGCGTGTAAAGCCACTCGTAGAGTTGCTGATGAATTAATTTATTTTTTATTTCATAGGTCTACGCGTTTCGAGGTTGAAACCTCTTCCTCAGGACCAGAACATCAACGTTGCTTTGTTGATGTTCTGGTCCAGAGGAAGAGATTTCAAACTCGAAACGCATAGACCTATGAAATAAAAAAGATATTAATTCATTAACAACTCCACATCTTCATTTGGCTGATGCACGGCATTAACCCCTTCTCTTCTCCTGTTTGAATGCTCATCCACGTGGGGCTGCGGCAGATGCCATTATCTTATGCTTGACAGTGGTTGTTACTTTCACGACCACATTAGGTGAGTGTGTATATATCTTATATATTACTCCTGTCATCTGGTAATACCCAATCAGCGCTTCTTTTTTCTAGTCTTATGTTTTTGGGATGGAATGAGACAGAATATTATATTTATAATGATCTTTTTACTGGATTTCCCTTTTAAAGTGCCTGATTATCACTTTATGGCATTTCAGATGAGTAACTGGTCATTACTCCAAAAAGTCTGACCAAAAAGAATGTGCCCAGTGCGGGATTATGTAACAATGGATACAGTAGAGGAGGGGAGTCTGACGGCCAATCCTGCAGCTATACAAAATGTGTAGAAAACCACATTTAATTGAATAATAAACTTTGTGACTTATTTCAAGAACCTTGTGACAAGTAATTGGTTTCAAAGTCACCTCTGACTGGAGTTAGCACCATCAGCCATCGTCTTCCACATCGCTCCACATCGCACTAGACCATGAATAAGTTCTGAAACGTTGATGTTAGCCACGATTTGTAGAATAACGTAAATGTCATCTGATGAGCTATCAAAAAAACTTTGTTCGAGTTCCGTGGTTCCTTGTACTCTATCACTGAGATCTACATCCAACCACGGCGCACCACCATCTTCTTACTACTCCAAATTGGGTTGTTTTCAGCTACACTTTTGCAGCCCTTTACAGTGTATGGGTCCATTAAAGGACACTAGGATATTATTGTGGAACATTTATACTCTATGAATACTGTGGTCAACTGTGCAATTTTTGAGTAGTTGTATCAAGTTTGGAAGTTATACTCCAGCCATATGATAGAGTATAACTTTCCGAGCACTGGGATAACGAGAACCACCTGGTGAGAATGGAGGAGTTGTCACAGGTAAACAGTCATGTGGTTTCTGGTGAAAGAAGGTCACAGCGTTTGGCTGTGCAAAATGCTCCCTGACTTTTTATTGTTCTAACTGTCATTGTACTAGGTAGATTTCCTGCTGGGTTTTCATCTCTTCCCTTGAACACCTAGCGGAGCTCTCCTTCCACCCAGCTGCTGATAATCAGTATTCTCTTGGTGCTTAAATACTCCCATCTTCCCTGGACTGGTGCTGGTGATATTATTCAGTTCTTTCAAGCTCTGGTTGCAAGCAGGTGGCTTGTACTCAGCTGTGGTGTTGTTGCTGTAACTTTGCTGAACTCCTGCTTGTGTCATCTGTGGAAAAGTAGTTCATGCACTTTTTCTCTGTGTGTCCTCCTTGTTGTCTTCTTTAGTGTTTAGTGGGGTTGACTAAGGGCTCATCCTACTAGCTCCCTGTGAGGTAAATCCGGAGATATGACGATAAATCATGATATTCAAGTTATGTCAGGAAGCCCTCTCCTGGTGTCACCCCCCCTTTCCTTCACACAACTTGTTTAGCAACCCATCCCATGGCCATCTCCTGTGATATGGAAATTAGGTGATGTGGGAACAAAGGACACAGGATGACTCCCTGCCGTCACCCTGTAACAAGAGTTGTATCTCATTATAAGGCTCTGGAACTAGCCAGACAGAACGACTCCAGTAAAAAATGGTTCATATCTCGCAAGCCATATTTCCGATAAATACGGCAACCATAAAAATGGTGTTTTCGCATGCGGACGATGCTGGCACACCTTTTTTATGGGAGCGGGAGCTTGGGAAATACCCCAGGCGTGATATCAGCCAATGTGGAACTAGTAGACAAGTCATGAAACCTCTCATTCTGTAGCTAAATTCATAACTGTCACAATGAGAGCATTGGCGTCCGCCTACGACGCTCCCAGGCCAAGTTATGGCCATATTCCATGTTGTGGATTTTGTCCATAACTCCAGCCAGGGGTGGAGCAGTGCTCCCTCTGAGGTCACGAAGGTAGGAGGGGACCTGGATTTGCCCAGGTTGATAACCCTACTTCGGCCATTTTCCAGTGTTCTTTCGCTGGGGGTCACGTGCAGGAAACATCTGTGGGAGTTCCTAGAAACCTGGTCTACAGCGCCCCCCTGTGGCCAGACGCACAAGGTAACTGATTGAATTGCGTACCTGTTTGTAAACCATGCTTTATCTGTAACTGTACTCTGACATATGTATATTCTGTAGATTCCCTATTGTATATATTGTAGTTCTAGTGTGCTTTAGGCTGATTAAATTATATAATTAATCTTGGGCTGTTCTGTTATCTCGATCTTGAATCCCACGTCTGTGTGTTCGGCTAATAGTTACCGTGAAGCGGTTGGTGGCAGCGAGTTTGTGCCAAGGATTATTGTGGGGAGGCCAGTGAGATTCGGGGAGATTTTATATATTCCGCCCGCGGAGGTCGGGGGAATATATACCCTACTCTCACCGGGGACCCTTCAATAATCGGCATAAGTAGTATAGCGGCCTCCTTGCTTATTGTCGGGCAATTCCATAATTGGCCTGACTATAAGAGGGGCGCTAGAGAGCGCGTCACGTGCTCTGTCTGTCGGTCGGGAGGTATAAAGGAGGGGTGACCCCCACTTGTTACCCCCCGATTGTGACGTACTGGTAGCCAGCGCGGGGGATTTCTGAGTGACCCCCCGGTGGTTTGTGACATATTGGTGGCATAGCGGTGGGATCGAGATAATAGTGTGTGTGAGTGTGAGACCCATACTCCCAGACACTAAAGACTGCCTGCAGCAGCTGTGGCTGCTGGGGTCTTCAGACTAGCTCAACATTAGAGTGTCAGAGTGCAGATACTGTAAGGTGTGTGGAGGCATCAGGTGTCAGTTCTGTGTCAGTGACCAAAGTCTGCAAGAATGGCTGAGAGCACCAGGAGCAAAGCCAAAGGAATGGCCGATGCTCAGGCCAGAGACGATGAGGAGGTTCTCCACGAGCCCTCCAAGAGCCCGACGCCAGAGAACAGCTCTGCAGAGGACATCGCACAACCTGGCACTGCTGGACAAAATGAGGAGGAGCTCGCCCAAGGGTCCTCAACGAGCCAGATGCCAGCCCTCCGCTCTGCAATGGACAGTGAATCACCAGGCTCCGCAGCGGGCCGCAGATCACCACGTGCCATTCCACCGAGCCTGGGAGGCTCGGATAGCCTTCTTCAAATGGCTATGGCCCTTCTCCAGGCTGGAGACCAGGAGGGCTACAAGGAACTCCTGGCAGAGCGCAGGGCAGAGCGGCAGGCAGCGCGTGAAGAGCGCCAGGCAGAGCGTGAGGCTGCGGAGCGACGGCAACAGGCAGACAGTGACCACCAGCTGCAGCTAGCTCAGCTCCGGCCCTCATCAGCCACACGTGACCTTCAAGACACCAAACTTCCAAAGGTCCGTGTTGAGGACTTCCCAGTGCTGGAGAAGGATGGAGACTTGGACTCTTTCTTGACTGCTTTTGAACGGACTTGCTTGCAGCACCATCTGGACAAGGAGCAGTGGGCCAAATACCTGACCCCCCGTTTAAGGGGTAAGGCCCTGGATATCCTTGGGGACTTGCCTGCTGAGGCAGATCAGGGCTACGACACCATCAAGCGGGCCCTGATCCAACAGTACAACCTCACCCCAGAGTCCTACCGCAAGAAGTTCCGGAGCCTACAGAAGGGACCAAAGGACTCCTGGGCTGACCACAGGCGGGCACTTGCCCGAGCTGCCGACCACTGGACCCAAGGCCTGCAGCTTTCCACCGGACCGGAGATCCTGGACTTGTTCATCACGGAGCAACTCTTGTGGAACTGCCCTGAGGATCTCCGCCAGTTCATCCGAGACCAGAAGCCAGAGGGGTCCACGGCTACAGCTGCCCTGGCCGATGACTACACCAACAATCGGGCTCCTGAAGCCAGGAGAGCAGCCACCAGCAGCACCTGGAGAGGGGGTAAGATGAATTCTGCGACTGCCCCACCTGCCCCTAGACTGCAGGGGGTGTCCCCCTCAACTCCCCTCTCCAGGCCCGTGGCAGAACCAAGACGGTGCCACCAGTGCAACCTACCTGGACACTTCAAGGCCATGTGCCCTCAGCGTCCCAAGGCCCCGGCTCCGTCCCCGTCCCAAGGGCCGCCCAAGGTGTATTGTGTGGGTGGGGGTGGTGGTAGGTCCCTGGACAGCTTCCAACCTGTCACCGTCGGCCGGTCTGTGACCATAGGACTGCGAGACAGCGCCTCGGAGGTGACTCTGGTGCGGCCTGAGATGGTGTCCCCCCAAGACTTGATCCCTGGAAAAACCCTCGCTGTCTCCGGGATTGGAGGCATTGACCCGGCGCTGCCTGTTGCTGACATTTATGTGGACTGGGGCGCAGGGCGAGGGGTGAGGGAGGTGGGGGTAACTGATCGGATCCCCGCAAACGTGCTACTTGGGACAGATTTGGGGCAGATAACCTCCCAGTTTGGGCCCCAACCAAGGGCTGAACCTTCAGCCAGTACTGACATGCCTCCGGACAATGTTAATGTGTTATCTATGAATGATGTAAGGGAGGAGGGAGTGAACTCTGATATTTCTGCTTGCATAGACACCATAGACACACACACAGCTGCAGCTGTGACAGGGGAGGGGGTCAGAGAAAGGTGTGACAATGCCTCTACAAGTAATCAGCCTGTGAGCTGGGATCTGCTGCCCTCTGCAGGGATAAGCAGAGAGCAGGGTGCTGCAGGGGGAGGACCAGTGTGTGGGGTGGGGGCTACCGCAGCAAATGTGGGGTCCCCAGAGATTTCACAGCGGGGTTCTGTTGCTGCAGGAGGCGAACAGGCAGGTGAGATTGGGGCCGGTCCAGGAGCGGAAGTGCTCCCAGGTAAGATCTCGGTGCATGGTTCCCCCACAACCGGGGTGTCAGGAAGCCAGGTCGGTCTGCCTGAACCGGCGACTTGGTCAGGAACGGAGGAGGAGCAGGCACGACCCACGGTCGCAGCGGCTGTGGCCGCTGTCACCCGCAGTGGGAGTGCTGGAAGCCAAGGGGCCTCCCGGAGGTCCGATAGCTCTTCCCCTTCTGACCAAGTGGCAGCCGAGTCAGGTGGAGGCCAGGACACAGGTCCCGGGGTACTGACCGAAGATGTGACAGTCTCGTCGATTCTGGCCACATCTAGTCAGGGGTTTCAGGCAGCGTTAGAAGCTGACGACAGCCTGAAAGCTCTTAAGGAGCAGGCGGCACAGCCTCCCTCGGACCCGGAGCGAGTGGTCTGGGACCAAGGACGGCTGTACCGGGCCACGGTCCAGCAGGGTTCACCGGAGGCGTGGCCCAGGGACCGACAGTTGGTGGTACCCTATCCGTTCCGGACGGAGTTGTTGCGGATCGCACATGAGATTCCGATGGCCGGACACCTAGGGATCGCTAAGACCAAGGCCAGGTTAAACCAGCATTTCTACTGGCCAAAAATGGGGGCCGATGTGGCTGCCTACTGCCGTTCGTGTGAAACCTGTCAGAGAGTGGGGAAGGCGGGGCCACACCCCAAAGCCCCACTAGTATCTCTGCCAATCATCGATGAGCCTTTCAGGAGGGTGGCTGTGGATCTGGTCGGCCCGCTGGCCATCCCCAGCAGCTCCGGGAAACGCTTCATACTGACGGTAGTGGACTATGCCACCCGGTACCCAGAAGCAGTGGCCTTGTCGTCCATTCGGGCTGACAAGGTGGCCACCGCATTGCTGGAGATTTTCTCCCGAGTGGGTTTTCCCCAGGAAATGCTCACTGACCGGGGGACCCAATTCATGTCCCAGCTGATGGAGGCCCTCTGTAAGCAGGTCCAGGTGCGACATCTGGTGGCCAGCCCGTACCATCCACAGACTAATGGCCTGTGCGAGCGGTTCAATGGCACCTTAAAGCAGATGCTTAAGATGTTGGTCGACTCCCATGGGCGTGACTGGGAGCGGTATCTCCCACACCTGTTATTTGCTTACCGGGAGGTTCCACAGGCCTCAACAGGATTCTCACCGTTTGAGCTCCTGTACGGGCGACGTGTGCGGGGCCCCCTGGCTCTGGTGAAAGAGGCTTGGGAAGGGGATTTGGCCACCCCTGGAGTGTCGGTTATCGAGTATGTCATGCGCTTCCGGGACAAAATGCAGGCCTTGACGCAACTGGTACACGACAATATGGCTCAAGCCCAGGCCGATCAGAAGCGTTGGTACGACCAGAACGCTTGTGAGAGGACCTACCAAGTGGGTCAAAAGGTGTGGGTACTGGTCCCCGTACCACAGGACAAGCTTCAGGCAGCCTGGGAAGGCCCATACCTCGTGTACCAGCAGCTCAACCCTGTGACGTACCTGGTCACCCTGGACCCTGCCCGTGGAAGGCGGAAGCCCTTCCATGTGAACATGATGAAGGCACATCATGAGCGGGAGGCATGTGCGCTCCCCGTGTGCAACCTGCCCGAGGAGGGAGAAGCGGAAACCCTCTTGGATATGCTAGCCCAGGTTAGGGCAGGCGGATCCATTGAGGATGTGGAGGTTGGCCACCAGCTCTTGGAGGACCAACGGTCCCAGCTGTGGGCCACCCTACACCCCTTCCGGGGGTTGTTTACCAACCAGCCCGGAAGGACTGACTTGGCTGTCCATCACGTGGACACTGGGGATCATCCCCCGATCCGGCGTTCAGCATATCGGGTCTCCCTGGAGGTGCAGCAACACATGCGCCAGGAGATTGACGAGATGCTGAAGCTGGGGGTGATCCAGGCATCCAACAGCGCTTGGGCCTCGCCTGTAGTCCTCGTCCCTAAGAAGGACCGAACCACTCGGTTCTGCGTGGACTACAGGGGGCTCAATGCTGTCACGGTCGCCGATGCGTACCCAATGCCACGCATCGATGACCTGCTCGATCAGTTGGCCGGGGCTCAGTACCTGACCATCATGGACCTGAGCCGGGGATATTGGCAGATCCCCCTGACTCGCAAGGCCAGGGAACGCTCTGCCTTTATTACCCCATTTGGACTATACGAGTCCACGGTGATGCCATTCGGGATGAGGAATGCCCCTGCCACTTTCCAGCGGATGGTCAACACCCTGCTCAAGGGACTTGAAGGGTACGCGGCCGCGTACCTGGATGACATTGCCGTCTTCAGTCCCACCTGGGAAGATCACCTAGAGCATCTAGCACAGGTGCTCAGGCGGGTCCACCGGGCAGGTTTGACCATCAAGCCGGGCAAGTGTCAGCTGGCCATGAGCGAGGTCCAGTACCTCGGTCACCGGGTAGGCGGGGGAACACTGAAGCCCGAGCCTGAGAAAGTGGAGGCCATCGCATCCTGGCCCACCCCCAGGACCAAGAAGCAGGTGATGTCCTTCTTGGGGACCGCTGGGTACTATAGGAGGTTTGTTCCATGCTATAGTAGCCTGGCAAAGCCCCTGACGGACCTCACCAAGAAGAAGCTGCCCTCTGCAGTCGATTGGACAATGGACTGCGAGACAGCCTTCCGGGCCCTAAAGGACGCCCTGTCCAGCCCGCCCGTGCTACAGGCAGCCGACTTCACGCGGCCGTTTGTAGTACAGACCGACGCCAGTGACTTCGGCCTCGGTGCGGTGCTCAGCCAGGTGGACTCTGCGAGCCAAGAGCACCCAGTCTTGTACCTGAGCAGGAAGCTGTTACCGAGGGAAGTGGCCTATTCCACAATGGAGAAGGAGTGCCTGGCCATAGTGTGGGCCCTGCAGCGTCTGCAACCCTATCTATACGGGCGCCACTTCATCGTGGAGACGGACCACAACCCCCTCAGCTGGTTGCACACCGTCTCTGGGACGAATGGGCGACTGTTGCGATGGAGCCTTGCGCTCCAGCAATACAACTTCACCATTCGCCACAAAAGGGGCCGTGACCACGGTAACGCAGACGGGCTGTCCCGACAAGGAGAGGTCGCGGACGGGCGCACGGGGGAACACCGGAGTGTGCTGCCCCCTAGCGCCCTCAAAAGGGGGGAGGTGTGAGGTAAATCCGGAGATATGACGATAAAATCATGATATTCAAGTTATGTCAGGAAGCCCTCTCCTGGTGTCACCCCCCTTTCCTTCACACAACTTGTTTAGCAACCCATCCCATGGCCATCTCCTGTGATATGGAAATTAGGTGATGTGGGAACAAAGGACACAGGATGACTCCCTGCCGTCACCCTGTAACAAGAGTTGTATCTCATTATAAGGCTCTGGAACTAGCCAGACAGAACGACTCCAGTAAAAAATGGTTCATATCTCGCAAGCCATATTTCCGATAAATACGGCAACCATAAAAATGGTGTTTTCGCATGCGGACGATGCTGGCACACCTTTTTTATGGGAGCGGGAGCTTGGGAAATACCCCAGGCGTGATATCAGCCAATGTGGAACTAGTAGACAAGTCATGAAACCTCTCATTCTGTAGCTAAATTCATAACTGTCACAATGAGAGCATTGGCGTCCGCCTACGACGCTCCCAGGCCAAGTTATGGCCATATTCCATGTTGTGGATTTTGTCCATAACTCCAGCCAGGGGTGGAGCAGTGCTCCCTCTGAGGTCACGAAGGTAGGAGGGGACCTGGATTTGCCCAGGTTGATAACCCTACTTCGGCCATTTTCCAGTGTTCTTTCGCTGGGGGTCACGTGCAGGAAACATCTGTGGGAGTTCCTAGAAACCTGGTCTACAGCGCCCCCCTGTGGCCAGACGCACAAGGTAACTGATTGAATTGCATACCTGTTTGTAAACCATGCTTTATCTGTAACTGTACTCTGACATATGTATATTCTGTAGATTCCCTATTGTATATATTGTAGTTCTAGTGTGCTTTAGGCTGATTAAATTATATAATTAATCTTGGGCTGTTCTGTTATCTCGATCTTGAATCCCACGTCTGTGTGTTCGGCTAATAGTTACCGTGAAGCGGTTGGTGGCAGCGAGTTTGTGCCAAGGATTATTGTGGGGAGGCCAGTGAGATTCGGGGAGATTTTATATATTCCGCCCGCGGAGGTCGGGGGAATATATACCCTACTCTCACCGGGGACCCTTCAATAATCGGCATAAGTAGTATAGCGGCCTCCTTGCTTATTGTCGGGCAATTCCATAATTGGCCTGACTATAAGAGGGGCGCTAGAGAGCGCGTCACGTGCTCTGTCTGTCGGTCGGGAGGTATAAAGGAGGGGTGACCCCCACTTGTTACCCCCCGATTGTGACGTACTGGTAGCCAGCGCGGGGGATTTCTGAGTGACCCCCCGGTGGTTTGTGACACTCCCTATTTACGGCCCAGCACTGGAAATACTTAGGGTCAGGTATCTGGTTTAGCGCATAGGTGTGGAACCTATCTAGGGTGGTGAGGGACCCCAGGGACCAGTGATGGCTTTGGTCAGGGGTCACCATCTCCCCCTTTCCTAGACACAGGGTTTCCCTTCCCTTTCGCTTGGTACTTCCCCGTACCTAACGTGACAGCAGTGGTCGATCATGCACACTGCCGCTTTATTCATTCTTATTGGGGTCCAGCGACTAGCTGAATGTAACCGTCAGCGAAACCCCTTTAAGTAAAAAAAGAGCTTAGTACGTAGGACAGTAAGCATCGATTTCCAGAAGGGATCAACATTGCCATGTTTTGCCTCTCACCCTTGTATAGTGCAGCTGTGTTTCTGCATCTATTAGCCAGTTACATTACTTAGATTAAAGACCTAAATAAAGTGACAACCAAATGAAAAACTATTTTCGTTCGCCCTCCCCAACCATCATCACTGGGGAGATGTGCGATAATCGTATTACTTCAACTATTTGCTAAGTTCTCCCAGTGGAGCACTTAACTTTGTAGCCCTAACAAGACAGCTACTCAAGTGCACCGAACGAGGAGCCGCAGCAGTGAGGCAGATGGGGTGGAACAAAAATGAAAGGAGGGCTGGATCAGGGATGTCACACGCTTTCCACTTAACCACGGATTGTCATTTTTGGCTTTTATATTTGTAGGAGTGATAAGCGAAGCATGGCATCACCGGGAGAGCAAAAGTGTATCGGTCTACGGATGACTGCAGGGAAGCATAGCAAAACATTATCATGAGCGCAAGGATGAATTACAGACATGGAAATCCATTACTTTTTCTTTCAAATATATATCAATGATGTGAATTTTATATTCTCATTATTGATTATACGCATGTTTATGGTTATGAATAGTTCTTAATTGAATTAACACCAAAAAGTAAAGGAAAATACATACATTATGTATATATACAAACATATATACCTTTACATACATGCACAGACATATACACACATATACGTACACACACATACATGAACATATATATATATATACATACATACATACATATATAAACACATATATAAACACATGCACACAAATATATACATACATGCACACATACACACATATATATATATATATATATATATATATATATATATATATATATATATGTACAGCTCTGACAAAAATTAACAGACCACTGCAAAATTGTCAGTTATCCATCTTCCTCTTGATTACATTCCAAAGGTTTTCAATGGGGTTCAGGTCTGGAGATTGGACTGGCCTTGACAGGGTATTGATGTGGTGGTCCTTCATCCACATATTGATTGACTTAGCTGTGGCATGGCGCATTGTCCTGTTCAGCTTTGCCCAACACCTGGTCATCTAATGGTTAGACGGAGACCTGGAGAGGTGTACAAGCTACAGTGTCTTGCACCCACTGTGAAATTTGGTGGAGTATCGGTGATGATCTGGGGATGCTTCAGTAAGGTTGGAATTGGGCAGATTAAACTTTGCGAAGGCCGTATGACTCAAGCCGCATACAAGGTTATCCTGGAAAAATAGTTCTTCCTTCTGCAGAGGCAATGTTCCCCAACTCTGAGGACTGGTCTCTGCAGCAGCACAATGCGCCATGCCACACAGCTAGGTCAATCAATGTGTGGATGAAGGATCACCACATCAAAACCCTGTGATGGCCAGCCCAATCTCCAGACCTGAACCCCATTGAAAACCTCTGGAATGTAATCAAGAGGAAGATGGGTAGTCACAAGCCATCAAACAAAGAAGAACTGCTTACATTTTTGCACCAGGAGTGCATAAGGTCTCCCAAAAGCAGTGTGAAAGACTGGTGGAAGGCATGCCAAGACGCATGAAAGCTGTGATAAAAAAATCATGGTTATTCCACAAAATATTGATTTCTGAATTCTTCCTCTTCTTCTTATTTTACTTGTTTCTATTATTTGTAGCCTTTTTCACAAGTACAGCGCAATGGAATAAATGGTGCAATAACAATAATAATAATAATAATAACAACAATAACAATGACAATAACAATAATAATAAATAAAAAAATATCTCTCTCTTATTAGAGAATCCTGCCTCTTTCACCTCATGGACTGTTTTTTCAACTCTCAAATTCTCAATTCACTGGTACAATATGTGTTTAGCGAATTCAGATTTTCTCACTACTGGGATAGGAGGTGACAGTTGGTGCTGATTAAGTTCTATGGAGAAATGTAACAGTTGTTTCAGAGAACTTGCAGCCTCCAGCTTCTCCTCCATCCATAGAATTTTAAAAGCACCAACTCATCTGCTGTCTGAATAATGGGAAAATCATGGGAAAAATCGATATTACAGATTTTACCCATGTAGTGAGACTGACTGATCAGTCCAGGAGAAGAAAGAAGCAAGTTTCTCTAATAAGATAAATTACAAAGCTTCTTATTTTCATGTGAATTACTGATTTATGAAATAAAAATTAAAAAGACGGTTACTCTTAAAAAGCAAAAGTTGTTAAAAGTATTTAAGTCAGTATTTCATAAGTGGGAATATAATATATGCAAATGTGACAAACAAAAAAAAAAAGAAAAAGTGATGGTAGCCCGGCAGACGATACTCCAGCTGTGTATACAGACACTATTCATATCACCCTCACGCAAAAAAATAAAAATTTGCAATCTTAAGGCAGCTACAAAAAAAATAATTAATAAATAACCCATCATTTTCACTGAGTTAATGGGATTTGACGTCCCCACCTGCCTCTTCCACTGCAGGACAGAAAAGAAAAAAAAATTCTGCACCGTATTTGTCTAATGAAAGGTCAATCCATTAGTTGCCACCTATTTGCAAACTGAAGAGGCAATGTCTCTCGCTAGAAATTGCTGCTTTTGATTTTGGAATTACTGTAATTAAAGGCACGTCGCGCTTGGATTGGTGCCAATCACTGTGAAGCCTTAGGCTCGACCCACCATGCCTGATGACGGGCAAAACCGCTCCATTAACTCCTGCGGAAATTAGCCGTCATTAACAAGGAGATGCCCGCTCCTTCGTGTTGTCAAACTGCAATCATGGCTGGGTCACAGGTGAAGAGTAAATACCTTCACTACAAGCCCAATTACACCATTTACATTTCATTATGGAACCTGCCTCCTTTAATGGTGGGCCCTCGCTGTTCTTATTTGCAGTTTTTTGGGTTTTTTTGCCGGATCGGAAGGAAGATTGGAAGGGGTTAAAGTCTGGAAGGTACAAAAGGAAAATAAAAACATATTTCAGCACTGAAAATGGAAACCACCTACATATCAGCATGTGCGATTGTGCGGTTCACTGTATCTGACTAATGGAATTACACAATTCATTCCATTTCAGTTCATTTATAAAATATGTCTCTTTTCAAACATCAGGATAAAAAAGGGAAATCTGAGGGTCAATCTCAGAATTCTTTCTAGAAGTTACACAAATGTAATATATCTCAGTACTCAAAACCAACCTGGGAACCATCCTAAGATCCTGTACCTTGAAGAGTGAGGTCTACCAGGTGGCAAGAAGACCCATCCAGACTGGTACAGGTATCTCTCAGTAGGGATTTCCGTGGACACCATCCTAAGATCCTGAACCTTGAAAAGGGAGGTCTACCAGCTGGGAAGAAGACCCACCCAGATTCGTACAGGTATATTTCAGTAGAGGTTTCCATGACCACCATCCTAAGATCCTGTACCTTGAAGAGGGAGATCTACCAGCTGGGAAGAAGACCCATCCAGACTGGTACATATATATCTCAGTAGGGATTTACCTACTGAAAACCAACCTGGAAACCATCCTAAGATCCTGTACCTTAAAGAGGGAGGTCTACCAGCTGGGAAGAAAACCCATCCAGACTGGTACATATATATCTTAGTAGGGATTTCCCTGGGCACTATGCTAAGATCCTGTACCTTGAAGAGGGAGCTCTACCAGCTGGGATGAAGACCCATCCACACTGGTCAAGATATAGAGTATCTCAGTAGGCGTTTCCCTACTGAAAACAAACCTGGGAACCAAGCTAAGATCCTGTACTTTGAAGAGGGAGGTCTACCAACTGGAAAGAAGACCCATCAATACTGCTACAGGTATATCCTAGTAGTGGTTTCCCTACTGAAAGCTAACCTGGGAACTATCCTAAGATACTGTAGCTTGAAGAGGGAGGTCTACCAGCTGGGAAGAAGACCCATCCAAACAGATAAAGTTATATCTCAGTAGGGGTTGTCCCTGGGCATCATCCTAAAATCCTGTACCATGAGGTGGGAAATCTACCAGCTGAGGAGAAAACCCATCCAGACTTGTACAGGTATATCTTAGTAGGGGTTTCCCTGGTCATCATCCTAAGATCCTGTACCTTAAAGAGGGAGATCTACCAGCTGGGAAGAAGACCCAAGACCCGTCTAAACTGGTACAGGTATATCTCAGTATGGGTTTCCCTACTGAAAACAAACCTATGAAACAACCTAAGATCCTGTACTTGGAAGAAGGTCTAGCAGCTGGAAAAAGACCCATCCAGACTAGTACAGGGGGACTAAATGTTCGTTCATCCAACATCTATAGTTGAAACCAAAAGTTTACATACCCCATCTTTAAAGACACATCTGCAGGTTTTTCTCACTATCTAACATGAAATCAGAATAAATGTTTCCCGTTTTAGGTCACTTACGAACCACATTTTTTCATATTTGCCAAAAGCCAAAATAATGAGATAGAGAGAATGTTTTAAGGCATTTTTATTACTTTCTGCAAAGTCAAAAGTTTACATACACTAAAAGTACAATGCTTTTAAACAATATGGGACAGCCCATATGATGATGTCATGTCTTTGGAAGCTTCTGATAGGTTTATTGACAACATCTGAGTTAATTAGAGACACACCTGTGGATGCATTTTAATGCACACCTGAAACACACAGCTTCTGTGTGTAGCATCATGGGAAACTCAAAAGAAAATCAGCCAAGATCTCAGGAAGTACCGTTATAAAAAATGTACGTGGATCTTTTCTTTTAAGGTTCCCGTACTGAGCCTGCAATGAAGTCTAACTTCTACAGATACAAGATAACATAACTCCAGTAGAGGCGTGTATAAATATGTATGGATGCTAACACATCCACTGTATAAACAACACAACACGGCCCAGACAAAACTCTGCACAATAGCCGCCTCCTGATTTAATATGCTTTTTGCATAAAATATTCATTTGCTATTTCAATGTGCAAAAATGAAAAATCTCACCAGTGACAAATACAAATCACCTCTCTTATTTGATAAAATCAGATAAAGGAAACTGTAGACTATTCCAGCAAGAACGAGAACGGAAAAATCTGAAATATAAATAGTGTCGAGCAGCTGAAAAGGCTGAAATTATTGTAATGTGCATAATGTGATATTGTTTCTCCTCATGGAGACCATCAAGAGCCCGAGGGTAACTCCATGGACCGTTTTTCTTTTAGGAGAATACTCTGGCGTTTGGCTAAATAGCCAAAATTATTTGCAAGTTACACTAAAGGGTTGGGCATGCACTTGGGCGGGTCGTCCGGGCTGTTTCACCCGCAAAAACGGGTTTTCAAAATAGTTGCACGGTATTTCTGATGGTACAGTTGCCCTCTGAAAAGTTTCTTACCCATCACTAAACCACCACTGCATTTGACCACTGCATTTGACCTTTACCTTCTAGGGGTGCTACCTGCAATGGGTTAGAAAGCCAACTTTCTTCATTTTGGAGAAGAGCCAATTTGGGCACCATAGAAACTGACCTTTGCAGGTGCTACTGGGTCCTTGGAGAGAAAGTCCAGACTGAGTTGGTCCAAAGGTTGGAAGAAACTTTTGTGGACTCCTCTCGCTAGAGCAACTGCATTAAAGGGGGGTAATTGGTGTACCATGAAGAGGGAGGTCTTGCAGCTGGGATGAAGACCAATCCAGACTGTACAGCTATATCTCAGTTGGGGTTTCCCTACTAAAAACTAACCTGGGCACTATCCTACAATCCTGTACCTTGAAGAGGAAGGTCTACCAGTTGGGAAGAAGACCCATCCAGACTGTACAGCTATATCTCAGTTGGGGTTTTTCAACCGAAAACCAACCTGGGCACCACCCTACGATCCTGCACCATAGAGACTGACCTTTGCAGATGCTGTGGAGTCCTTGGAGACACAATGTCCAAACTGAGTTGGCACAAAGGTTGGAAGAACCTCTCCGGACTCTTCTCCCTAGAGGAACTGCATTACGGGGAAGGGGGGGGGGGTAATCGGCCCGAGATTCATAACGGGGAAACAAACATCAGAGCCTTCTGTCCTGTGTGCCACATGGCACTATACTGAGTGATCAGTTCTGTTTTTTGCTTTGAGGCCCCCTCTGTCATATGGACCCCCAGTCCAAATACATATATTATGACACTTTCTTAATCTTTTTGTTCTATGTAATTATGCCTTTAGCCTAGACAAGGTTCACCATTATTTCTCTTTTTTATGTGCCACAAATCGGGCAGATTGTTACTCTTCCACTTATTGTAGCTGAGTTCTTCCAGGCCCAAGAACTCATTGAGGGACATAGGACTAATGTTCTCATAATAAGCAGAGTGGTGCCCACCCACACTATCATAGAGGATAGAGGTGCCCTTACTTAAAACCTCTCCCCTCAACCCTCCTTAAAGTTCTCGACTGGCCCCGTGGTTTTGTTTTTCATCCATTGTACCAACACGTCCTAACTAACCTTTTATCTGACTTGTTCGGCCTCCATTTATTATTTACTATTTTGTATTCCCCATTTACGCCTTTGCCCTTCCTCTATTGTGGTTGGTACCTATTACTCCTCTTGTGGTTTATAAAATGTTATATAACTAATGAATTAAAATTACCGTATTTTTCGCTTTATAAGACGCACTTTCGTTCCCCCACATTTTGGGGGAAAGTAGGGGATGCGTCTTATAAACCGAATATACGGATTATATACTGCAGGGTCCAGGGGAGGTGGGGGCCGCTCTGGAGCGGTGCTGGGGGCTGCTGGGGGGGCTGGTGGAGGCTGGTGAAGCTGCGGGAAGGAACCTTTGATCTCCTGCTCACGCTCATAATATGCACAGCCGCTGTCCATCACTGTGGTGCTGAAACCGCACCGCGGCGATGGACTGGGGGAGCTGCGCATATTATATCTGCCTGTGCTCCCTTTGATCACACATGCACCCCTGTGTTAGATATGGCCCCCATGCTGCTGCCCATAGTAAAATAAAAAAAACCTCTTTCCTTACCCCCTCCAGCGCGTCTCCCCGGGGTCATGTATGCCAGCCACAGGGGGCCGTGTGTGCCAGCCACAGGGGGCCGTCTGTGCCAGCCACAGGGGGCCGTCTGTGCCAGCCACAGGGGGCCGTCTGTGCCAGCCACAGGGGGCCGTCTGTGCCAGCCACAGGGGGCCGTCTGTGCCAGCCACAGGGGGCCGTCTGTGCCAGCCACAGGGGGCCGTCTGTGCCAGCCACAGGGGGCCATCTGTGCCAGCCACAGGGGGCCGTGTGTGCCAGCCACAGGGGGCCGTGTGCCAGCCACAGGGGACATGTGCCAGCAAAAGGGGACATGTCGCATCACTGGGGGACGTGTGCCAGCACAAGGGGGCTATATTCAATATAAGGTGGCCATATCCAGATTAAGGGGGCTAATTTTAGGATGGGGGGGCTATGAGGGACATATACTCAATTTGTTAGACGGACACTGGCATTATAAAACGGACCCCATTTATTAAAAAAAAAATTCTCTATTCCCCCACCCCCAAAGTGCGTCTTATAATCTGGTGCGTCTTATAAAGCGACAAATACGGGTAAGGCTATGTGCGCACGTTGCGTACTGGCCCTGCAGAAATTTCTGCAGCGATTTAAAGAGCACACGTGCGCTTCAAATCGCTGCAGAAACAGTCCGTAATGGGGAAAAAAAAGCAGATTCCATGCGCTCTGACAGCAGCCCCTCCCATAGACAGGGCAGGGGATGCATGCAAAGCGCAGGAAAGAAGTGACGTGTCACTTCTTAGAACGCGCGCTTCAGGCAGCAGCAACGCAACGTGCGCACATAGCCTAAATCTGTTTTCGGATCCCCATCTATCAGTTGTTTATGGGATTTCCTAAAGATAGTCCATAAATAACTATCATCAGGACACCTCATCCAGCCAATCCTGTTCTGCACTGATGAGGCGCATCGGTCATGGAACAGTTGTCCGTAGATTGTTCTTCCTTCCGTTTGGAGAAGTCTCTCTTTCAGCTGGCATGAGATTTTATTTTTTTCTCCTGGAGGAAACCCAAATTTGCATACATATCCACGGAGCACTGCCTGTAAATTGTGTCTCTTCAATAAGAGAATTTTCTACAAATGAATTCCATATTGGCTAAAGTAAGCTGGGGATAGTTCGACAATTACCACTCAAAAGGACTGTGCAGAATTAGAAAATCAAGACGAATTGGTTAGAATTGCACCACACTAGTTCACAGTTTGTTTGTGGTATTACGCCTGTGCGCCATTTCCACATCATTGGCATACTTCATGATTTGTATCATGGAACAAATACCAAAGTACAGTACCTTTGTGTTTTGTAACAAGCCAGAAACGCGTCAGCTTTTATGCATGCTATAGAATAGCCGATGTTTTTAATGCTTCTATAGTAAAGTTTTTAGATTTTATACTCATTGCTGCTGATCCTTTTTGTTTTTTTCTTACAATTCCTGTAAGTACCCAAATCTGGCACCTGTTCTACATACATAAAACACAACACAAAGCAAAAAAAAGACAATGTGAATTAGGGAGAAGTTACCCAGAGCCAATAAAGTTTAGTAACCATGTTGTGTCCATTAAAGCTGGCACAACTTGTGCCGCAGGAAGACGCTGGCTATTAATATATGTACGTCATGTGCTGATTGATGGCATGCGTGTGACCATGACGGACGTTGTGCCCCAGGCTCTGCTTCCCTGCTACGATGCACCAAAGAGACAGACCATGCTGGGCTTGTGCATTTGGATCATATTTTTTGTGACAGCTGGCATCGGGTACCTGAGCTTGAGATTTTCCATCTCGCTAATAAGTAGTGAATGCTGGAATGCCACGCGCTCCTCCGTTTAAGTCATGTACACATCCAGCTAAGAAGTCTGATTGTACTTGACTTCTCCCTGCACCAGACACCATGCTACCCTCCTTCTCCAGGAACGCCATGCCGTCACCTGCCAACTAGCATTTATACCGCAAAGCTTTATTCTAGGGTGCTTTACATTATCAGAGATGTCGTACGACCGCGGGATCTAATATTTGTACAAGCCGCTCTTTACCAGGTCTGACTCCGCCGGCGATCACGTGGAACAGCACACAAAATCCATGGAGAAATATTTCCCGAAACTTTGTTGAAAGCTAATTAAGTGTGCATAGTTAATAAGATCCGGGTGTCTAAAAACAGCCTACAGAAAACATCACAGTCGGGATGAAGGCGCTGATGGCTTTTGAATTT
The DNA here is from genome assembly GCF_048569485.1 of Anomaloglossus baeobatrachus. Lineage (NCBI taxonomy): Eukaryota > Metazoa > Chordata > Amphibia > Anura > Aromobatidae > Anomaloglossus > Anomaloglossus baeobatrachus. The sequence goes on from NC_134359.1 coordinate 264,915,402, forward strand.
CAGGCTCCTGCATCTGTTGCTTTTTCTCTATTCGATTCCCATTACAAGCGTTTGTTACTTTCCTCAATGGCCCCAACAGCATGGACCAGAAGTTCATTAATGAGTACGGTGGAAGCTACCTCTGAATGACAGACTAACGGCACGCTTCAAGGTCAGGAATCGTGAAAGGCAATGAAAACTTTAGTGTTAACTATTAAATATACTGCTGGAATAAAACCTAGAAGATAAAATGAAAAGTAAAGGGTTCCCAAAGAATGTGTGTGTCACGGAGCCTGGCTGCCGAGGTTCCTTACCCCGGCACAGATCTTGGAAAACGTAACTGCAAACACCCTATTGCTCTACATTCACCCATCGCAGCCTCATTGTATTTTCGTGCCCTGGTGGTGATAAAACTCCAACATTTGCTGTATGCGATGATTTGGGAAATACGAGAATTGAAGCAATGCAGTTAGACGCGTTTCAAACTTATCAAACTCCTTCCTCAGGGAAAAACCACAATACAGATGCAATCACAAAAAAAAACCCAGCTACACTCAGTCATCACAGCCTTGTGTTTTCATGCCCTGATTGTGAGAAAAGTCTAACATTCATTGAATATTATGATTTAGGAAATGGGAGAATTGAAGCAATGCAGTTTATCGATGCGTTTCAAAGTTATCAAACTCCTTCCTCAGGGAAAAACCACAATACAGATGCAATGACAAAAAAAAAAAAACCCCAGCTACATTCAGTCACCGCAGCCTTGTGTTTTCATGCCCTGATTGTGAGAAACCTCTAACATTCATTGAATTAGGAAATAGGAGAATTGAAGCAATGCAGATTATCGATGCGTTTCAGTGTTATCAAACTTCTTCCTCAGGATACAACCACAATAGAGATGCAAGAACAAAAAAAACAGCTACGTTCACACTTTGCAGCCTCATATTCTGATGCCCTGATGGTGATAAAACTATAACATTCACTGAATGTCATGATTTAGGAAATGCGAGAATTGAAGCAATGCAGTTTATAGACGCGTTTCGAAGTTATCAAAATTCTTCCTCAGGATACAACCACAATAGAGATGCAATGACAAAAAAAAAGCTACGTTCACGCATCGCAGCCTCATTGTATTTTCATGCCCAGATGGTGCTAAAAACTTCATTAGTTGTATGCCATGATTTAGGAAATCTGAGAATTGAAGCAATACAGTTTATTACCGCTGTAGTGGAATGATGTGTGGTTTTTCAGCTCTCCAGAACATATGAGAATTGAAGCAATGCAGTTTATTATCGACGCGTTTCGAAGTTATCAAAATTCTTCCTCTGGGTACAACCACAATACAGAGGCAAACACAAAGAAAAAGCAATTTTTTTGTATTGCATTTGTATTGTGGTTGTACCCAGAGGAAGACTTTGATCACTTCGAAACGTGTCGATAATAAACTGCACTGCTTCAATTCTCATATGTCCTGGAGAGCAGAGAAACCACACATCATTCCACTTCAGCAGTTTTCTGATTTTATGACCCATGGATCGGCAGCAGCTGATTTTTTATAAACTACAAAATTGTTGTGGGTAACACAACCCTACTAGGTGAGTAAGCACTCCCTTTAATTTCACCTACTGGTACCAGTTAAGACGCTATTGGGCTTTTTGCTCGCTAGCTCCTAGTGATTTGGGCAAATAATTTGCAGCCAAAAACTCAACGAGTGATGAATGCAGCTTTAGGGAATTTAGGGAACATATGTTGCTGTGGAGGAACGGACATGTCTGTGCTGAGCACATCCCTCATCTTTAAAGTTCTTAGCACATAAGGAGGGTAAAGCACCAAGAACCTTCTGCACGTTCTTCCTTGTGCAGATGTAGAAAATAATCTGATTTTGCTAGGACAATTCAGGGAACTAAACCACAAAAGGTTGTGGTTTATGCAAACCCTCCACTAAGTGGGAGATTCTACATGTTTTGGGGTGGCTTTAGGGGCCACTATGTGGGGCACTGGAACATTGGTAGCCATGTGTTTATTATGGTTTGTCTAGGATGAGATATTGATTACCTATCCTGAGCGTCAGTACGAAAAAACGGCCACCACATAGTCAGATGTGGCAACCTGGCTATGCACACTGTGCTCTACTGGGGTCTATGGGACCACATAAATGTCACTGGGTATGAACTGATGGAACGGGGGCTCCTAGGCTGACCCTAAGACAGGGGCCCTGAGCTGTTCCTTACCTCAAAGATAGGCTTGATGGTTGCCAGGTTTGAGCCCCCAGCGTGACCCTGTCTCCTGTCTGAGCCCTGATACGCTCCTCCCCACCCAGGGAGCAGGCCGAAAGCACAGTAACGAAAATGCCACAAATGAGCACAGAAAACTCGTGCACAACTGCACTCAAACACAAAGGGGAGATAATAAGTGAACTGGGATGTAAAGCAAAAGAGGTAGGAAATAAATGCACAACTGGAGAACTCACATACCACGCAATACTGCAACTTCTTTATCACCATAGAATTGGATAACCACAGGAAGTAGAAGCTATATCCAGCACTGAGCCCCAGAAACCAGAACCTTATAAAGGGTGAAGGTGGCTGAGAATGGTAATCAGCAGCCTGAGCTCCCAGCAGATGATCCCAAGCCAGCAGGAATTAACTCCTGCTGTACTGGAGAGCAGTGAAGCTAGAACCAGCCGACGACCAAGACAGGCTGTGCAACTAAGGGATTCCAGGCTGCTTGTCAGACTCTGCAGTGTGAACACAGTCCATCACCGCCATGACACCCAGCGAGTGCAACGTTGAACATCGCACGACAGTAAAGGGATCATGGGAGCGTGGGGTTTTGGACCCCCACCGATCTAAAAATGATGGCTAATGGAGCAATTTTCTAGTCCTTAATCACCCCTTTAACATGTTATGTGACACATAAAATGTAAAAGTTAAGGGGGTTGTATTTACTGATTGTTGCTACCCCCATCAATGCAAAGAGCCCCGCCTGAATGGAGCCGAATTCGAACATGAGCACCTCCCCTCCATTTTTCTATGACTCAAAAAAAATAAAGCGGTGTACTCGGATGAATGGCGCAAAGATGCACATGCTCGGCCTCCACTCCATCCAGGTGGCGCTCTCCAAAATCTCCTTCTCAGGAGATGCACTTGCTCGGCCTCCTCTCCATCCAGAAGGGGCTCTCCAAAGTCTCCTTCTCAGGAGATGCACATGCTCGGCCTCTGCTCCATCCCGATGGCGCTCTCCAAAGTCTTTCTCAAGAGATGCACATGCTCGGCCTCCTCTCCATCCAGAAGGCGATCTCCAAAGTCTCCTTCTCAGGAGATGCACATGTTCGGCTTCCTCTCCATCCAGAAGGCGCTCTCCAAAGTCTCCTTCTCAGGAGATGCACATGCTCGGCCTCCTCTCCATCCAGAAGGCGCTCTCCAAAGTCTCCTTCTCAGGAGATGCACATGCTCGGCCTCCTCTCCATCCAGAAGGCGCTCTCCAAAGTCTCCTTCTCAGGAGATGCACATGCCCGGCCTCCTCTCCATCCTGAAGGCGCTCTCCAAAGTCTCCTTCTCAGGAGATGCACATGCTCGGCCTCCTCTCCATCCAGAAGGCGCTCTCCAAAGTCTCCTTCTCAGGAGATGCACATGCACGGCCTCCGCTCCATCCAGAGTCACCTTCTCAGGATCAGTGGAGACACTAGCGGTCGGACCCCCAGCGACTAATACACTATGCCTTCTCCTACCTTTGTACAAACCATTTAAAGGTTATACACAAAGAAACAAGTGCCCCTCGTCATCTTTCTGTAACTTTCCATACAGAAGCTTTTCGACTTCTCCGATGATGCAGAAACTAGAGTGCTTTATCAGACTACAACCCCCACCGGACATGATCCATCCATTTGGCCTTCTACCGTTACAGCCAATCCTGCTTTTTACTGTAGAGGGGAAGACAATGAGGCTTAGGGCTTTGCGGGAATGCTGCTCCTTTCCGTATCTCATTCCTGCACACAGGGATTCATTAAGCATTAAGTCATTCAATGATGAGAGGCCGGAAATAAGCTTTTCAGATTTCGCGGAGAGTAAAGATCCGACTATTTATCGTTATCTGGAACAACAGTCCATACAATTCCCTCCCTTCATATCCGCACCCCCCGGGCTGACACACAGGCACGTATGGCTTCTTCACAGTGTCCCGGTTAATGCAGTAATGTAGAATAAATCTCCTTGATAATGGTGCGCTGCAGGCCTCTTCACAGGTGAGATGTTCTGTCTCCGATAACACAAGCCGGGCTGTTTTTTTTTTCCTCCTTTTTTATCATAGTAACTGCTGGGTAACCAATTCATAGACGCACGGAAGAGAAAACTGCTGAGCCAGCGTTACGCCATTGAATAAACATGCAACCTGGTGTTGGCAGTGTACGAGGCGACATATAGATTACTGGGACGTGAAAAGATAGAAATGCTAAAATCCTATGTACATCTGCAAGTCTATTTATAATTGCATCTATTGTTACTATCATGCTGGCTATTGTTCTCTGATATCAGCTGTTTCCACCTATGACTATTGGACAGGTAATAGCATCTGTCTGTATCCCGTACTTAAGCACTGACTAATCATTGGATGCAGCATATAAAAAAGGGAAAAAAACAAAGCATATCCCGAAAATAAGACCTAATAGGATTTTGAGGGCTTTTTTTGGGTATGCTTGAAATATAAGCCCTACTCCAAAAATAAGCCCTAGTTGTGGTACCATAAGGAAGTGTCCAAGATGCTAAGTTAAAGAATACAGCAGGACACTAAACCAAAGAGAGGAGACGTCCTCAAAAGAAGGGAGACGTCCTCAAAAGAAGGGAGACGTCCTCAAAAGAAGGGAGACGTCCTCAAAAGAAGGGAGACGTCCTCAAAAGAAGGGAGACGTCCTCAAAAGAAGGGAGACGTCCTCAAAAGAAGGGAGACGTCCTCAAAAGAAGGGAGACGTCCTCAAAAGAAGGGAGACGTCCTCAAAAGAAGGGAGACATCCTCAAAAGAAGGGAGACATCCTCAAAAGAAGGGAGACATCCTCAAAAGAAGGGAGACATCCTCAAAAGAAGGGAGACATCCTCAAAAGAAGGGAGACATCCTCAAAAGAAGGGAGACATCCTCAAAAGAAAACAGATATCCCTAAAAGAAAGCAGAGATCCCTAAAAGAAAACAGAGATCCCAAAAAGAAAGCAAATCTCCCTAAAAGAAAACAGAGATGACCAAAAGAAAGCAGACACCACCAAAAGAAAGAGATTCTGAAAAAGAAAGCAGACACCCCCCAAAAAAAGCAGACACCCCCCAAAAGAAAGCAGACACCCCCCAAAAGAAAGCAGACACCCCCAAGAGAAAGCAGACACCCCCAAAAGAAAGCAGAGATTCCCAAAAAGAAAGCAGACACCCTCAAAAGAAAGCAGACACCACCAAAAGAAAGCAGACTTCACCAAAAGAAAGCAGAGATCCCTAAATGAAAGCAGACACCCCCAAAAGAAAAAAAGATTTTTGATTCAGCTCACCCGTATTATGTCCTCCAGGTTAGGATAGATACCCATAGTCCACCGGCAGGCAGGTCCGTAATCCAAAGTAGTAGAAGAAAAAAAGGGTGGGACTCAGCACCAATGCTGTATAATAAAACTTAGAATATTTCATCCTTTAAAATAGTCAAGGGTTTTCCAAAAAGAACGCCATGCGGCTTGCCAAGTGGCTTGACGCGTTTCGGACAAAGAGAGGAAAATAAAAACAGTCCTTAATCATAAGGCTTATGATTAAGGACTGTTTTTATTTTCCCCTCTTTGTCCGAAACGTGGCAAGCATTTAAGTAAAGGTTGTCCAAGTGGTGGGCAACCTATAACATCAGCACATAAACCATGCCCCCCCGCCAACAACTACTTGGCATGGGTTTTGGCCCAACAAGCCTTAATGGGGCTTTACACGTAACGATATCGCTAGCGAGCGTACCCGACCCCGTCGTTTGTGCGTCACGGGCAAATCGCTGCCCGTGGCGCACAATATCGCTAACACCTGTCACACGTACTTACCTTCCTAGCGACGCCGCTGTGGGCGGCGAACAACCACTTTGTTAAAAGGGAGGTTCGTGCGCCGTCACAGCGGCCGACCAATGGAAGCGGAGGGGCGGAGAGCAGCCGCATTATCGACACGCCCACCTCGTTGCCGGAGGACGCAGGTACGGTGTTGTTTGTCATTCCCGGTGTGTCACACGTAGCTATGTGTGCTGCCTCAGGAACGACCAACAATTTAAGTCCACAACGACCAACAAGATTTTGAAAATGAACGACGTGTTAACGATCAATGATAAGGTGAGTATTTTTGATCGTTAACACTCGCTCGTAGCTGTTACACGTAACGACGTCGCTAACGACGCCGGATGTGTGTCATGACCCCGACGACATATATATTGTTAGATATGTCGTTGCGTGTAATAGGGCCTTTACATCACCATGCACAAGCGTTGGATGGAGTGGTGTAAAGCCGCCACCACTGACTCTGGAGGAAACGTGTTCTGGGTAGTGACGGATCGCTCTTCTCTGATGGACTAAACTGCATTTGGTGAATGCTACTGTACAGTTTGGTTTAGGAGGGATAATGCTAATGCTATGGGGCTGTTTATCAGGGTTCAGCCTCGGCCCTTTGGTTCCAATGTAGTAAAATCTTAATCTTCAGCATAGCACATTTTAGACAATTTTATCTTCTAACTTTTATGTTTTAGGGCAATAATATCCAACAAGAGCAAAATTACACCCGGCAGCACGCCCTAGATGTGACTATAAGCATCATCCTTATGGACGGGGGTGCACTTACTTCCCGTAGTATCTGATTATTACCGACTCTTACACCTGCATAGTCTCCTTGGGTCTAAGTACAAAATAATGCCTGAATTTCTAATTAACACATTGCAATTAAAGTGAGCCAAATGTATACAAGGCCTGGGGGGATGTACGCCGCGGTAATATGCCGGCATGTAGTGAGGCGTGGAGGCGCAGAAACCCCCAAAGCTCACATGGGTTCCCTCCGGAAACGTCAGTAACTACCACAGTGCAAAAAACATGCTGGTAGGTTAATTACTTTCCTATGGTAGATAAAAGACATAATAATCTCTGCGAGGTCTGTATTATCCGCCATGCACCCGGCTCCTTCTGCGTTTTAGACACTTTTTTGTCTCAGAAGAAACATCCTCGAAACTTATCTCATTATTAGGAGAAAAAAGTGAAGCGTCACCTTTAACAATAACATTATCTTTATATCAATGCTTTATGTAATGTGTTCATTTTAATGTGCAGTGTAAAAAAAAAAAAGTCAACAAGCTGCTGCTGATGGATCTTATCAGGTGCCTATTTTTTGGTCCTTCAAGAGCATGGGTGTTTTCCTGTAAATCTACGGACAGACAAAAATGCTGAATACGTGGTTAAATATTCAGGAAAATATTTGGGACAACGGTCGTATTTGCACAAACTATAGTTGGAAATCAAGAGCTTTTATCAGATCCGTTAACAGCAACTGACCTGCTTGCTGGTGGTTTCCAAAGACTAACTGAAAATGAATGAAGATATGTAACAAAAGGTGGTAGATGGCTCCAAATTGATCAAAGTAAAATTGATCATGTATTTCTTATGTTTCTTCTGTAGACAGCGGTTTCGGGGTTCTTGTCTCAAAGCAGGGTAATGGTTGCTTGAATGAGATTCCTTATATGCAGTTCAGGGGAATGATGGCTGAATAAACCCAGAAAGTATATGGAGATGTATTTTACAGGCAGTGCTTCATAGGGGGGGGGGAATGCAAATTAGCTAATATTAGCTAACATAGAGACTCATCTGTAGACAGCTGTTTCAGGGTTCTTGACTCTCATCAGTACAAATAAGGGTACTAGTTGGCTGGATAGGATGCCTTAAATGCAGCTTAGGGGGTTTCAAAGTGCTGGGGGCACATACATCACAGGTGGGGGCACACATGCATCACAGAAGGAGCTGGGTCGCATATACACATCACAGGAGGGGCTGAAGACATATACACATCACAGGACACAAAAAGGACAGGGGCTCGGAAATAACTGGGGGGGGCACGGACAGTACTGACGGGAACGGACAGCACTGGCAGTGGCACGGACAGCACTAGGGAGGCACAAACAGGACTGGGGGACATGTACAGGACTGAAGGCGCACAGAAATCACCAAGGGGACACAGACAGCACTGGGGGGTGGCACAGAGCAGTGAGGGGGTGGCACATAGGACAGAGAGGGGGAGCACACAGGACAGAGAGGGGGAGCACACAGGACAGGGAGGGGGGGGCACACAGGACAGGGAGGGGGGCACACAGGACAGGGAGGGGGGCACACAGGACAGGGAGGGGGGCACACAGTACTAGAGCTTGTACACAGCACCACAGGAGGCAGGAGTCTCACAGCACTGCAGAAAGCTCACAGCACTGGGGTTGGCAGGAGGCTCATAGCACCGCAGGAGGCTCACAGCACCACGGGAGGCATGAGGCTCACAGCAACACGGGAGGCAGGAGGCTCACAGCATCACGGGAAGCAGGAGGCTCACAGCACCGCGGGAAGCAGGAGGCTCACAGCACCGTGGAAGGGAGGAGGCTCACAGCACCACAGGAGGCTCACAGCACCGCAGGAGGCTCGCAGCACTGTCAGTAGCAGGAGGCTCACAGCACCGCAGGAGGTAGCAGGCTCGCAGCACTGTCAATAGCAGGATGCTCACAGCACCGGGGCGGGGGAGGCAGGAGGCTCACAGAACTGCCAGAATGCCAGAAGCAGGAGGCTCATAGCATCAGGGGAGACAGGAGGCTCACAGCCCTGCCAAAAGCAGGAGGCTCACAGCCCTGCCAAAAGCAGGATGCTCACAGCCCTGCCAAAAGCAGGAGGCTCACAGCCCTGCCAAAAGCAGGATGCTCACAGCCCTGCCAAAAGCAGGAGGCTCACAGCCCTGCCAAAAGCAGGAGGCTCACAGCACTGCCAGAAGCAGGAGGCTCACAGCCCTGCCAAAAGCAGGAGGCTCATAGCCCTGCCAAAAGCAGGAGGCTCACAGCCCTGCCAGAAGCAGGAGGCTCACAGCCCTGCCAGAAGCAGGAGGCTCACAGCCCTGCCAAAAGCAGGAGTCCACAGCCCTGCCAAAAGCAGGAGGCTCCCCTGCTCTAACTGAATAAACCCAGAAAGTGTAAGGAGATGTATTTACAGGCAATGCTTTATATGAAATAAAAAAAAATGCAAATTAGCTAATATTAGCCAAAATAGACACTCAACTGTAGACAGCTGTTTCAGGGTTCTTAATAGCCATCACTACAAAGCAGGGTAATGGCTGGCTGAATAGGATGCCTTAGATGAAGCTTATGGTTGTACTGGCTCTGATTGAAGACCCAGATAGTGTATGAAGACATATTCGGGAAATGCTCTATGGGGGAAAAAAGTCTACCAAACCAGAGATGTTCATCTGTGAACAGAGGTTTAATTGCTCTTGAACCTCATTGGTACATACAAAGGTAATGCCTGGCTGAATAGGAAGCCTTAGATGAAGCTTATGGTTGTACTGGCTCTGATTTAAGAGACCTAGATAGTGTATGAAGAAATATTCGGGAAATGCTCTATGGGGGATAAAGTCTACCAAACCAGACATGCCCATCTGAAGGCAGCAGTTTTATTGCTCTTGAACCTCATCGGTACATAGCAGGGTAATGGCTACCTGAATAGGATGCCTTAGAGATGAAGCGTAGGGTGGAATTGCCTCTGATTGTTGAGATGTAGTGTATGGAATCATATAGTATAGGGAATAATCCATGGGATAACAAATAAAAATAAGTAAATGAGCTCATACCAAACCGTAGACAACCAATTGTAGGTGCTGTTTCGGGATTCTTGTTCCATATGAATACATTAAGATGCCTTAGATGCAGCTCAGGGTGGTCGAGGGTCTGAAGAGACCCAATGAGTTTATGGAGACTTATGAGCTAAATTTGCTAATTTTCCCATAAAAGAAGTTTGTCTCCATATAGTCTTTGGATCTTTTTCATAAGAACCAGTAGCACCATGAGCTGCGTCCATGAGTTGATGAACTTGGACCCAAGTAAGATGACACAGTGGTATGAAGGACGTATCTACAACCCTCATAAAAGATTAAGATCCCATAAAACGTCAGGACCCAGCAATGTTCACACCTGCAGTATGTTCGAAGGTTCATTCCTCCATCGCTAAACAAAACCTCTTTATTACACCTCGGCTCTCATTATATCGCATTCATCAACATAAAGCATCACCTCGCCCGTAACTTTACAACTATTTCGCTGGTACAAAATTCTAATTGCTGCTATTAAGTGAAAGTACTGTAAAGGTTGTCAGTGAGTCAGCAGACAAATTTCCATATCTAAGTAGAGTTGCAAGAGCAGGGAAAAAAAAATAATGTAATGATGGGAAAACTCAAGATCTGGTTTCCCGAGGAAACGAAAGATCAGAGGACACTGCTGGAAGGAGTCGAGTATTAGGCGTAGCGCAGAGATAATCAGCTACATCTACCGTGTTCATGTTCAGGTGCGTTAACCCCTTTAGAAATCTCACTGGGGACTAGATAATGATTACTTTTAAAGTACGGAATATATGCCAAAAAAATTCTGCAAATGCACCTAATTAGTGGAAAACCACCCGGGACATGACCTCTATCCACTTCTTCATTATTCTTGGCAGTGTTGTAAGCCATAGGCTACCGATAGATGCTGCAGCCATGAAACATTCAGTGACTTGGAAGACTGCAGCCTAAGGGGAGTCATAATCCAGCCTCCTTGCATCATAACTAACGGCTATTAAACCTTGGAACAGTCACAAATCGATGGTCCGTAGAGTGATTTATTTATGGCTGCACCAAAGCAAAGGGTCAGCGCTAAGAATTTATGGCTGAAGAAGGGGAGGTTATGTGTAGAGCAGACACCATCTCCCTTCCTCATCGGCAATTTTTGTGAAGAATGGATAGGACTGTTTTTGGCCGCTGGTTCATTCATACCAGAACTTACTGGATACATGAAAGTCAATCACTGTAACGATAGTTGTTTTTTTTTTTACATGGAACAGTATTAAGACCAAGATTATTTGGCACTAACTGTAGCAAATGGCTATTGCCGATTACTCAGCCGATGGCCATCTAGGCCACCTCTCCCACACACACACAGTTCTGCTCAATCGGCCGAATATTGCTGTGTTCTCTATGACAAAGCTGCCAGCTAACATGTTGGCTGGTGGCTTATCTCAGGGAGAACAATAAGATTGGCAATTCGAAATTGGATATGCCCAATCGTTATCACTACCGATCATTAGTCAGCCGGTGGCCCCATACATATTAGCCCGTTGGCTGAACCCATCGAAAATTGCTGGTTCAGTCACCCTTAATCTAACATGTCGGCTGGTAGCTTGTATCAGGGAGAACAATACGATTGGTAATTCAAAATTGGATACACCCTATCGTTATCTCTACCGATCATTAGTCAGCCGGTGGCTCCATACATATGGGCCTGTTGGCTGAACCCATCGAAAATGGCTGGTTGTGTCAAACTTAGTCTAACATGTCGGCTGGTGTATCAGGGAGAACAATACGATTGTCAATTGGAAATTGGATATGCCCTATCTTTATCTCTACCGATCATTGGTCAGCTGGTGGCCCCATACATATAAGCCCATTGGCTGAACCCATCAAAAATGCTGGTTGAGTCAACCTTAGTCTAACAAGTCGGCTGGTGGCTTGTATCAGGGAGAACAATACGATTGGCAATTGGATATGCCCAATCAACATCTCCACCAATCATCAGTCACCGGTGGTAACTCCAGACATATTAGCCCGTTGGCTGAACACATCAAAAATGGCTGGATGAGTCAACCTTTGTCTAATGTGTATGGGAGGCCTAAGACTCAAGGCACCCATGCACAGACAAATGTTGGCCTCATCCTTCCGATATTTATGGGTTTTTCTGACACTCTGATGTGTATAGGGACATTGGCAGAAGGATTGTCAGGGTCAATGTCTGATTTCCGACTGTTGATTGCAATTGTTCTCCCAGAGATAAGCTCAAAGAGAACACAGGAGCGCTTGGTGGAATGAAGGCTCCTGTATATGGAAGGGTTGGCTCAGATATTTGTTGGCCAAACGATCAGATGACACATCGTTCGGCCGGCTGCCATCTAATATGTATGGCCAACTTTAGATATGGAATCACCAGTATGGAGAATTCAGCTAGGGTGGGATTGGCCAAATATAGCACCAGAAGAACATCTGGTAGAGTAGGGAGCTGATGATAATGGAACCCTTATCTAGAAATGCCGAAATGTCCAAGTGAAGACAACAAGATTCGGGACTTTGTAGAAAGGCTCAAATGAAGACAACGAGATTCGGGACTTTGTAGAAAGGCCCAAGTGAAGACAACGAGATTCGGGACTTTGTAGAAAGGCACAAGTGAAGACAACAAGATTCGGGACTTGGCAGAAAGGTTCAAGTGAAAACAACGAGATTCGGGACTTGGCAGAAAGGTCCAAATGAAGACAACAAGATTCGAGACTTTGTAGAAAGGTCCAAGTGAAGATAACGAGATTCGAGACTTTGTAGAAAGGCCAAAGTGAAGACAACGAAATTCGGGACTTGGCAGAAAGGTCCAAATGAAGACAACAAGATTCGAAACTTTGTAGAAAGCTCCAAGTGAAGATGACAGACTTTGGAGTCAATCACTTGCCACTACAAGTGGGGTTCTTTAAGCTTATCAGGAGATATCATTAAGGTCTAATTGAAAATAATGAGGAAGATAATCCAGCTGGGTGAAATTGGCTTTCTTTATTCGTGCATGAGAGGATAGTGCACAACAAACGTTAACGCATTTCTGGCTTAACGCCCTTAAACATGGTTATGACTAAGGGTGTTAAGCCAGAAACGCGTTAACGTTTGTTGTTCACTATCCTCTCATGCACGAATAAAGAAAGCCGTTTTCCCCAGCTGGATTATCTTCCTCATTGTTTCCATTGTGGCCGGGGCAGGGTCGACATCCGAGTCTGGGAAGTGGTCTGGTCAGTTGGTGGTGAGCTGGATCCTCAAGCATTATTCTAATTGAAAATATTTGAAAGAACACACAAGTAAAAGACTCATACATTGACAAATCAACATGCTAAATGCAGTTTTTAAAACAATCAACATGCAATGACGTCCTAGAAAAAAATCTTTAAGAGGAAAGTTTAACCCATAAATGTCCATATCGCACGGACACATTTACACAGAAGCGCACGTCCTAGTATAGCAGATCCAGCTTTTAAAGCGACTGCTGATCTACATAATCCATATAAATTGCTTAACAAATAACTTCAGTGATCCCATCTCTTTCTGAATGGTACAAAGCGGATCACAGCAGGGCTGCAGTCGCGTTTTAATGTTATGCACCTGTTAGTAGCAGAAGATAGGCTGAAACGCGCTAAGCATTTGTCACGGCTTTTCAATGAAATTCACTGATCTTAAATGGGAGCGTCTACACCGAGCGGGCATTGCTGGAGTATCTACGTGTTCCTCATGCTAGTCATCATCACACAGGCCCCACCACTTGTCAATACCAGAACAGATTCATTATTATTAGTGTGTGCCCTCTGGCTCCGACACAGTATATTAATGAACATTTATCTGCATGAGCTGCGAACCTCTCAATTTTTATTAGACAGGCCGATCATTAGGAACATCTGTGTGACAAACTAAAATGACTACTGATCAAGCAGAATGTATGGACACCCTCACCGGGACACGGAGGGTTAACGTCTTACTGCCGTAATCAAATATTTTTTTCCTCCTCACCGTCAGAAATTCTCCTCGTCTGGAGCTGGTTTCCAGCAAAGAAAAATAATGCAACATTTTACAAGATAAGAAAAAAGCAGTTATGAGACATTTATGACCAAAAAGCAAGAAGCCGTGCTACTCTAAGTGGATCTGTCACCAGGTCTCACAATATAAACAGCAAACAACATTAAACAGACCTCAAACCTGATGAGATTGGCATACTTATTTTGTAAATTCCAGCATGACTCTATAGTGCCAATAATAAAAAAATAGCAATTTCTGAGTCATTCTCTGCCCACCTAGCCTCAGTGTCCCTCCTCCCTGCTGCCATCTCACACTGCTCAGTATAAGCTGCAGCTGTCAGTCAGGCTGGGACATTTTCATTCAGGCTTATAAAAAATTTAATTTACTATTTCATCATCATTATTGCATTGCTAGTATCTAGTTTATAACATCATCTATTTAGTCTATTGAACTTTCAGTATTTATCATCTTAGGGCAACCAATCAAAAAACGCCAACTCAGCTCCAATGGCAAAATCCTAATTACAGCAGCAGGCAGAGGGAGGAGCAAGAGGCAGAGGGAGGAGCAAGAGGCAGAGGGAGGAGCAAGAGGGAGGGGATAAAGGCAGAGGGAGGAGCTTGTGGCAGAGAGGAGCTAGAGGCAGAAGGAGAAGCTGGAAGCAAAGGGAGAAGCTAGACGCTGAAGGAGGAGCTAGAGGCAGAGGGAAGATCTAGAGGCAGAGGGAGGAGCTTGAGGCAAAAGGAGGAGCAAGAGGCAAAAGGAGGAGCAAGAGGCAAAAGGAGGAGCAAGAGGCAAAAGGAGGAGCAAGAGGCAAAAGGAGGAGCAAGAGGCAAAAGGAGGAGCAAGAGGCAAAAGGAGGAGCAAGAGGCAAAAGGAGGAGCAAGAGGCAAAAGAAGGAGCAAGAGGCAAAAGAAGGAGCAAGAGGCAGAGGGAGGGGATAGAGGCAGAGGGAGGGGATAGAGGCAGAGAGAGGGGATAGAGGTAGAGGGAGGGGATAGAGGCAGAGGGAGGGGATAGAGGCAGGAGCTAGAAACAGAGGGAGGAGTTAGAGGCAGAGAGAGGACCTAGAGGCAGAGGGTGGAGCTAGAAGCAGAGGGTGGAGCTAGAGGAAGAGGGAGGAGCTTGAGGCAGAGCTTCACCCCCCTCCTCCCTCTTCTATCTACATAGAATCTCATCAGCACCAACCGCTATCTCCCATCTCAGTAATGGGAAATTCTTCACAAAATACAGACTTTACCTCAGAATTGAGAATTGTGAAAGAAGCAAATTTCTCTGATAAGATATATACAAAGTTACTTATTTTCATCTGTACTTTTGATTTCTGAAATAAAAACTAAAACTATGATCATGCTTTAAATACAGCAAAATGACTTTGCGCATCCAATAGACAATGGATCTGAATATAAAATCACGCAGCATTATAACAGTATAATATACAACTGAGAAAAACACCAGCTGTGAAGGGGAAGGGAGGGGGGGAGAAAAAAGTAGACTGCGTCGTAAGCACTGAAGAGTGCTGCGGTACAATTATCACACCTGGCTGGATGGATATGCTATTTGTCACATCACAATTATAGATTTGGAAACCATCAGAATCAGCCTGGATTTCTTCCCTGACTTCCTTGGGTCTCCTTATAGCAATAAATAATTAGAAGGGACCACCTACGCAGCCCCGGCTCCCCCCATGCAGATGCCGAATATCTCATTCTCTGGCGATAATTAGGTGAGATACTAACAGTCAGAACCAACACATTACACGCTCGGAGAGGAATATTAAAGTTTTTTTTAAGGGACAGCCAACTTTACAAATGATCATCATCTGATATCACAAGTTGGGTGCAGGTCGTTCACCATCTCAGTGACCATTACAACAGCTTCTTAAAGAGACCGACTACTGGAAGCTCCTGTGATCACTACAATTGATTAGTCATTATCAAAACTCTCAATTTTGAGGTAAAATGATGGGATGGAGGAGCTATAAGCAGAGGGAGGAGCTATAGGCAGAGGGTGTGGAGCAAAGGCAGAAGGCGGAGCAAGAAGCAGAAGGAGGAGCAATAGGCAGAGAGAGGGGATAGAAGCAGGGGAGGAGCTAGTGGCAGGAGCTAGAAAGAGAGGGAGGAGCTAGAGGCAGAGAGAGGAGTTAGAGGAAGAAGGAGTAGCTGAAAGCAGAGGGAGGATTTAGAAACAGAGGGAGGATTTAGAAACAGAGGGAGGAGCTGGAGTGAGGAGCTAGAGACAGAAGGAGGAGCTAGAGGAAGAGGGAGGAGCTAGAGGAAGAGGGAGGGGATAGAGGAAGAGGAAGGAGCTAGTGGAAGGAGCTAGAAACAGGGAAGGGAGCTAGAGGCGGAGGAGCTAGAGGGAGAGAAAGGAGCTAGAGGCAGAGAGAGGAGCTAAAGGCAGAGAGAGGAGCTAGAAGCAGAGAAATGAGCTAGAGGCAGGAGGAGCTAGAAGCAGAGGGAGGAGCAAGAAGCAAAGAGAGGAGCTAGAGGCCAAGAGAGGAGCTAGAGGCCGAGAGAGGAGCTAGAGGCCGAGAGAGGAGCTAGAGGCCGAGAGAGGAGCTAGAGGCCGAGAGAGGAGCTAGAGGCAGGAGGAGCAAGAGGCAAAGAGAGGAGCAAGAGGCAAAGAGAGGAGCAAGAGGCAAAGAGAGGAGCAAGAGGCAAAGAGAGGAGCTAGAGGCCGAGTGAGGAGCTAGAGGCCGAGAGAGGAGCTAGAGGCAGAGAGAAGAGCTAGAGGTAGGAGGAGCTAGAAGCAGAGGGAGAAGCTAGAAGCAGAGGGAGGAGCTAGAAGTAGAGGGAGGTGTTAGAGGCTATAGGAGGAGCTAGAGATAGAGAGATGAGCTAGAGGCAGAAGAAGGAGCTAGAGGCAGAGAGAGAAGCTACAGGCAGAGGCTCTAGCTGGGAGAATGTTTTTTCCCTTTAGTGGGAAGTTTATCTACAGCTCCCCTCAGGGAGAATTAAGCATTGCAAGAGGCAAGTGTGGTGGATCATCCAAGTGGTTTATTCCAAATAGGGCAAGTGGTGCTCCTCGATGGGGCCATCTAGGGAAAAGGTTTTACATCCATATTTTTTTTAAGGTGTTCATAAAGGTGGATGGATGGATTGTGCAAACCACTCATTAGGTATGGGTCAGGGAATCCAACCTACTGAGGGCCCATATTTTGCCCAAAATAGAATTACTACAAAGGAACTTTCTCCTAATCTTGGTTCCTATATGGATATATATGAAGAGAAATATGGTTTAAGAAGATTATACAGAGAGGGCTGTAACACAATGTCATCCAGCTCACGCCTCGGAAGGAGAAATAATCAGATCGGTCTTCTCCGCCTTCGACTCTGAAATGAATTACTCCAGGCAATGGGAGTCCCTCCGGACAAGGTAAAGCATTAAAATATCTGTGATCTTTACAATGGGAATTCAGGTGCACGGCAAATGTAAAACAGTAAATCAATAGCCATTGTACAACAGAAGAGCAATGAGGGCGGTTCATGGGGGAAATCCAAACCTTCTCAGGCGGTGAGAGCCATAACCTGAGCACATCTTAAATCTTGCAGGTAATGAAAGAAGGGAATGCGGGGCGCGCCACAGAGAACGACGCAGTGTGTTCCACGGCAAGAATGGTCCATGGAACTTGGGAAAACTAAAACCAAAAGTATTTAAAGAGGACATTTCACTAGTTTTAGCATGGTGAAGTGAACACATTATGGAGTACTGGCTACATAGCTGAAAAAAAACCCAAAACATTTTTACTTTTTGATTTCTTATCTCATTTACAGATATATTAGCTAGCAAAGTTTTGATTGTAATTTTTGCTAAGTCCTAGAGAACATCAGAATCGGCTTTCTCTGTTTGACTGATATATCTAGCAAAGTAATACAGAGCTGGCTGTCAGGGGGAGGAAAGCAGAGCTGTGATTCATTACAAACACCACTAGCAGCTCTGTTCTCACAGCATTGTTAGCTTTGCTGTACTCAACTACTCCTATTCCTTATACTGAAAGTACCTAGAGAAGAAAGGTGCCAAGATGTTTGGAAGAACACTCAGCCCTGCTCTTCTTATTGATCTCACTTCAAGCCTCTACAAGTATGGGAGGGAAGTATAGTAGGGCTGTGTGTTATTACAATCACCTCTTGCAGTCCATTCCTCACAGTACTGTAATTGTAGCAGTAAGAGGAGTAGAACTGAGCCAACAGTGCTGTGAAAGGAGAGCTGCAATTGATGTTAGTAATGACACACAGCTCTGCTTTCACCCCACCTGCAAAGTAATCCCTGGCAGTTAGATTTGTGTGACCTACTTGGATACATCTCTATTACCATGCTCAAGTTCCTGCAGCGCATGTTTTGTGGCTGTTAGATAGCCAATAAACATGCGGGGATTGCCTGCCATACACAGTAATGCTGTAGCCATAATGGCTACTAGCATTACTGTGATTTGCTGCCACATCATGTCACCGGGACGCAAATAAGACCCAGGGATGCAATGCTTGGCACACTGCAGTTCAGGAAGAGTTGATGTAGGAAGGAGAGCTTAGATTAGAGAAGGGTTTGTACAATTGCATCCTTTAGTGCCTCTCATATGGCATTGAAGGTTTTTTTTTAGCCTTCTATAACTTAACTAAATGAAAGAAAACCCCTATTTTTGATAACCAACAAAAGTAAGGCAGACAGCTGGGGCTGATATATTATCAGGCTGTGAAGGTCCATGATTATTTTGCCCTTCCCAACCTAAAAATACCAGCTCGCAGCCGCTGGCTTTGATTGGTCCTCACGATTGACCTGGTGTAGTGGCAATTGGGATATTTTGGGGGTTCATGTCAGCTGTGCAATATCAGCTGGCATTAAACCCAGTGGTTATTAATAGAGAGGCATGTAATGGATGTGCCAATTCTGGGGCAGCTGTGGGCCGTTATTTTTAGCCTGGGAAGGGCCAATAACTATGAACCTTCCCAGTATGATACGATCAGCCCCCAGCTATCTGCTTTATCTTGTCTTATCAAATATGAGGAGACCCCACATCATTTTTTTTTAATTTATTTTTTTAGTTCCCATCAGAGATTTGGAAGTCAGAGATTCATCCAAGCTTCTTCCCTATGCTGTTCTCATTTCATTTGAGCACTGTTTCCTTCCATTTCAGCAATTTTCCAGCCTCCCCAGCCCTCATTGCTAACATTCCCCACTGACTTCCATTATACTCGTTACTTGAATTGAGCCTTTCGGAGGGTCCGACCTGCTTGACTTGCGTAATGAGCACTTGAGCATTTTAGTGCCCACTCATCACTAAACATAACTCATGGCTGCAAGATCGAGTCTTTAAAGTTGTCCTAATACACAAACATTTCAGCTTCAGTGTTAAGGAAAGAAGACCTACAGTCCCATGTAAAACCACAAATTGCACGCTGCAATATCATATTGAGGTATGGTAACCTATTTAGCTCTGCTACATCTATGTACGACTTACAATACAGAAAATAAACAACTTCTGGTTAGTGGCGTGCGGCGGTGGTCAAGTCCTACTACTCAATAATACCGCACTGACGGAACAAACAGATTAGTGGGTTTAATCCTCGGAAGGGTCTTCGCTGGAGGAGGGCTTAGAAAACAGTATCCGTGTAAATTTCTCTCTAGGGTGTCAAGGACAAGTGAGTTATGAGTTAATCTGGAGCCCGAGGTGGCCCAGGAGGCCGATAAAGCAGCAGGACAGTGTCGATGGGAGGAGAGGAGAGACGGCACAAGGGCACCAGAGCCAAATTAATACGGTTTTAATTCTATACATCCCAGCAGCCATTTCTAGTGTGTCTCTTTCCATCGCAGGCTATCAATTTGCAGGGTCCGACACCTGCATGCAAACCCGCAGATGCAGAGAGGATTTATGGATTAACAGCAGCAACAAGAATGTTTCAGATCTGGAATATCCTTACACAAAAAAAGGACAAAGATGCTAAATATAAATAAATAAATATATATATATATATATATATATATATATATATATATATATATAATAATATAAAGATTTATCTACATTGTGGAGGAAATCCTATTTTTTGGCCAAGCATGAGTATGAGCCCCATATGTCATTCTGCCACTCTATTCACTGAACAAAGAGCTCTGAAAGAGCAGTGAAATTCATTTAACGTGCAAATCTGTCATCAGATTTCACAATCCAAACTATATACATTGTTAAATAGATCGCTTAGGTCTGATCAGGCTGGTTTACTTATTGTGAAAATCCATCCGGGATATTTTTGGGGGTTAATATCAGCTGTGTAATGTCAGCTGGCATCAAGCCTAGGGGTAAGTAATGGAGAGGCATGTAATGGATGTGACAATTCTGGGGCGGCTGCGGGCTGGTATTTTTAGCCAGGGAAGGGCCAAACAGTGAAACTTCCCTTCCCAGTCTGATATTAGCCCCAGCTATCTGCTTTATCTTGGCTCGTTTTCAAATATGTGGGGACCCCATGTCATTTTTTCATTTTTTTTTTCAAGTTCCCAACAGCGGCCTCCTTAAAGAGAAGCTGACACCAGGTCAAAAATGACCAGATTTTGGTCTAGTTTTATTCCTTTGATCCCAGGTATTCCATTGTAATATTGGACTTATTTTTTTGGTCCTTTTTGTGATTTTTGCTAAGAGGCGTTGCTCATAAAAACACGACCAAACAGAATCCTGGGGGCATTGCCCCTTTAGTAAACAACAAAAATTAGCACCAAATAAAAAGTCCCACATCTCTGGAACTGTATGATAGATTTTGAAGAAACAAAAAACAGCATATGCTTGAGAGCAGGGGGAATAAAAAAGCCAAAAACTGTCCATTTTTGACCCGTGACAGGACCTTTTTAATAGAGATGTCATATAAGAGTGAAAAAGTCCCATGTAAACAAGAGCTGGATTGAAGTGGTTGGCAGAGGCTGTTGGTCAATTGGTGGACCTGGAAGGACCACATGGATTCTAGGACCACCAGTGAGTAGAATAGGCCACCATCATTATTCTGCTTATGGATCCCTATGTCAGGAGACTCAGATGGCTCATTTTAGCGAACACGTTACACTACATTACCTCACGGTGATGTGGATTAGTATTAGCCCTTTGAACACATTTATACTACAAGCTAAATCCCGTCTCGAAACATCTAACTGATGTATCTATATGGTGAGTAGCTACTGAAACCGTCCCTTGATCCTGCACTTAAAACTCATGTCCATCCACTCCTGTAAAGGAAGAAAGACATTTTCACAAGATATGTTTAGTAACCACCATGGAGAGCTGGACATCGTCCTCCTGCAACCACCCCTTTATAGGGAGAGGCTGAAGACCAAGCACCGATTAAAAACTTGACTACCATAGCCCAATAATCTCAAAAATCTAACTATTACTACTATAACTTTGTCGATATGTTTTATCTAATCCTGCATAACCCTCCTTAAAGGGGCTGTATTAGAATGACAGGGCAAAACCCTCCCCACAGGACAGGTGGTGATCTGCAGGTCAAGTAGGGACCAAATGCTTGGATCACCAAGTTATCACCTACCTAATGTACAGATGATAACTTGTACTCTTGGATGAGCAGCTTTAAGGAATCTCTGCCCTTTAAGGGGAGCTAGGTTGGACGAGAAGAATCTGACCATGTCCTAAGATGTAGTTTTGTCTTCTGGATTGATGAAGCTGTAACTAGAGGCCTCCTAAGATATTTTCGGCACCTAACATTAATAGGATGATGTCTTTTTATTTAATCAAGGCACACATCAAATTAAAATGGAAAAGTCAATGTATCAACTCCATTTGTACCACAAAATTTTCCAATTTATTTTTCCTAAAATTTCATATATTATTTCAATTTCTGAATACATTATCAAGGCATGCTAATAAAACCGTTAACAGGTTGCAATTCTCATCACAAACACTAGGTGGCCACAAATAGCCAAACATAGCAAACATCTCCATACAGAGTATCCAAAAAGGTTTCTTAAAACACACCTGTACAGATAAATAGAACAATTGCAAAAAAATAGGATGTGCTATAAGTCCTGCAGAATATGACAGAAAGGATATAATATAGTAATATATATATATATATATATAGTAATATAGTATGAGTAATAAAAACTGATTAAAAATTAATTAATAAAAGGCTGTGTATGTTAACATCGTAGAGATATCTTCCTTAGGCGAGGCATGTAAAATAAATATCTGCCTGCTGCTATCTATGAGCAAGCTCTGCACTGGTGTTGAACTGATCCAGTAGCTTAAATCCTCTGTAAGAAACGGCTCTGACACTTAGTGGACTTTCTTTGGTGCATCGAAGCCTTCATGACAATAATTGAACCTCTCTCTTTGAAGTTCTTGATGAACGGATATATGGTTTATTTAAGAGCAATCTTACAAGCAGCAATGTCCTTGCTTGTAAAGCCCTTTTGATGTAAAGCAATGATGACTGCATGTGTTTCCTTGGTGTTAACCATGGTTAACAGAAGACAACAACAATATCAAGCACCAGACCCCCTTTTTAAGGTAACCAGTCTGCTTTTATAGTTCATCAGCTACCTTGTCCTCATTAACACGTTCTCCAGAGCTAATGAGAAGATTACTGAAAATATGTTAGCAGATCATTTTGTGATAGGGCTAAAAATCAGTGGAAATGGGGTTTTTTGGTGATTAAGTTAATTTTCATGGCAAATAATGACTGCAATTTTTTTTTTATCTGATCCTTCTTCATAATCTAGAGTTACTGCAAATTGCCATTATAAAAATTGAAGCTGCAAAGTTTGTGAAAAACCAATGTTGTGTCAGTCTCAAAACTTTCGACCACGATTGTACGGTCAGTTCAGTAGCATCAGAGGCTGAAGTAATGAAGGTCTTAAAGACATACAATAAGGGCTAAGCCACACGGCGAGAAAATCGGTGCGAGTGGAGTGCGATAAAACATCGCATTCCCCTCGGACCAATTCTAGCCTGTGTGTCAGCACACATGGGCGATTATTTTCTCAGCCCTAATCGGACTGAGAAAACAATCGCAGCATGCTGCGATTGTAAGCTGAGTCTCTTTCTCTCGCACCCATTCAAGTGAATGGGGCGAGAGAAAAATCGCACTGCACTCGCGGTACACCGGTGTACTGCTAGTGCAGTGCGAGAATGGCAATAGCCGGCTACACAGTAGAGAGGGAGAGAAATCCCTCCCTCCTCTCCTGAGTGCCGGCCCGCCCCCCGCAGCTGAGGTCTGCTCGCACGAACGGACCTCAGTTGCAAGGACACAGGCATGACACTCGGCTCTGCTGTACTGCCAGCACAAGCCGAGTCTCATGCAAGTGGATCGCAGTAGTGCCCGTGTGGCCCCAGCCTTAGGGGGCTGCTTGAGCAGGCCTTACATTGGGTAGCACAGTCCCACAATTGTTATGACATATCCAGCTCTGCTACATCTGCATATACAAATGAAGATTACAGAATAAAGGAGCTCGTTGCCTGAACTCTTTCTTCTTCGTTGCCCTCAATAAGTAAAGAGCAAAGCTGCGACATAAGAAATTACTGATAATTAGCCTGTTCCGGTGGTGAGCTCGGGTGACAAAATAAGCTGGCGGTCCTCGGGCAGTTCTGAGGTTGTCGTTCTCATTATTTGGCATTTTATTACTAGCTCTGGGCTCTTCAGAGATGGTTAATAGAGAAGCTGCAAGTAATCTACGGCTGGAATGAAGGTTGTGACCCTCCCTGACTCGCTCCTTTATGATAGGCGTCAGCTAAGTGAGGAAGGTGCCTCGATGTGAGGATCATTGACCTCAATACTTGGGACCATGTACATATCTATGGGTTCAGCTTTTATTTTCATCTATACGGACAACAGGGTCAACGGGATAACCATACTTAGGATTTGGGATAATCCAAAACGAATGGGACCCCAGATTGACCATATTATAAGAAAGTCACCAGTGCAGTGGGCAATGCCTGTGCTCAAGGTCTGAGGACCACTTTTATCCACTCCCTATGGCAAGGACGTTGTTTTGGCAAAGTGTGCAACTGTGCTCCACCACAAACTCCAAAAATTGGCAGTCTGTGAACTAAACCTACCTCCAGGAAGTTTGGATTGTCCTGGAAATATAGTGTACATGGAGGGCTTAAAGGGGCTGTTCACTAACTAGACTGTTTCTTCCGCTCGGACAAAATGTCATAGCTGCAGCCAATCACTCTCCGCTGATAGCCTGCAGCCATCATATGACATGAGAAGAGCAAACTGGCAGGACATGTATGGAGAAGTGACACCCAACCAGAAGGTATGTTTTTGATTTTTTTTTTCCCCCAACCTACTACTCTGGGTTTTTTAAGCCACTGTTGTGAAATAGTGGACAACCCCTTTAAGGGTCGTAATATCCACTTTGACTCAATTTCCAAGAGGCTCACAGAAAAAGGAAAGCAGTGGGAAAATCCCAAGAGCATTGCCTAAGTGGGGTCTCAAAAGGCTATGGTGTCACCAAAACACAGATCATGGTGTAGCAGAGGTAGAGGGCGTGGAGGCGTCGTAGAGGGTTGTGGCCTGAGAAAAGGAAAAGTGGCTACAAGGACACTGCCATCTCTTTTCTTCCGAAGAGGCATGATGAACATTAAGCCAGGTACGCCCTATGTGTTGCCGTATAGAAGCACTGCTGACAGTCACTGGGCTAGCTCTTCGTTACGGGAGGTATTTTCTTGTGATTACTCCATCTCAACATACCCATGCATTGCCATTTTTGGATGAATTTCTCAAGTCCTTGATATCCACTGGAGCACATACAGGAACATGGCCGTTTGTGAAAGTTCATGACCTGGTGTGATTTGTGAAATGGCAGCAGCGCAGGCTAACTGGAAGAAACTTGCAGATTGAGCGAGAATTTACAGAAAAGCGATAGTAACGAGAACATTTCCAGTGGCCGCTTCTCAGCTGCTGACCACAAAATCGTTAGGACGCTGTCAATCCCCTTAGAGAAGATTTATTATAGCTGCTATTGACTTCTGAAGCTCGTCCGATACGGGCAAAAGCCGAGCCGGCACCCATAAGGATGTCGCCCCGCTCTACTGTATTTCTGCCAGCCTTCACAAAAGTTCAAGAACCAGCAGACTCAGGATGAACAAGATTTCAGAGTCTGACCTGAATGTGGTGAATACCTACTGTGCGTGAATATTACACATGTGCACTCATGTAAGAATTGATGAGTGATGTCAATGGTTAAACGTATCCGACGGCTGCCATTCTGCCTTTTACATTCCCACAGTAGAATATAAATCAGCCCTGTTGTATTCTCACTCTCTACTGAATAAGTGTCAGTCTTTACTGTAGTCCTGGCATTCTATTCATTACCAGGGTGAACCTAGTTAAAGAGAACCAACCAGCAGGATTTTCATATATAAAGTAAAGCCAGTGCTATACTGGTGCTAGGATGCTGGATGTAACCATACCTTTTGTTCAGAGATTGGATGTTTTATTTCAGAAATATGTGCAATTAAAGTTCCAGCAAAGCACTGCTATTTGATTGACAGGTGCAACAGGAAGGGAATATGTGGGTCAGATTTTGCTATCTATTCCCACCCCTGTCTGCTTGTCTGGCCTTCCTTCCCTGACATGGATGTTAATTCTGGTGCCTTAGCACTAACATTTATAGGTGAAAAACAGAGACCAAGTAGAGCGGACCTCATATTTGTTGTAATATACATGGACCCCATAGAATACATACAAAAACTTGTGAACAAGAAGGGGTATTTATCATGTTTTTTTAAGTAAAACTACTGTACCACAGTTGTGAAAAAGTATACAGTTTTTATTACAAAAAGTGCAAATATCAAAAATCACATGTGATGACAGTTAGTAGTTAGACATACATAGTTAAAATCCAATTAGATGAGACAGAGAGAGAAAAAGGTCCTAGGGAGGGAGACAGACTACCCCTTAACTAAAACTGGTAAGAAAGTAGTATTACTATATCCCGGGGGGGGGGGCATATAAGTAACCAAAAGATATCAATAGTATACCCCCTGGGCTAGTGGAGTGATGGAATGTCCATACATTAAACAGTAACCAACAGGATAAGGTCCAAATCAGGGCCTGAGTACACCAGTATGTAACACCACCAGAATAATCTCAGAAAAAAAAAAAAGTCATACAGTGGTGGGTAAATTGGCACTTGAAGGACCTACCTGTGGTATGTATAGCACCCAGAAAGGGAGTCTGTCAGCCTCACATGTGGACCCGGTCCCAACACGTGTTTCGCATGTGCTTCAACGGGAGATGCTGGATGTAACCATACCTTTTGTTCAGAGATTGGATGTTTTATTTCAGAAATATGTGCAAGTAAAGTTCCAGCAAAGCACTTAGGGAATATGTGGGTCAGATTTTGCTATCTATTCCCACCCCTGTCTGCTTGTCTGGCCTTCCTTCCCTGTTGCTGTCATGGATGTTAATTCTGGTGCCTTAGCACTAACATTTATAGGTATTGCAGAAAACTATTTACTATATTCCCTTCCTGTTGCACCGGTCAATCAAATATCATTGCATTGCTGGAGCTTTACTTGACCATATTCCTGAAACATCCAATCTCTGAACAAAAGGTATGGTTAGGTTCAGCATCCTAGGGCTAGTATGGGAAAATGAAGCTCGTGTTCAGCTGTCTGGTCTGCCGCCCTCTTCACTCCCCCAATGCAGACTTCGAAATCCACTGGTAACAAGAAAAGGCAAGAATCTGCAGAAGAAACGTAGAGAAGAGAAGAGAGGTATCCGCAGAGATGGTCTGGGGTCTGTATTTTTTTTTTTTAGAAGGTCATGTCTGTGGTTTGGAGGGCTTCGTATTAGCCCAGTGGGGCTGATTTGAGGTATAATTATAAAAGGATCCGATCTTGAGTATATATTATATATATTGGGGTCTAGCCTTGGATCTGTATTAACTTTGAGAGTCTTGTCTGGGGTCTGTATTTGAGTTTAGGACTTCTGGACTTTTTAGTGTTTTTGGTCTTGGGGGTTTGAGCTGGGACCTATACTTAGATAGTCTAAGGTTGTGGTTAGGGGCTTGTTTTAGGGGTCTTAGGGCACACTATTTCCTAGGGGGTCTGTCGAAAATCCTGCCTGTGGTATAGATTTGTTAAGAGGGGTTGGATTTACCTATATTTACCTAGTGGGTCTGGTCAATATTTATTTAGCGATCCACTCTGGAGGTCTGTATTTGCTCAAGATTGTGGTATTTGGGTTTAGGGCTTCTGGTCAAGGGTCTATGTATTTAGGGGTCTGATCCTGTGCCATTATTTTGGTCTGGATTTCGAGGTTCTGGGCTTTCTATTAATTTGGGGAGAGTGGTCTGCTGCTTATTAATTCAGGGGGGATAAGTCTGTGCTTTTTTAGGTGATCTATTTGTTTAGGATGGGTTTGGGTGTTTTCTGAGCTCCATATTCATGTAGTGGGTGGCATTCATTTAAGGGTCTAGATCTGCGAATTATATCTGGCAGTGTGTGTGTGGGGGGGGGGGTTTATGAGATCCGAACTTTTGCACTTTTGGGAATCTCCCCGATTTTAGCAATTCCGAAGGTTTCTGAAGGACCCTGGGTTCAACTACAAGGGGTAATCGGAGTGGAAAGTCACACAAAGGAGGCAGAGACGAGGCTTCAGTTCCTCTGCCTTTTAATTTTGCTGTGATCTTGAAAAATAAGTTCTTCCAAGTGGCAATTAAGGAGGGGCGAGCGTCCTCGCAGCGAGACGGCCCGTTTGTGCAGGGTGAATGGTTTAGGCACGTCACAGACTTTTGTGCCGAGTCCTCAGTGAGGGGCCGTGTTTACCAACAGGATAAATGCGGACAAGTCGCGGCTTATTCCGGCTTACAGTCGGCGCTTTCTATTAAGAGGTTTGTAGTATCCTCGGGTCTTCAATTTTATTAGTCTTATCTTCATGGTACATTCCTCCAGCAATCAAACCGTAGTAATGCGGAGTCGGAGTCATTCCGCTATTCAGCACCGGCACATACAATAATAACCGGGGACGAGAGTGGGAGAAATGAGGGTGCGAAACAGCTTGTGGATAGGAGCGGAGAACACGTGGAAACTTAATTCACCCAGAAAAAATACCAAGGCGAGGAGGGGATGGAAAATGCATGAAATTACATTATGCAGCAGTCTTCCAGAAAAGGACCTGTCAATTTTTGGGCACAGGCAAATGTTCGCTGCAAACATTTAACCAATATCCCTTTATTATCTACAGATGCAGCAGAACTGAATAAGTCAATGGCATTCCTGGAGCGGCATATTTTTTTCTGCAGTCCTATGTAATTTATTCTCAAATTTTACCAAAACTTTTATTCCCCAGAATACAGATTTTATTTGCAATTCACTCTGCACAAATTTAGCAATATGATGGACAGTAGAGTGCTGGCAAATTGGGCCAAAAAATAATACACACCTCCTTGTTCATTTGTAGCATTGTCCCAACAGTTCGCAGCCTCGTCCTCTATGCTCCTCCTTTTCGCCTTTCCTCATCGCACGCATCCTCTTTGATCTGCTTAACTCTACGTCTTGTCTTCAGAACCTGAGAAAGCCTCAGAGGCCTCCTTGGCGCCGGAAGCATAGGCACGCAGTAACGTCAGAAACCTCTTCAGTGCCGAAAGTCCTAGCATTGAGTAATGCAAACGGAAAAGGATGCGCAATAAAGTGGAAGGCAATAACGATAGGCGAGGACGGTCTGCTCTCCTGATTACATGTCTTTCCCTTTCATTGAAAGGCAAAAACCTCAGGGAGATCTATGTCCAGCCCATAGATCTTAACAGCTTTTTTACACTTTAAGAAAAATGTATATTTCTTTGCAATAAGACATTGGATTGCAGATATAAAGGTATCATTTAATTCAACTTTCTCTGACCTACATGACCATAAAGACGGTTTAGGTGTCACAATGAGGAATTTTACAAATATCACAGACTGTCATGGCAGTGGGAGGATCTGTGGAGACTACAGATTGTGACACTCCGCCTGCTAACTTCTCTGATGTCTGTGATCAGAGCAGGGTGACTCTGGCATCAACTCACAGGCCTGTAGTTCATAGGCAGGCTAGCAAGAGTTAATCCCTGCTGGACTCCTTGTTAGTCTCCTTTAATCACATGCTGTGGGGGAACCAATCACATTCACTCTCCTCCTATATATGCTGGCTGAACTATTCCACAAATGCCAGCTATAGCTTCTCTATACTGGTCTGGTGAGGTGTTATGATCAAGGCCTACTGGTGACTGTAGTACTTCTGTGAGCGGTTGTGGTGTTAACCCTTGTTGTCCTTTTATTGCTGCTGTACTTCTCTCCTTAGTTTCTTACTGTTTGTTCCTGTGAGTTTGCAGTGTGTCTGAGGTTTGGCTTTTCCCTGTCTGTCTATATCTGTGTTGCCATCACACTCTAGCCTCTTCCTTCCATGGAGTGGGAACAGTTTACTTCTGGTCAGGAGAATTGCCAGTCATGGGACTCCGGCATCTCCACCATCAGGGGTAATCCGGAGGTTAGGGACAGCATAGGAGCCCCCTTGTCCCTCACTATCCTGCAGTCATAGAATCATAGAATATTAGAGTTGGAATGGACCTCCTGGGTCATCTAGTCCAACCCCCTGCTCAAAGCAGGATTCACTCAATCATCCCAGACAGATGTCCGTCCAACCTCTTTTTAAAGACTTCCATTGAAAGAGAACTCACAACCTTTCGTGGCAGCCTGTTCCACTCGTTGATCACCCTCACTGTCAAAAAGTTTTTTCTAATATCTAATCTGTGTCTCCTCCCGATCAGTTTCATCTCATTGCTTCTAGTCTTTCCTTGTGAAAATAAGAATAAAACTGATCCCTCTACAGTGTCACGGCCTTTAAGATATTTGTAGACAGCTATTGGGTCTCCTCTCAGTCTTCTCTTTTGCAAGATAAACAGTCCTAAATCCTATAACCGTTCCTCATAGGACATGGTTTGCAGTCCAGTCACCATTCTGGTCACTCTTCTCTGAACTTGCTCCAGTTTGTTGATGTCTTTTTTTAAAATGTGGTGCCCAGAACTGGACACAATATTCCAGATGAGGTCTGACCAAAGAGGAGTAAAGGGGGATAATGACTTCACGTGATCTAGACTGTATGCGTCTGTTAATACATCCTAGAATGGTGTTTGCCTTCTTTGCTGCTGCATCACACTGTTGACTCATGTTTAGTCTATGATCTATTAGTATACCTAAGTCTTTGGCACACATGCTGTTGGATAGCACATAGTGACATCAGGCTAGTTGATCTTCCTAACAGATTCCCGATAAAGACAAGCTGATAACAGCGTACAATGATACTGGGACAACCAGCGATCAACAGAGAAACGTAGCAACAACTGTTCAACTTCTTTGCTGTGCCACCACAGGATATAAGAAATACATTGCAATCAATGGTCAATGTGTGGATGTGACGGGACCTCCAGTAAGAAAGAGACTCTTAGTAGCTAGTACATATATCTGGGAACACTCATCTATTAGGTCAAAATTCCATGGTAGACTTTTTGAAACAAGAAAACCTCTTTCAGTCGAGTGAGTCTGGTACATCGACCATCATATCTCCCACCACTTTCACATTTTCCCTAGTGCTGAAATATTTAGGTTTACTTAGTGTAAGAAGTCCCCTTCCCCAGTTTGGATGTTCATCTTTGTACCGGATAAATTATTTATCTAGATACATCAGCTTAAACTGTAACACCATTTCTATAAAATGTGAAATATTTAATTTTACCGAGAGTGACAACATTTCTCAATCTTTTTAAGAGTGTGTCCAAAAACATTTGCTAACCTTCCCCTTCTTCCTGTAATGTTATTATTCACAGCATCCATTATTAATGCCAGTTGGCAGGAAAAAATTCTACTCGGGTTCCTGTAAAATTAATTCAATGATTAAAATTTAAGTCCCTTTGAGACACAGAGCGCTCCAACAATCTGTGGATGTCCTTATGGTTTGGGGGACTTTGGCACATTGTCAGGTTCCTCCCTGCAAGGTAACTATTGTTTAGGAACTATAGGAAGTTATTCCAGAAGTCAGCAGAAAGCGTGATGGGCGAGTGCACGTGCCGTGAAGTGATCGGGACCGGATGCATCATTTATCCCCTTACAGGAGCTGTACAGGGGTCCATGCCGGTGACATCCCAGTAGGGTGACAAGCAGCTCTTGGCTTTTAGCAAATTAAGCTCATCTGTATTCTATATAGTCTATAAATATATATCATTGTGTTCTATACAGGACACTTCACATGTATCTCCAAATACCATGGGGGAAACTACCTAGGAGGTTCGGTAATTGCCCAGACACCTGTAATAACTTTAACACAACTTCACTATGTTTACTATTCATATACTGTGACATCACTGTGTGTAATATCCCTGTACTGTGACATCCCTGTGTGTAATATCTCTGTACTGTGACATCGCTGTGTGTAATATCCCTGTACTGTGACATCGCTGTGTGTAATATCTCTGTACTGTGACATCACTGTGTGTAATATCCCTGTACTGTGACATCACTGTGTGTAATATCCCTGTACTGTGACATCCCTGTGTGTAATATCTCTGTACTGTGACATCACTGTGTGTAATATCCCTGTACTGTGACATCCCTGTGTGTAATATCTCTGTACTGTGACATCACTGTGTGTAATATCCCTGTACTGTGACATCACTGTGTGTAATATCCCTGTACTGTGACATCACTGTGAGTATTATCCTTGCACAGTGACATCAGTGTATTATCCTTGAACACGGACATCACTTTTTGTATTACCCTTACACACAGACATCATTGTGTGTATTATCTTTGCACAGTGACATCACTGTGTGTATTATACTAACACACTGACATCACTTTGTATTATTCTTGCACAGTAACATCACTGTGTATTATCTCTGTACAGTCACATCACTGTGTATTATCTCTGAACTGTGACATCACTGGTAGGATATTAAAAACTGACCTTGATAATACAATATTACAAAAAGATCTGGATAAGATGTCAGAATGGGCAGATACTTGGCAAATGAGATTTAATGTTGATAAATGTAAAGTAATGCACCTAGGACGGAGTAATCCTATAACTGCGTATACATTAAATAGAAGTAAACTCGGGACTACAGAACAGGAGAAGGACTTGGGTATTCTTATTACAAATAAGCTGAGCAGCAGCACTCAATGTCAGGCAGCAGCTGCAAAAGCAAACAAGATTTTAGGGTGTATAAAAAGAGAGATTAGATCCCGTGATCCCAACGTATTGTTACCCCTCTATAAATCACTTGTAAGGCCACATCTGGAATATGGGATCCAGTTTTGGGCTCCACATTTTAAAAAGGACATTCAGAATTTAGAGTCAGTTCAAAGGCGGCTAACTAGACTACTACAAGGAATGGAGGCCTCCTATATGATGACAGGTTGGAAAAGCTAGATATGTTTAGCTTAGAAAAAAGACGTCTCAGAGGAGATGTCAATTATATGTATAAACACATGTGTGGTCAATATAAAGGACTGGCACATGACTTATTTCTTCCAAAGATAATACTAAGGACCAGGGGGCACTCACTGCGAATGGAAGAAAAGCGATTCAGACAGCTAAATAGGAAAGGGTTCTTTACAGTTAGAGCAGTCAGACTGTGGAATGCCGACCACAAGAGGTAGTAATGGCAGATACTATAACAGCTTTTATATCAGGACTGGGGATTTCCTCAGTGCACACAACATTGTTGGTTATAAGTGACTTAGGGACAAAATGTAGAATTGGTGGAGGAAGGGTGAACTAGATGGACCGAGGTCTTTTTTCAACCTAAGTAACTATGTAACTGTGTGCATTATCCTTGCACAGTGACATCACTGTGTGTATTATCCCTGCACTGTGACATCACTGTGTGTATTATCCTTGCACAGTGTCATCACTGTGTGCATAATCATTGCACAGTGACATCACTGTGTTCACTCTCTCTAACCTGTAACATCACTGTGTTTATTACTGTGTTGTGTTATATCCATCATTCTTGTGCTGCAACACTGTATTTTTGAGATTCATAAATGTATCAAAAGCATGAAAACCTGGAAACTACAAGTTGGGCGCCTGTAAGAGCAATTGCCAAAGTTCTCCGGCAGGGACATAAATAAAATCCTTCTCCATATACCCTAAAACAAATTCGTGTCTGCATTTGACTACTCTTCACTATGTGATATCACATTTCCATAGTGACTGTTCAATCCCCGATTCAGCACACCTGCGAATGCTTGTAGACGGTCAAGTGGTTAAATGTCAAGGGGGCAGAACGTTGGCTCAGTGATTAGCACTGTTACTTTACAGCACTATATATATATATATTACAAAAATCGAGGCAGTGCATTCCAGATGTTTGAAGAAACTGAGAGGATCCTGCTTGATGAAGGCCCCCGCTGGAGGGTTGAAACTTATTTGGTTTAGGTGAATAGAGTGTCCTGTCAGTTTTGGTTCAGTAATTTTGGATGTGCTGGCAAATGTTTTGTGTGTATATATATTTGGACACACCTTCTCATTCAAAGAGTTTTCTTTATTTTCAGGGCTATGAAAATTGTAGATTCACATTGAAGGCATCAAAACTATGAATTAAAACATGTGGAATGAAATACTTTACAAAGTGTGAAACAACTGAAAATATGTCTTATATTCTAGGTTCTTCAAAGCAGCCGCCTTTTGCTTTGATTACTGCTTTGCACACTCTTGGCCTTCTCTTGATGAGCTTCAAGAGGTAGTCACTGGAAATGGTTTTCCAACAGTCTTGATGGAGTTCCCAGAGATGCTTAGCACTTGTTTGCCCTTTTGCCTTCACTCTGCGGTCCAGCTCACCCCAAACCATCTTGATTGGGTTCAGGTCTGGTGACTGTGGAGGCCAGGTCATCTGGCGTAGCACTCAATCACTCTCCTTCTTAGTCAAATAGCCCTTACACAGCCTGGAGGTGTGTTTGGGGTCATTGTCCTGTTGAAAAATAAAAGATGGTCCAACTAAACGCAAACCGGATGGAATAGCACGCCGCTGCAAGATGCTGTGGTAGCCATGCTGGTTCTGTATGCCTTCACTTTTGAATAAATCCCCAACAGTGTCACCAGCAAAGCACCCCCCACACCATCACGCCTCCTCCTCCATGCTTCACGGTGGGAACTAGCCATGTAGAGTCCATCCGTTGACCTTTTCTACAAAGACTCGGTGGTTGGATCCAAAGATCTCAAATTTGGACTCATCAGACCAAAGCACAGATTTCCTCTGGTCTAATGTCCATTCCTTGTGTTCTTTAGCCCAAACAAGTCTCTTCTGCTTGTTGCCTGTCCTTAGCAGGGGTTTCCTAGCAGCTATTTTACCATGAAGGCCTGCTGCACAAAGTCTCCTCTTAACAGTTGTTCTAGAGATGAGGTGTGTCCAAACTTTTGGTCTGCACTACATATATTATTTATATTTATATATATATATATATATATATATATGTATATATATATATATATATATATATATATATATATATATATATATATATATAAATACACATATATATGAATCCAGTTAATAGAAATATCAAATGTACACCTCTAATTACCACGGAATGAGCAATTATGCAACCACTAACAATGTCCACAGAGTATTGTACTATATAAAGCCCCAACTGGGAATCTTTTCAATCTGTTCTAGTAAAGAAACTATAAGCTAAGGCAAAATATGTCTCCGTACACCACCGTGCGTCTTAGTGAGCCTAGTGCAGCCATGTATGCGATTGGCAATGGATGAAATACTACAGTGACTTATCACCCCCGATAACTGTCAAAATGACCATTTGTATCCAACCCAATCCTTATTAAAACTCAAAAAATACCCTGGGGGCCCACACTAATCATTAGAAACCCCCTCTGTTGCCATACGGCAGTGACGGAGCTAGTGGGCATCTGTCATTCTTCTTTGTGTGATACTACAGTGACTTACCACTGGGCTCTAGATCAATGCACTCTGGAGATGACCCAGCCACTGATAACTGTCAAAATAACCTTTTTATCCAACCCATCACCTATCAGAATTCAAAAAATACCCTTGGGGCCCACACTAATCATTAGAAACCCCCTTTGTTATCATACAGGAGTGACTGATCCATGGGGCACCAGTGGTCACCTGTTGTCCTTCTTTGTGCGCTACTACAGTGACTTACCACTGGGCTCTAGATCGTGCACCCTCTGGAGATGTCTTACCCACTGATAACTGTCAAAAAACCTTTTTTCATCCAACCCATCACCTATCAGAACTCGAAAAATACCCTTGGGGCCCACACTAATCATTAGAAACCCTCTTTATCACCATACTGCAGTGACGGAGCCATGGGGCACCGGTGGACACCTCTCGTAATTCTTTGTGCGCTTCTTGGGTAAAATACCTTCGTATTTAAGATGTCATCATTTACCTAATGTTGTATTTGGGACCCCTGGAGGTACAATTTGAGGCCACCAATCGGTCTGTGACTAAAGTAAGTGTAAATTTACTATTATCCACACACGTTGAAAAGAAATGTCTATTGTCATCTAAATCTAAAAATGCTTCCAGGGCGTCGTCATATATTTGTATCATGGTTACCGATCCATTTTTTTTTTAACCCTTGAGCGTGGTACTGGAACGCCCTCCTGGCAGCTCCCCCCTCCCGTAAATGTGTCAGTGGCGTTCTACACTGAACAGATGAAATGTCTTCCAGAAATATATCACATTTTTCCCTTAAGAGAGTAAACTTTCCGCCCCCACGTTGTGAGCAGACTTTACTATTCAGCTGTCATCGTCGGTGGGAAAAACAAAGATGTTCCATGTGGATGTGGCATATTAGATTCGGAATGACAGCTGTTTACATGTGTCGTACCTTACACCCCTCCCCCCCTCTAATTTGGCTCTCGTGTTTTCACATCACTGCGCAGCGGCACAATGATGACTTTTAACATTTAAAAACAAGAAAAATAAAAATAAAAAAAGATTCTGGTATTTAGGATAAAAGTCACATAGAAAACTAAAGGCCCCGTTACACACAATGATGATATATCGCCAAGGTCACGGATTCCGTGACGCACATCAGTGATCGTTAGCGACGTCGTTGCGTGTGACATCAACGAGCGACCGTTAACGATGGAAAATACTCACCAAATCGTCCATCGTTGACACGTCGTTTATTTTCAAAAAATCGTTGATTGTTGAGGACGCAGGTTGTTCGTCGTTCCCGAGGCAGCACACATCGCTACGTGTGACACCCCAGGAACGACGAACTACAGCTTACCTACGGCCGCCGGCAATGAGGAAGGAAGGAGGTGGCCGGGATGTTACAGCCGCTCATCTCCGCCCCTCCGCTTCTATTGGGCGGCCGCTTAGTGACGCTGCTGTGACGCCGCACGAACCGCACCCTTAGAAAGGAGGCGGATCGCCGGCCACAGCGACGTCGCTAGGCAGGTAAGTACAGGTGACGGCTCCTAACGATATTGTGCGCCACAGGCAGCGACTTGCCCGTGACGCACAAGCGACGGGGGCAGGTACGCTTGCAAGCGATATCGCTGCGTGTGA
This sequence comes from Anomaloglossus baeobatrachus, assembly GCF_048569485.1. Classification (NCBI taxonomy): domain Eukaryota; kingdom Metazoa; phylum Chordata; class Amphibia; order Anura; family Aromobatidae; genus Anomaloglossus; species Anomaloglossus baeobatrachus. Next base: position 264,951,762 of record NC_134359.1, read on the forward strand.
CAGGGCCTTTAATCTTTTGAGCTAAGGATGAAACTCAGGTCCCACCCGAAGAGTCTGCATGTCCGAGGGGGACAACAGTCTCTTCGTCACCATACAACATTTAATGCAAATATTCTCGCAAGATACAAGCCCAATACTACTGACTATCACACCCAGGGGCGTAACTAGCGTTTGATGGGCCCCGGTGCAAAGTTCAGACCTGGGCCCCCCCTCCACGTACATCGACATTTAGGGTACAGGATAATGACACTGACACTCTGGGTACAGGATAATGATGCTGACACTTGGCTCTTACCCACAGCACCCAGATTTCCCATGATCTGAAATCCCTCTATCAGCACCCAGCTTTCCTATTTTCTGATATCCATCTTGTCCTCGGCACACTGCTTCCCCATGCTCTGCTATACATCTTTCTCTCAGCACCCAGCTTTCCCATTTCAGAGCATGGGAAAGCTGGGTGCTGAGACATGATGTATAGCAGAGCATGGGAAAGCTGGGTGCTGAGAGAAGATGTATAGCAGAGCATGGGAAAGCTGGGTGCTGAGACATGATGTATAGCAGAGCATGGGAAAGCTGGGTGCTGAGAGAAGATGTATAGCAGAGCATGGGAAAGCTGGGTGCTGAGGGAAAAGAGCCTTTTTCCCTCAGCACAAAACGTTCCCATCCCCTGCTTGTATCTTTGTCCCCCCTTGTATATAGTTCTCCAAATACAATAATGGCACCCACATAGCCTTCCAAATAGTATAAAGGGTCCCACATAACCCTTCATATATTAGAATACACTTCCATAGTCCTCCATGTATTATAATGCATTTCCCATAGTTCTCCATGCATTATAATTCACCCCATAGTACTCAATATATAATACTGCACCACATAGTCCTCCATATATTATAATGCAGCCCCATAATCCTCCATGTATAAAGTAGCCCTTCAATTATTATCTTGAATTTCTCATAGTTCTCTATGTATTATATTTCACCCCATAGTTCTCCATGTATTATACTGCACCACATAGGCCTCCATATATTATACTGCAGCCCTATAGTCCTCCTTGTATAAAGTAGCCCTCCAATTATTATAATGAATTTCTCATAGTTCTCCATATATTATAATTCACCCCATAGTTCTCCATATATTATACTGCACCACATAGTCCCCAATGTTTTATAATGCACCCCCATAGTCCATGTATAAGGTAGCTTCCATAGTCCTCCATATATTATAATGTAGCCCCCATAGTCCTATATGTATTATAACACAACCCCATAAAACTTCATATTGCATTATGCAGCCCCATACTCCTCCATGCATAAGGCACCCCTATATTCCATGTATAAGGTGTCCTTCATTTTGTATTATGCAGCCCCCCCAGACCTCCATATATAATAATGCAGCCAGCCTCCTCAGGCCTCCATGTATAATGTAGCAGCCAGCTTCTCCAGACCACCTCCATGTATAACAATGCACCCAGCCTCCTCAGGCCTTCATGTATAATATAGCAGCCAGCCTCTCCAGGCCTCCATGTATAACAATGCACCCAGCCTCCACAGGCCTCCATGTATAATGCAGTATCTCTAGGCCTCCATGTATAATGCAGTATCTCCAGGCCTCCATGTATAATAATGCAGCTTCCCCAGACCTCCATGTATAAAGCAGCCTCTCCAGGCCTCCATGTATAATAATGCAGCCACCCCAGACCTCCATGTATAAAGCAGTCTCTACAGGCCTCCATGTATAAAGCAGCCTCTCCAGGCCTCCATATATAATGCAGCCTCCTCAGACCTCCATGTATAAAGCAGCCTCTCCAGGCCTCCATATATAATGCAGTCTCCTCAGACCTCCATTTATAAAGCAGCCTCTACAGGCCTCCATGTATAAAGCAGCCTCTCCAGGCCTCCATATATAATGCAGCCTCCTCAGACCTCCATGTATAAAGCAGCCTCTCCAGGCCTCCATGTATAAAGCAGCCTCTCCAGGCCTCCATATATAATGCAGCCTCCTCAGACCTCCATGTATAAAGCAGCCTCTCCAGGCCTCCATATATAATGCAGTCTCCTCAGACCTCCATTTATAAAGCAGCCTCTACAGGCCTCCATGTATAAAGAAGCCTCTCCAGGCCTCCATATATAATGCAGCCTCCTCAGACCTCCATGTATAAAGCAGCCTCTCCAGGCCTCCATATATAATGCAGCCTCCTCAGACCTCCATGTATAAAGCAGCCTCTCCAGGCCTCCATGTATAATAATGCAGCTACCCCAGACCTCCACATATAATGCAGCCTCCTCAGACCTCCATGTATAAAGCAGCCTCTCCAGGCTTCCATATACAATAATGCAGCTTCCCCAGAACTGCCTTCCCAAGCCTCTGGCCACCGTTTACTCACTTATATTAAAAAAACCCAAGTACTCACCTTCTCTCTTCCTTCCACCGCTGCTGTCCTCCCCGCTGCTCGTTCTCCCGGTGCTGCGGTCGGCGTCCTCCTGTCCTGCACTCTGTGCACTCAGCACAGCAGTCGCTCGGGAGTGACGTCATCGCACAGGGGGAGAATGGTGATGCATAGCGCGGCACCGGCCGCGCTATGCTTCATCATTACTGTGCGCGGTGACGGGGGAGACGCTGCAGCCGCTGACACCAAGCAGGGGGCCCCGGTACCGCCGCTGACATCAGGCAGGGGGACCCGGTGTCGGCGGCGGCAGCGGGTCAAATAGCGGCAGCGAGGTCTGTGACAGATCAGCGCAGCTCCTCTCACACTGACAGGAGCTGGCTGCTGATCTGCCTGGCAGCCGCCGGGCCCCTAACCTCCCGGGCCCGGTCGTGACCGCTGCGACCGCGGTAGTTACGCCACTGTGGTTTCAACCAAAAAAAAAATTAAAGAAAATGTGTCAGATGAGGTCTTTAACACGGTATTCTTGACTTAAGTTATCACTTTTCCACTGGATAAGTGGCATATCAGCGGTTCTAACACCAACTTAAAGAGGACCAAGTACCAGGTTTTTGCTATATGAGGTAAAGGCACTAGGATGCTGAATCCAGGCATACCTGATATAGAAAGATTGGATGCTTGGTTGCAGAAATATCTTTAGTCGAAGTTTTCAGAAATGCACTGCACTTTGATTAACGGGTGCAACGGGGTCGGGTCTTTGTGGTTCGGCTCCTTGCTGTTAAGTCCTTGTCTTCTTGGCTTGCCCCCTTTTCTTTATTTAAATAATGCGCCAAACCGCCACTGGTGTTGTTGGGGGCGTGTGTGCATTGCCACAGTAATTGTGACTTCATTAATATAATATTGGGGCGTAGATGGCGCATGCGCTTAACGCGATCTCCAATGCCATTTTATTGAAGACACTGCGGTGAAGACTATGAAAGAAAATCGGCATGTGCTCAATGCCACAGTAATTCTGTCTTCATTAAAATGGCGCCGTAGACGGCGCATGCGCATACCACGATCTCCGGTGCCATTTTATTGAAGACACTGTGGTGAAGACTATGAAAGAAAATCGGCATGTGCTCAATGCCACAATAATTCTGTCTTCATTAAAATGGCGCCGTAGACGGCGCATGTGCATATCACGATCTCCAGTGCCATTTTATGGAAGACACGGTGGGGAAAAACACTATGAGAGGCATCAGAGCGTCCCTGCGGCTCACAGTCTTCACTGCAGTGTCTTCAAAGGTAAGCGCATGCGCAGTCTCCAGCACCATTTTTATTGAAGACACTGCAGTGAACACTATAAGAGGCATCAGCGCTCCGTTGTAGCTCATAGTCTTCACTGCAGTGTCTTCAAGGGTAAGTGCATGCACGGTTTCCGGCACCATTTTAATGACAGAATTACTGTGGTAATGCGCATGTGCCGCCACCATCAGCAAAGGCAGTGTGATATTCCAATAAAGAAAAGAGGGCATGCCATAAGACACCAGTGGAGGAGGAATAAACGCAGAGGACCCGACTCACAAAGACCTGGCCCCGTTGCACCCGTCCATCAAAGTGCAGGGCACTTTCTGCAACTTTGATGAAAGGGAACCAAACATCAGCATTTTCTTCTATAAGGTTCAGCCAGTGCAGTACTGGCACTATCAGGCACATTGTGTACATACCATTAGGGTGCAGCTCGGGTGTTTAGGCTGTGAAATTCAACTTTATAAAGTTTGAAAATTCATGCAGTTTTTGATTGACGTGTGCACCTCTGCTGCTAATGTCCGGGCGGGTTATGCACGTGTTCAACGCCCTCCCCCCCCGCCACCTGTTCCTCCCTCTCTCTGGCTGTATGTAAATTTCTAATCTTCAGTTACACGGCGTCGGAGTTAGCGCCTGCGCATAGCGCTCATCTCTGGCGCCGTGTTTCTGAAGCCCACAGTATTATGGTGCATGAGAGGGCGGTACATGAGAGGGCGGCGCATGCGCCCTCGCTTCTTCAGATCTGTTGTGACTGCGGGAGCGCGCGCGGTCACAACAGGTCTGCAGAACAGCTGATCTTATCCTGAATAGCTGCAACAGACGTCTCCTACGATATCGTCTGCTGCAGCTAATCGGTAAGATCAGCTGTTCTCCAGTCCTGTTGTGACCGCGCACGCTCCTGCAGTCACAACAGATCTGAAGAAGCGAGGGCGCATGCGCCGCCCTCTCATGCACCACCCTCTCATGCACCATAATACTGTGGGCTTCAGAAACATGGCGCTGGAGATAAGCACTATGTGCAGGCGCTAACTCCAGCGCCATGTAACTGAAGATTAGAAATTTACATATGGCCAGAGAGAGAGGGAGGAACAGGCGGCGGGGGGGGGGCGGGGATACATGTGCATAACCCGCCCGGACATTAGCAGCAGAGGTGCACACGTCAATCAAAAAGTGCATGAATTTTCAAACTTTATAAAAGTTGAATTTCACAGCCTAAACACCCGAGCTGCACCCTAATGGTATGTACACAATGTGCCTGATAGCGCCAGTACTGCACTGGCTGCACCTTATATAGGAAAATGCTGATGTTTGGTTCCCTTTAAAAATATTTCTGCAACCAAGCATCAGATCTTTCTATAACAGGTATGCCTGGATTCAGCATCTTACTGCCTGTGTGGCACTGTTTTACCTCATATAGCAAAATCCTGCTGGTTGGTCCTCTTTAAGGAATTCATGAGCACAGTGACAGCTTTCTGTCGTTTTGAGTGATTTTTGTGCTGGAAAAGGAAGTGTCAGACATAACAGAAGAGGAAGAAGAATCTGCATACCAATTCAGTACTATGTGGTCCCTTCTGAGATGCGCTCATAGAAGCTATACATCCAATATAAGTATATTACAAAGGGTATTGTTTAGAAGAGCTATGATATAAGGCAAGGGGGTGAAAAAGTAGTGGAAAACCCCTTTAAGTATCAATCTCCATACTTGTAATGCTTCTTAGACCCTCCGGTGAGGGCCGGTGTGGTCAGTAAACAGGGCTCATAGTAGCGCGGAGCTGCACCCATTACCTACGTCCTAGAACACACAATATATAATTCATAACGCAAGAAGGATAAGAGATTGAGGTCAAGACGTGAAGCGGAACATTATAGGGTATCAGAATAGAGTTTATACACTTTCGGAGAAAACATTACGCCGCTCGGCATAAGCAAGAACTAACCTTCAGAAATCATTTTTCAATTTTACCACTTAGGATGCGGCAGCCATAACTCTTGTAAACAGCCAATAAAGTGTTGGGACGTGACACGCCAGTATTTCACACCACATGTGATGCCGTGCCGGGGAACGTTATATATCATGCCGTCTGCTTAGGTACATCTCGTCTTTAGGGTTACAGACCCTTATTTCATGTATCATTAAAGTGATCTCATGGGTTGTGAAGCGAAGAAAAACAACAAAAAACAGACAGGAGGGAAAGCTGGTAGATGATATAAAATAGGAAATGTTTAATGTAAACTAGAACGTTCACCGGAAAACTCAACTTTTTAAAGGCAACCGGTCACCACTTTTTCGGCCTATAAGCTGCGGCCAGCCCCAGTGGGCTCTTATATACAGCATTCTAACATGCTGTATATAAGAGCCCAGGCCGCTGTGTAGAACATAAAAAACACTTTATAATACTCACCTAGAAGGTCGCTCCGGTGCACAACAGTCAGATGGGTGTCTACGTTCTCCGGGACCGGCGCCGCCCTCTTTTGGCCATCTTTGTCTTCCTCCTTCTGAAGCCGCGGTGCATGACGCGTCCCACGTCATACACACAGGCCGGTATTGAGGTTCTGCACAGGGCGCACTTTGATCTGCCCTGAGCAAGGCAGATCAAAGTATTCTAGTGCGCCTGCGCGGGATTAGTGAGTGTGTATGACATAGACGCGTCATGCACACAGGCTTCAGAAGAAGGACGAAGATGGCCGAAAGAGAAGGCGCAAGCACCGGACAACGGAGACGCCCATATAGCCCAACTGCACCGTAGCGCAACCGTTAGGTGAGTATTATGAAGCTGTTCTACACAGCGGCCTGGACTCTTATATACAGCATGTTAAGGCAGCTTTACATGCAACGATATCGCTAATGAGATATCGCTGAGGTCACGGATTTCATGATGCACATCCGGCCTCGTTAGCGACGTCGTTGCGTGTGACACCTATGAGCGTCCGCTAATGATCAAAAATACTCACCAAATCGTTGACACGTCGTTCATCTCCCAAATATCGTTGCTGGTTCAGGACGCAGCTTGTTCGCCGTTCCTGAGGCAGCACACATCGCTACGTGTGACACCCCGGGACCGACGAACAACAGCTTACCTGCGTCCTCCGGCAACGAGGTGGGCGTGACGTTAATGCGGCTGCTCTCCGCCCCTCTGCTTCTATTGGTGGGACGCTGTGTGACGTCGCTGTGACGCCGCACGAGCCCCCCTTAAAGAAGAGGTTGTTCGCCGGCCACAGCGACGTCGTTAGGAAGGTAAGTACGTGTGACGCGTACCTGTGATATCGTTCGCCAAGGGCAGCGATTTGGCCGTGACGCACGAACGACGGGGGCGGGTGCTATCGCTAGCGATGTCGCAGCGTGTAAAGCGGCCTTTAGAATGCTGTATATAAGAGCCCGGTAGTGGTGGCCGCAGCTTATAGGCAGAAAAACTGGTGACAGGTTCCCTTTAAAGAAGGTTTTTGGTTTAGAATTATATTTCAAGGGAATCTATCACATATTTAGATTGATCCAATTATGTTTTACCCCTTAAGGATGAGGTTACTGGCGGCTTTGGCTGTGACACGAGTTGTATAGTCAAAGTTTGCAGAGCAATACAAGTATATGATGCAACATTGGGACCCCAAGAGTACTGGAAATGTAACAAGCAAGTTGGAAAATATCCAATAACTGCAACAAGCAAGTTGGAAAAAAAAAATCCAACAACAACTGCAACAAGAAAGTTGGAAATAATCCAAAACTGCAACAAGGAAGTTGGAAAATATCCAACTGCAAAAAGCAAGTTGGAAAAAATCCAAGAACTGCAACAAGCAAGTTGGAAAAAATCCAACCAAGTTGCTTCTTCTCAAACTTGCTTGTCTCAACCACAGTGCTCTTGCGGTTGCAATGTGACCCCAATAACTTGTACTCCAGTGCGATGTAGCAGTGACATTCTTCTCACCACCAACTATACTAAGAGAATTGTGACAGCAACTATTGAGCCGAAGTAGGCTCAGTGAGTAACTGTCTTGTCGGACTAGTCCAGGTTCATTTGGATGCAGCATATGTGCAACAGTATAGAACAGGTATAAATGTGTTGGAAGACCTGATGAGTCTCCTTTAAAGAGGACCAACCACCAGGATTTTCATATATAACCTAAAGCCAGTGCTATACTGGCGCTATCATGCGGATTCTAAACATACCTTTAGTTGTGAGATCGGATGTATACTTTTTGAAATATAGGTGAGTAAAGTTTGTGAAATGCACTGTTATTTGATTGATAGCAGCTACAGTATATCTAATAGGTGGGTCGAGTTTTGCTAGTTATTCCCGCCCCTGTCTGCTGCCTGTCCTCCCTCTGTCCTTACTCCCCCTGTAATAACAGACAGGGGAGGAAGGACAGGGAGCAGACAGGGGCAGGAATAACTAGCAAAACCTTACCCACCTATTAGATATTCTGTAGCTGCTATCAATCAAATAACAGTGCATTTCACAAACTTTACTTGCCTGTATTTCAGAAAGTATACATCCGATCTCACAACTAAAGGTATGTATATAATCAGCATGATAGCGCCAGTATAGCACTGGCTTTAGTTTATATAGGAAAATCCTTGTGGTTGGTCCTCTAAGTCAGAACCTGGGTTATGCTCAATTGTGCCTAATTTTACTTACCGGTTCTACGGTGTCACTAGGTTCTACAAAGCCAAAAATACGCCTCCTTTCAGGTTTTGGCAGCTGTCCTCTCGATTAGTGAAGATCTTCCTCTTTAAACAGGCTGCTGTGTATGAACACAAGCCCATCACCAGCAACAAGCTACCAAAGGAGGTCCCCTAAAAAGTCCCCAGAGGCGGAAACTGCTCAAAAGCCGAAGGAAAAGGAACAAGTGCTCTTAATGAGCTTGGGCAGAAGTAGAAAAACATGTATGCTTTCTTACAAAAATTGTGTCCTAGCTGTCAACAGGTTGCAGGAGACCCTCATTCATTACACAGGAACTGAAGTGCAAATCCAGACCCAATTCATCAGGGAATTTTCACCAAAACGCCTTGAAATGTTACCAAATTTTTGTGCAACTCAAAACTGCATGAATATTTTGAATCTTTTGGAGTTTTTACGCGAGCCACCGACCGGCTCCGCTAAACTTGAGTAACATTTCTGGTGGAGGTGCGTGGCAGTTGTAAAAGCAATGAATTTGGCGCATTTATTTTTCCAGAAGCGCGGGCCATGTTCTTTAAAGATTTGATGTGGAGGGAGACGGATTGGCTGATTGTCTCCAATGAGCTGCTTTAATAGGGGAAGAACATGGATTTACAACAAGATGTTAACGGATGAACATGAGAGCGGCAGCAGCAGGAGAGACGCGTCTCATTGCACATGATTGCACTGATAGTCGAGGAGAGACGTTTATGTGACCCTTGGTTATTACAGCTGCAATTTCACTCATTTGCTCCTTTACATCTATGGATTTACAAAAGCTGAGGATAGGGAGAAGGTGGCGAAAAACAGATGATGTAAGGAGGGTACAACACAGCGGCCACATGCAGCCTGGCACAGACTGCAGAGTCTTACGGCTGCCATCGACTGTCCATCCCATCAAATAATAATCTACCGTACATCTCAGTTATTGCCCCTTAAAGGGAATCAGTCACCAGGATTTTGCTGCCACATCTGAAAGCAGCATAATCTAGGGGCTGAAACCCTAATTCCAGCGATGTGTCACTTATTGGGCTGCTTGCTGTAGTTTTGAGAAGTTATCAATTTTAGATCTACCAATTCTATGAATGCTGAACTCTGTATAACCTTGGCCACTTTCTGTGTACAGTGCATAGCCAGAAAGCTGCTAATCAATGTTGGCTGCGGAGTTGAACACAGCTCATGAAGATAGAGGACAATATGGAAACAGATTTACTAGTCTTCTACTTATAAAACTGGTTTTTTTTTTTTTTTTTTAACAGCCCAGTAAGTGACACATCGCTTGAATCAGGGTCTCTGTCTCTACATTATGCTGCTCTAAGATTAGGGTGACAGATTCCTTTTAATTACCATACAGTTAAGGAATTATTACCCTGAGCTACAGCTGGTAATGGGCAACCATCTATATTGGGGATAATCTTTTTAAAAGGCCATAAAATGTGGCTGTGTTATAAGAAGGTTTTTACAAACATCGCCGACTGTCATGGTGGCTTCAGAGCCTGGCACTCTGCCTGCTAACTTCTCTGAGGTCTGTGATCAGCGCAGGGAGACTTGGGTGTAGACCCACAGACTTGTAGTGTATAGGCAGGCTAGCAATAGTTAATCCCTGCTTGGCTGCTTGTTAGTCTCCTTTGATCACATGATGTGGGGGAGCCAGTCACATTTGCTCCGCTTCCTATATATGCTGGCCGGACACTTCCTTTAATGCCAGCTATACTGGTCTGGTGTAGAAAGAAATCAAGGAGCCACTGGGCGCTGCTGGACAAGATGATGGCTCACTACAAAACCTTTACACTATGGAGCACCGCTTTGTTGTCATTTTTTTAGGAACTGTCATTTATATTTCACGGTCAGCTGAACCCGAATATTGACAACTTCAGTGGATGTTATTCTAACCTGCATGAGGGGCTTTACTCTCAAAAACTGCTCAAAGTCAGTCTTCAGTAATGCATCAAATTACATCTGCTGCCTACAGAAGTCCAAGGAAAGGGGTGAAGCTACAGAGACTCAAAAATTAAGATCTGCCTTTTCCACATACGAGAAAAACGGACAGATTTTTTTTCATCAGTTTGGTATGAGTGACATCAGTCTTCCTCGCACGTGGAGAAAAAATAAAAAAAAAAGTTTCTTCACCTTTTCCATTTTGACAGTTAGTGAAAATTGGACTGCACTCGGATGTCATCAGAGTGTCTTCCGATTCTTTCACAGATTTGCAGTCTTGTATTGCCAAATTTGGATCAAAATTAAACATGTACCTGTGATTTTTGGTGGACGGCATAGTGTAGATAATCATGGCCCCGTATGTGGCTTCAAAGACTATCACAGATGCGAGTGCTAAAACCAGGAATAGCACTTGATGGCAAAAATCAAGTGAGGCACAACGTAAAGAGAAGCTCAGCAAATTCCAAGTGAAAGGAGTAGATTTCAGCCTACCATAGCCATGTGATCCAAACTAGCTAGGGTGCACGGATGAAGAAAAGGGACGGTCCACCCCTGCAGAAGTCAGTCTAAATAAGAGTAAGTGGTAATCCAGCACCCGTAGTCCAGTCTTCAGTGAAAATTAAGACATTCTTTATTCACAAAACATGTTAAAAGCATACATGTTTAAAATCAGAACTGCCTTACGCGTTTCAGGTCATAAAGACCCTTACTTGTAAAGAGAAGCTGCTGAGGCTTCTAGTAATCACAGAAGGGAAAAACCTGCTAAAAAATGCAGGATACAAGTCACAAAAGCCAAAAATATTGTTATTCTTCGTGAATATGTAAGGGGTAGTCGGACCCCTGGTAGTGAAGGAGCGGTTTTTCCCCCCTGAAAACGCCACAGTAGTATGGTGGCAAATTGTAAATGTTGATGGTAAAATGTTACCTGTCATAAACTGTTTCCCCACTAGGTGCCAGTGTAGAGCAGTGGTTCCCCTGGTAACAGTGGCAGGGAAGGAAGGGGCAGGGCAGCCTAGGTGGGGAAGGAAGGGTTCTGAATGCAGAGTCCAGTGTGCAGTGAGATGTGAGAGGCGAGCAAGCTCGGTCTGAGGTGACGGGGCAGAGTGTGGGAGTGAGACGAGGCAGTCAGCCTGAGTGAGTACTCTTGGCTAGAAAGCAGAGGAAACCCATGAGAAACGGTGGAAGAGTTGGGACTAGTCCGGAGCCGGTGGTGTGTACTAGAGTGGACTGCAGCTATCAGGGGGATAACAAGTGGCCCCTGCAGGCGAAGGTTAGTGGCCTGACAAAGAAGTGGAGAGGTGAGAACTTATCCAGAGCCGGTAGTGTGTGCTGGATCTGCCCTACAGTAAATCCGGGTTAGAGCGCAGCTACTAGGGGGTTAACGTATGTCCCCTGCAGGCAAAGGAAAGTGCCCGTAGAGAAAAGGAAACCGTTTTTGTAGAAAAGGACCTGTAACTTGTAACGTACTAAAGTAAACCTGCTGCAAACAAAAAGATGGAAGCTTTGTTTAATAAATCGGTGTTTGGTTTATCTGCTGCCTGCAATTGTCTCTTTCCTGAAAGTGAAGAAGGAGCTGGAGAGCACAGAAAGAACGCTGTCATGAATGGGCCCCATGCATCCACACTCTGCCCCAACAACACACCTGTTTTGCAAGTAACGGCCGGGCCGGGGTTCAGCCTGCGGCCCACAAGGCGAGGGGACCCGACTACACCCCCTGAGGCGCCCCCTGCCCCCGTTACAAATAGACGACGGCTTATTTGGAGCAGTCATGTGTAAGTGCGGTTACACTTTATCATGCCAAATTCTCCCCTGTGCAATCTCATACACAACCGCTCAGGGTTTGATGGTCTTAGACACCCCAATGTATGTCTACAGATTATCCCCATGACAGATTGCTTGCATCCAGAAATTTTTTAACCAAACTGCTCGTACCTTTGCACAGTTGCTGCTCGAGTCCTCGTTTTGATATTGCTTTCTTACATTCTGGATGGTTGGTTAGACGCCATACTGAATCTATAAGGAATACAACCTTCAACCATAGTCTTATCTCTTCTTTGTAGGAAGAACATGATGGGAAAGCAAAGAAGCACACCTCCAAAGGAGATATTGAATAAAACCTGCGGACTGTGCCGGAGATGGGGGCAGCAGCAGTGGAGTTAAATCGCACTTTCATTCCTCGCTGTATCGTGCAGTGCGGAGAGAAAGGATGATGAGAAATAAAACAAGAAGGAACGACACGTGTGAATGTGTTTTAGCAATAGGCGGCTCTCTTTATACTTCTAAGGGACATAATTGGTTCTGTCAACATGCAGAGCACAATCACATACATCTGTACCTGTCTGAGTGCGCCAGCCCTTACACCGGCGCTCTCATTCCCTAAGCTGGAATTACGCACAAGTCTAATCTTACAGTAACGCAAGAGAGGCAAACAATAGTGGTCAGCAATTTTTTTCTTTTTCCTTACATGAGGTACCAATTATAGTCTTAAAAGATCACAGAAATCACGGGCGCTCTGCCGAGGAAAGAGCTTTCTGCTACTCGAAGATGTAAACCGTGCAATTAGCCGGAGCTGTTCCAGGTGGGAACAACGGCCATGATTCCTGAAGACCGATGCAAATGTTCTGTACGCATCTCCAGAACTGAAAGGGTAAAATAAAAATCTGCATAGCTGATGACACCAGTCCCCTTGTTATCCGTCATCTGTGGCTCACGATGGACAGAAAAAATTAAAAAAAAAAAAAAAAAAAAAAGGAGAGAGGGATGGGTGGTTATTCCGCGCTGCCGATCAATAATGATGCTGTGCGCTATTCAAAAAAAGATGTTATATTGAATCAACGCGTTTCGAACCTGCCTCGCTTAATCAGGGAAAAAACACGTTTCGCAGCTGCCTCGCTTCACCAGGGAACAACTCGTTTCGCAGCTGCCTCGCTTCAGAGAAAAACATTTCTCAGCTGCTTCGCTTCATCAGGGAAAAACACGTTTTGAAGCTGTCTCGCTTAATCAGGGAAAAACACGTTTTGAAGCTGCCTCGCTTCATGAGGGAACAACTTATTTCGCAGCTGCCTCGCTTCATCAGGGAACAACTCGTTTTGCAACTGCCTCGCTTAATCAGGGAACAGCTTGTTTTGCAGCTGCCGCACTTCATCAGAGAAAAAAGCTTTACAGCTGCCTCGCTTTATCATGGAACGTGTTTCGAAGCTGCCGCGCTTCATCAGGGAACAACTGGTTTCACAACTGCCTCGCTTAATCAGGGAACAGCTTGTTTTGAAGCTCCCGCACTTCATCAGAGCAAAAAGTTTCACAGCTGCCTCGCTTTATCATGCAGCATGTTTTGAAGCTGCTGCGCTTCATCAGGGAACAACTCGTTTCGCTACTGCCTCGCTTCATTAGGGAACAGCTTGTTTTGAAGCGCCCGCACTTCATCAGAGGAAAAGGTTTCACAGCTGCCTCGCTTTATCATGCATGTTTCGAAGCTGCCGCGCTTCATCAGGGAACAACTCGTTTCGCAGCTGCAGCACTTTGTCAGGAAAAAGAAAAAAAAGTTTATTTTTCTTGTTGAAGAAGCTTTGAACCATGTTTTTCCTGATTAATAAGTGAGGCAGCTTCAAAACGAGTTGAATCAATAAAGTATGTTTTTTGAACAACGCACAGCATCATTATTGACCGACATCGCAGTAGAACCACTAATCATCACCCTCTCCTACTTATCGGCTCTTTGAGCACGTAGATGTGCAGCAGCGGTCATCTATATGCTTTTTTTCTTCCACTGAAGAGAGCACATATGATGAATTATATTATTTTTTTTTTTTAATAAAACCCATTGCCCCATTTCTCCCTCCTAGCATGAAAAAAAAGAGGAAACGCTGAAAATGTAGAGATATGAGAAAGGGGACAAATAAGACTGCGCATGTCGAAATTCAAAATTGATGTTATAATTGAGTAAGGGATTCGCCACAAAAATGGTCATTTTTCAGTAACCTCTAAGCAACTGAAGACAAAGAACCTGAGGCAGCCCAGGAAGAAGCAAGGGCGAAACGCATGTCAGGCATCACAAGTTAATATATACACTACAGTTCAAAAGTTTGGGGTCACCCAGACAATTTTGTCTTTTACATGTAAAATCATACTTTTATGAATCAAATGAGTTGCATAATGAATAGAGAATATCGTCCAGACAGTGACGAGGTTAGAAATAATGATTTTTACTTCAAATAATAATTTTCTCTTCACAGTTTGCTTTCAGCACAGAATGCTCCTTTGCAGCAATTCCAGTTTTGCAGACCTTTGGCATTCTGTTAATTTGCGGAGGTAATCTGGAGATATTTCCCCCCCCCCCTATAAATTGGATTGGCTTGATGGGCACTTTTTGTACAATACGGTCAAGCTGCTCCCACAACAGTTCTATAGCGTTGAGATCTGGCGACTGGGCTGGCCACTCCATTACAGATAAATACCAGCTGCCTGCTTCATAGTTCATGCATAATTTGGAGGTGTGCTTTGGGTCATTATCCTGTTGTAGGATGAAATTGGCTCCAATCAAGCGCTGTCCACAGGGTATGGCATGGGGTTGCAAAATAGAGTGATAGCCTTCCTTATTCAAAATCCCTTTTACCTTGTACAAATCTCCCACTTTATCAGCACCAAAGCAATCCCAGACCATCACATTACCTCCACCATGCTTGACAGATGGCGTCTGCACTCTTCCAGCATCTTTTCAGTTGTTGTGCACCTCACAAATGTTCTTCTGTGTGATTCAAACACCTCAAACTTCGATTTGTCTGTCCAGAACACTTTTTTTCAATATTCCTCTGTCCAATGTCTGTTCTTTTGCCCATATTAATCTTTTCCTTTTATTATCCAGTCTCAGATTTGGCTTTTTCTTTGCCACTCTGCCCTGAAGGCCGGCATCCCGGAGTCGCCTCTTCACTGTTGATGTTGACACTGGCTATTTGCGGGTACTATTTAATGAAGCTGCCAGTTGAGGACCTGTGAGGTGTCGATTTCTCAAACTATAGACTGTAATGTACTTGTCTTGTTGCTCAGTTGTGCAGCGCGGCCTCCCACTTCTCTTTCTACTCTGGTTAGAGCCTGTTTGTGCTCTCCTCTGAAGGGAGTAGTACACACCGTTGAAGGAAATCTTCAGTTTCTTGGCAATTTCTCACATGGAATATCCTTCATTTCTAAGAACAAGAATAGACTGTCGAGTTTCACATGAAAGTTCTCTGTTTCTGGCCATTTTGAGAGTTTAATGGAACCAACAAAATGTAATGCTCCAGATTCTCAACTAGCTCAAAGGAAGGTCAGTTTTATAGCTTCTCTAATCAGCAAAACTGTTTTCAGCTATGCTAACATACTTACACAAGGGTTTTCAAGGGATTTCTAAACATCCATTAGCCTTCTAACACAGTTAGCAAACACAATGTACCAATAGACACTGGAGTGGTGGTTGTTGGAAATGGGCCTCTATACACCTATGTAGATATTGCATTCAAAACCAGACGTTTGCAGTTAGAATAGTCATTTACCACATTAACAATATATAGAGTGCATTTCTGTTTAATTTAATGTTAGCTTCATTGGAAAAAAAATAAATAAATGTGCTTTTCCTTCAAAAATAAGGAAATATCTAAGTGACCCTAAACTTCTGAACTGTAGTGTGTATTCACACTACAGCTTTGACTTGCAAAACTTATGTGGTTATAATGAGGATCTATAATATCCAGGGCACTTAGGTTACTAAACCTCAGAAATATATAAGTTATACCCATTATTTAGTACTATGCAAATTAAGTATATGGGATATATTTGTTGTTTTGTTTGGCTTTCTGTGGGTTTTGTATCAAATATATGTATATATGATGGCATATACTGTATATGAAAATGTCTCTGCATATGTAGTGTGTTATATAATATTCCTTACTTCTAATATAATATATATTTTTTAACATAATGAACAAAAAAGTCATGGTTTTAATGAGTGTGTGATCACATCTGTTGGTTTTGTGGATTTGTATTATATGCTGGTAATGACCACCATTATATGATTAACTATTTTCTTTCTTTTTCCATGCAAATACTGTAACATCTGGTTAACCATCTTCCTTTTGAAGTCTGTGAAGAACATTTGTGCCTCGTTTATGGGGGGTTTTTTTTGCACAATTTCATTCTCTTGATGAATATTTCAAACCAAACACAATGGAGTCCAAATGAAAGATTGTGAACGACGTTGCGCTCTCGATTTGCCCAAGATATTTCCTAACATTTTTCAACAAATGCACCTTTACCAAGCTTCGCTTTCTTTTTGACCTTACTTTTATGTCTGTTTTTATTTTAAAAAATACAAAAAAAATGATAAAAAGCAATGTTAGAATAAAATATATTACTAAGCAACCTTCAAAGAAATATGTGTGTGTCATCACCCCCAACACAACCAAATGTATCCCATACAAACAAATGCCATAGATGGCCCTATGCTACCTTTAAAGTCTTTAATTGTCCATAAGTGAATGACTGCTTTGGAAAATACTTATTTTTTTTTAATAAACTACTTTATTTTTTAGATTTATACAGAGCTTCAAAGATTCTGCACAGACCAGGTGAAATTATAAAGTTTTGGCAGCCTGCAATTATCAGTAGAGGGAGCTTATATTGGACCGGTCATCAGATCAAAAGAAAGAAAGTTGTGCTCTTATTTTATTCCCGCTGATCTCCTAGTATTAACACTCTTTGTTGCTTTTAAATCCGTCACACGGTTCCAGAGATATGGATTTTTTTTATGCCATTTACAACGGGTGTGGCTCACAGAGTAATTATGCAAAGCAGCCTAAAGACACGCCCCCGAGGATCCAGTGAGCCATAACTCCTTTGGCAAAGACTACAAAAATTAGAACTAAATTAAAAAAAAATCCCACATCTGGAAACATATAGCGGGTTAAAAAAAACAAACAAAACAAAAAGGTATACTCTAGGTACCAGCTGGAATAAATGAAGAGCAGAAACTGGCCACCATTTACCTAGTTCTCTGTAAGCCCTTCCCATATTCAGCTTATACATTGCACTTCATTACAATACAGTATGCCCCCCCCCCCCTACTGGTGGCAAAATGTTATCACTAGGTCTAAGTGTAATGTCTCGATGACTCTTGGATAGCGGGGTTCCTAAGCTGTCCCTCAAGCTAGGGGGCTCTATTCTAGCTCTATTCTCAGAGATATTCCTGATGGTGGGGATGCCGGAGTCTCCTTCCTGGACCTGCTTCTGACTAGTCCTCATCTTATACCCCCTCCCACCAGGCAGCAACATGACAAGGGTGTAATTAAAATCACAGATATAGACAGACAAGGAAAAACCAGAACTGTGCCACACAGCACAAACACTTAGAATAAAGGTTGCTTTACACCTTGCAATTTATCGTGCGATCGCACCCGCCCCCATCGTTTGTGCGGCATGGGCAATTTGTTGCCCGTGTCGCACAAACTAGTAGACCCCCGTCACACGTACGTACCTACCAAACAACCTCGCTGTGGGCGGCGAACATCCACTTCCTGAAGGGGGAGGGACGTTCAGCGTCACAGTGACGTCACACAGCGGTCGCCCAATAGCAGCGGAGGGGCGGAGATGAGCAGGATGTAAACATCCCGCCCACCTCCTTCCTACCGCATTGGCAGCGGGATGCAGGTAAGCTGTGTTCATCGTTCCTGGGGTGTCACACGGAGCGATGTGTGCTGCCCTGGGTACGATGAACAATCGGACGTTCGATATTTAGAAAATGAGCGACGTGTAAGCGACGAACGAGAAGGTGAGTATTTCTGCTCGTTCACCGCTGTCACGAGGTACGATATCACTAACGAGGCCGGATGTGTGTCACGTACGACGTGACACCGCCGACATCTCGTTACGTGTAAAGTCCGCTTAAGACAATAAGAGATTCAGGAGGAAACACAAGAGTTGGAAGGAAAATACAAAACAACAGGAGTAAACTCCTCAACCGCAACAAGCAAATAGCACAATTTTCACCAGAGAATCACCACACCTCACAGACCAACATAGACACTATATCTGGCATGGGTGGAAGATTTAATCCAGCTTAAATAGGAGGGGAGCAGATGTGATTGGCCTCCACACTACATGTGATTAAAGGAACCTAACAAGAGACCAGTAGAGTTGAACTCCCGCTAGTCTGCCTATGATTCTGCACACAGCAGGTTGACGCCTGTATCGATCTCAGGGAAACCATCAGACGGAGTGTCAGAATCTGCAATGTGAACAGAGCCTGACACCACCATGACAGTCTTTGAAGTTTGGGCAAAACTCCGTGTGACATCTATGCAGAGGATCTGAGGCTTTCTATAACAACAATGGAGAGGTTACCATTAAAAAGTTTTATTTTAAATTTGCCAAGAATGTTGGGTCGAAAAAGGACTGGGTGTGAAAACGACAGAACAGATGATCAATAGTAACAAGCCTATATCTAATCCGCGAGTCTGCAACATGTCTCTACCTATCCAGATGTCAAGGGTTTACGCAAGTATTATTAGGGAATTAGGAATTTATCTAATGCAGCAATTGGGGGGTGTCAATGCACATAAATTAGTTTAACAAACCAAACGCGAAAAAAAAAACTTGGCTTTTCTAACTCTGCAATGTGTTGGCTGGCTGGACACCGAAATGGTTTGATTATTGTTAAAAGGCGGGCTGCCAAAACGCCGCCGCCGGATCGTCTGATGATGGATGCTTTGCTGCTTCATCTTTTATTTTCTGGCTAAATTCCTGGGAAGGCGGATCAAAGCGACACTGCAGCATTTACACAAGGGGATCGAAAAGGTAGAAGAACTAAAAGGTTTGTTTTTTTTCCTTAATTATTCAAACCACAACAAATAAGGAACCTGTAAGAGTGCGGGAGATAAGGCTTATATGAGGCTCTCGTTCCAAAGCTTAAAGTTTGAACGAAGACATAAATCCATCAAGTTCAATCTATACCCGAACAAGCAGAGGAAGGCATAAACCCCATGAGGCAGTTACTCATTGCCCCATATTACGGGAAAAACTCCTTCCCATCTACACATACGGCAATCAGGTTCCTTCGCTGGATCAACATACCTTTCTTATATTAATCAAGAAAGGCATCTAGGCCTAAGGGCTTGTGCAGACGTCTGTGAAACTTGGTCCGAGCAAGGACTAAAATGCACGGTATGTCCGCAGGTCTCCCAACTTGAACTAAACAGCCTCAAACAGCCATGAAACTCAGTCCGAGCAGAGATTGCAATGAATGAAAAGTCCACAGGTCTCCAGACCCAAACTCAACAGCCTCATACATGCCTAAATGACAGTCCATGCATTACGAGCTGTGCTCCTACCCACTTTCACGGATCTATGTGAGGCTGTCCAGCTCAGATCGGGAGATTGTGCATTGTGGTCTGTGCTTGAGCCGAGTTTCACAGATGTATATGAGGCGGTCTAGTTGAGATCGGGACATTCAAGGACAGTCCATGTATTGTGGTCTATGCTTAGACCAATTTCACGGATGCATATAAGTCCGTCTAGTTCAGGTTAGGAGGTCCGCGGACAGTCTGTGCATTGTGGTCCGTGCTCGAACAGAGTTTGACGGATGCATATAAGGCTGTCTAGTTCAGGTGGGGAGATCCGCATACAGTCTGTGCATTGTGATCCGTGCTGGGACTGAGTTTCACGGATGTATATGAGGCTGTCTAGTCTAGTTAAGATAATCTGCAGATAGGCTATGTATTGTAATCCATGCTTAGACCGATTTCACAGATGTAGATAAGGCTGCCTAGTTCCGGTTGAGAGATCCGCGGACAGTCCATGCATTGTGGTCGGTGCTTAGACTGATTTCACAGATGTAGATAAGGCTGTCTAGTTCAGGTCGAGAAATCCATGGACGATCCATGTATTGTGGTCCGTGCTTGGACTGCGTTTCATGGATGTATATAAGGCTGTTAGTTCAGGTGGGGAGATCCGCATACAGTCTAACATTGTGGTCCGTGCTCGAACAGAGTTTCATGCAAGCATATAAGGCTGTATAGTTCAGGTGGAGAGATCTGCGGACTGTCTGTTCTTTGTGGTCCATGCTCGGACTGAGTTTCACGGATGCATATAAGGCGGTCTAGTTCAGGTCGGGAAATCCGCGGACAGTCCTTGGCATTGTGGTCCATGCTTAGATTGCGTTTCATTGATATATATAAGGCTGTCTAGTTCAGATCACGAGACCTGCGGACAGTCTGTGCATTGTGTTCCGTTCTCACACCAGGTTTCTTGGCTGTACGCAAGGCTGTCTACTTCAGATCAGTAGATCCGCGGACAGTCCGTGCACTTCGATCCATGCTAGGACAGCATTTCATGGGAGTCTGCATGAGCCCCTGCATTGTGAAATTATTAAAAAAAATAGATTCTGCACCTGGTACCAAAAAGAACTTTTAAGAAAAGATGCTCCAATAATTCAGTGGGAACACAGGTATTTACTAAAATAGGCAGGTTTGGTGACCGGGTCTCTTTCATTGAGTTTTTGTCCAAAATGGAAAAGGTTTTGTTCTCCATAAACACCTAGATCTTCTTTGTTATAAGTCCAAGAGGGTGAGGAACTTCTATTATGCACTCCCTGGTAAACAAGTCTTCATGCATAGCTCCTGTGGGCTTTGCAGAAAGAAGGGATGATTTAAGTACTAATTGAACCTGCCTTACCGAGGAGCTGAACTGCTCCCATAAGTACAGTTAACGTCAGGTTCTTTTCTTGCAGCTAGAGTCTGGGGCGTTATTGCTCAGCAATTCCAGGCAGCATCTGGGACATTAGCCACGGCCTGCATTAATCCATACATTTTTAATGAAATAATTTTCTACTGTGGAGCAGAGAGGAAATGTAGGAAATGTTAGGGCCCGCCAAGCTTTAATGCTGAGAGTGGGGACAAGGAAGGTCCTGCCTATATGTCATTTGGGAACACGAGGCCCCAGGGACGAGCAGCTATCACAAGTAAACACAGAATAAGAAAAGGAGCTTAGCACCATAGAACAGCATTTCAAGTAGCCCTTCTTTATAGAAAGGAATATTTTACGAGTATTTGTTTCCACCCCCCCCCATCATTCCTGCCGCCAGAACAGAATAAGCACTTCCCACCAGGCCATAGTCATTTGGAGAACACCAGAGACTTATGGGTTTGTTAAAATGTCATGGTTTGTATAAAAATAAAATGAGAGAAACATCATATAAAGCTAAAATATGAGTGGTAATAGCAAAATCTGCAGCTCCCAAAATCACATTCTCAATAATCATTCTGTCGTTAACATTTTTGCTAAAATTTTGAGGTCTTCAAGAAAGAGATTTCACCTTGCTTCGTCCATGACAGCTCATCAAGAAAGCCCCAGAAACCCCAGCAATCATCTAATTTAAGAAGTCCATGAAGGTCACCTGTGATTGTTGGCTGACTATTTCTTCCGGACATGCATATTTCTGACACTGCCACCTACAGGAAAAACTAAGTATTACACTCATTTGAATGGGCGTCCACCTAATACAAGGTTGTGGTCGAGACAACCAGACCATCTCTCGAAACTGGCTCATTGAAGGAGTCCTGAATAGGAGCCCAATTTTTAATGGCCATAAGCCCCATCAGGTCACTTGTACAGGAGTTGCCTTATGTTAGACCCTTTTAAAGACCACCAATCTCTAAGGCTCTGTCCACAAACCGTGTTTCAAGATTCCATCAAAATTGCCCCCAAACAATGAACGAACCCAATGGATCCCAACTTAATTCAAATAGTTCCATTAGGCACCTTTGGGGTCCATTATAGATGGATGGAACGATTTGTGTCACTCCGGTCCATTGGCCAGGTCAGTTGTCTCTGGCAGCTGGATAGGATTCTTGCGAGTCTCTTACCTTCCATGGCTTTTAATTAGGGAGGGCCAACGTAATGCCATCATTGCGGTGTGACACAAAGATGACATTGTGCCAACCGTGCCAATCAAACAGTACCATGAATTTTGGAAGGTAAGACATTCAAAGCCTCCCCATCCAATGGTCAGAGACAATTGACCTCCCCGATGGACTGCAGTCTGGTGAATCTATCTTCAATCCTATAGGTCCATCATATGACGGTTTTCTTTTCATGTGTTGCGGAATGTATTGGCGCTATATAAGCAATGCATAATAAATAATAATAATAATAATAATGTTCTTATGATGAAATCCAAAACTTGTAGAATTGTGAACCTGATGTAATAAACTTGGGATATGGTAACCAAAAAGGTAAAAGAAATTATAGAATCATAGAATGGTAGGGTTGGAAGGGACCTCAAGGGTCATCGGGTCTAAATCATTCTATCCAAGGTCGGTTCTTTGAAATGAGTCCTGCTTAGTGTTTCACTTTGACCCTTCCAACATTCTGGATGAAAACTCAAGAAAACAGAGTAAAACAAAGAAACAGATTAAGTGGAGCACAAACTTCCTGCTCAGTCAACAAATGACCAGAGAGGTGACATCTTATTACAAGAAGACCAAGCCCATTTCTCTGTCAAAATGATAAAAAAAAAAAAAAAAAATAACCAGCATACAAGGTGGATGGATGCAAAGAAGTCACGAATATGCCATTTAATACACCTGAATAAAGGGACAGAACGTTCCTGTATGAGGACTCCTTCTTTATGTAGGGGGGCTGTGTGGGGACGACTCCTGTATGTAGGGGATGCTGTGTGTGAACTCCTCCTGTATGTAGGGGATGCTGTGTGTGAACTCCTCCTGTATGTAGGGGGGACTGTGCTGGGACTCCTCCTGTATGTAGGGGGGACTGTGCTGGGACTCCTCCTGTATGTAGTGGATGCTGTGTGGAGACTCCTTCTGTATGTAGGGGATGCTGTGTGGGGACTCCTCCTGTATGTAGGGGAAGCTGTGGTGGGACTCCTCCTGTATGTAGTGGATGCTGTGTGGGGACTCCTTCTGTATGTAGTGGATGCTGTGTGGGGACTCCTCCTGTATGTAGTGGATGCTGTGTGGGGACTCCTTCTGTATGTAGGGGATGCTGAGTTGGGACTCCTCCTGTATGTAGGGGATGCTGAGTGGGGACTCCTCCTGTATGTAGGGGATGCTGTGCTAGGACTCCTCCTGTATGTAAGGGATGCTGTGTGGGGACGACTCCTATATGTTGGGGGGTTGTGTGGGGACTCCTCCTGTATGTAGGTGGGCTGTGTGGGGACTCCTCCTGTATGTAGACGATGCTGTATGGGGATTTCTCCTGTATGTAGGGGGGCTGTGTGGGGACTCCTGTATGTAGGGGGGCTGTATGGGGATTCCTCCTGTATGTAGCGGGGCTGTGTAGGGACTCCTCCTATATGTAGGGGGGCTATATGTGGGCTCATACTGTATAAAGGGACTACAATGAGATCCATTCTGTATACAAGGGTCTCATATCGTATATAGGGGAGCGGTGTGTGGACACATATGGTATACATGGGAGTGTCAGCGTTCAATATCTAAAAGATATAATAAATAATATACATAAAATGTTAATAGCAGAATTAATTTTAGCCTATTGATTCGGCCTCCGCAATAGTCACAGGCTCTCACGTGGCCCCTCAGGAAAATGAATTTCCCACCCCTGCTCTAGAAGATAATTATGGAAGTCAGTGGTGGTATGTCCACCTTCAGGGGTAGGGTCCTGCACCCTAAAAACTTTCCATATGTCTATGTGGTCTTCAGCTTCCCATCCGTATGCCCTGCAGTAAGCCGAGGATGACACCTTCTAAATATAACTTGCGCATAATACAGGGTTCAATCCATATAATGTGGGAGATAGATGCTGCGGCTTTATACTTCAGGTGATTTAAACTACATAAGCAATGGAAGAAAGCAGCAGGACCAGCCAGCGGGAAACCGGCTCGGAAAGGAAGAGATTATGGACCCTGGATGAGCGGCGTTATTACCACTTTGCAGATCATGGCAGCAAGAAGTTCACATCAATTTCTCAAGTTCACATATCCTGAATTGCAAAGTTACATAGAGCGACTACAAGAGATGGGTAATTAAACACCGTTACCAGATATGGGCCCCCCCGTCCCCCGAGTCGTCCAACTGCAGCCGCCTTATATGTGGTCCTATCTGTATAGTGTAAATTTAGGAAACAAAGCAATAATGGGGGGGGGGGGGGGGGTTACCAATGGATGTTACTGAGATGGGTATATTTTTATGTATTTAACTCATTGAAAATATTGACCCCAGTTAAGTTAGTATTGTATATATACAGTTAAACGATAAAAAATATACCACATTACTTAGCTAAGGTTTTCAATAAAAACATACGCACACAATAAGTAGAGTTGTTTTTTAGCTGCATTTTACACGTCAGCTTTGCTGTGTAGACTGGGACCTAGTCATAAGGGAAATCTCATTATTGGGAAAGTACAGATGACGGCTCTACTGCACTGATGGAGGCCTAAAGAAGGCAAGATCGTAACAACATACATGAAAATAAGGTTCTCTATGCAGTGTATATTCAACTCCCCGGTCAACGGGGGTGAGGGTAAGCCTAACTCTAAATCGGGATCAACTCTAATATGAACTGTGGCTATCCAACTCATACAGTTGATATTGGTGGAGAGAGGAATCTGATATGTTGAGTTTCAGTGTCTGATCCCTTTGTTCTCCTTGGAAAGAAGCCTGATAAGAGGAGAGGAGACAGGAACACCAGGTTGTGTATGGGGTGCTTGGAGTAGATAGTCAACAACCGAAAAAATTGTTTGGCTGAAAGCCACTTACGAAATCTTTGAGAGCCGAGAATACGAGGAGCAAAAGTGAAGACTGCCCTGGTCCGGCTGCAATGGAGGACCAGACTAGACCACCGCACCATAAATCATTTTTTCTCCAACTTTACCAACTTAATTCTTGCAGGCATGGAAAGGTAGAAGTCCATTAATGTTCTAACAGTAATTGCTTACCAGATACCCTATATGTCATCTAAAGCAGCTGTACTAGACAAAGATGCATTTCATGAGAAAAAGGGATAAACCGGTGGCACTCACCGGTAGGGAAACGTCTATTTCTTCACACAGTAAAAATAGGTGGGTGGTTAGGTCTGGGTCACGTATAGACATGTCTATTTCTTCTTTGTAAAAACAAGAGGGAGGGTAAGAGCAGGTCACGTATGGAGTCCAATAAAGACCGGTAAGGACACGTTGAAGAGCTACAGAGAACAAAACGGCCATCATCCGGCTCCATGCCTGCTCCTCCTGGCACACGCACACCTAAAGGTGGAAGTCCATTAATGTTCTAATTATTGTCCTGCTTTCCACATACCCCTTTTGTCATCTATAGGAGCTCTATTAGATAAAGATGCATTTCATGGGAAAAAGGGATGAAACGGTGGCACTCACCCGTAATAAAACGTCTACTTATTCACACAGTAAAAACAAGCGAGATGGCATGTGTGGGACACGTATGAAGTCCAGTAAAAACAGGTAAAGGCCCGTTCAAACACTATAGAGTGCGAAACAGCTGTTGTCCGGCTCCATGCCCGCCTCTCCCTGCACATCACACTAAAAACTAGGATATGAAACAAGAAAGAAGAATTTTCTCTATGCATTAGTGAGTGCCACACTTGTTTCTTAAGTTTATGGACACCAAATGAAAGTTTGGATCTCTTTGAGGGCAGCACCACTGCCATATGGAATTTCCACTTGTCTTCTAAGGCTCTACAGCACTAGAAGGGCAGATGATAGTGTTTGGTGCGGTTCCTTTCTCATCTGCTTTATATACATGATTGAAGAAGTAAAGACATTTCAGTACCGGAGAGTGCCACAGTTTCATCGCTTTTTCCTGGATTTTGTGCTTGCACGCTCTGGGTCGAGCACTGCCGGAATCAGTTTTGCCTCACTGTCCCTTTTTGCAATTCAATGATTAGTCAATTGTACCGATCGTTCCGTTATTAAACTGAAAGATGCATTTCATAGCATGGCAGAAGTATATATGCCATGCATGATTGTGGAAAATTGGCTAAAAGCCCTCTTGGCCAGTGTAATGGCACCCATCAGTGATTGGCACGCCCGTCATGTGCTGCAATACCAGACTCCGCTCATGGGCCAAGGAGGCGCTGTTGAGCTAAGGAGGCTGACCAGAGGAATGAAAACAACTAAGACATTCATATATTCAAGCAATCTCTATATCTCTTATGTGTTTCTGAAAGGAAGGCGGCAATCACTTGGCCGGTTGTCCCGAAAATGACTAATCTCCTTTACGGAGGGAGAGAGATTTATTCTTCAAAGTTTTTACATTTCCATTGTAAATGTGGTGTTATTGAGGGCATATAAAGTGGTTTCAGTAAGGAGTCTGTGTAGGTTTATTAGACAAATTCGCTCCGCGCCTGTAAAGGGCATATTTCGCCGCTTTTACGACTCTTATTCATTTCTTCCCCACTGTGCGAGGTTCAAAAGCAAACTCATAAAAGCCGGATACTGAATTTTGACAACATTTCGAAAGAATAAAACTTCACCTCTTCAGATGGAAAGTTATTTGGAAGGAGCATCACAAATAACTGCAGACAATGAGCCGCAGAGCAATGGCCGCTGCCGCTGTCAATACAATGGAGAGAACAACTCTGCAGATATAGATTTAACATAGCAGCAAATAACACACAAAAGCATGGATTAAATAAAAGCTGCGTTATACCGGCTTCTCTGTGAACTTGTAGCGTGCCGAGCTGTGGTTGTAGCAGGACATTATAATTAGTCCCGTACTGTATAATACCCAAGACACTTCACTAATGGAAAGAACACCAAGCTTCTAATATAGGGTCTTGTATTCTGACAAAAGGGATTAATTGGAAATGTGTACAAATGTACAAACAGTTGCAAAAATCAAGTGTAATATCTTTTAAAAGGGTTATATTAGGCTTAAAGACACATGCTCAGTATTCAAAAGTTTGGACACCCACGGAATGAGGGATAACATCCCGAAAGTGGTGTATATGATCACTGGGACCTCCTGCAATCCCAAGAATAGGAGCTCTGGAGAGCCCCATGTTTAAGGAGCATTGTCGCTCCATTCATTCTTAATGGGACTACTGGAGAAAGTCGAACGTAGTTCTCGAGAATTGCACATGAGCGACCATTGATCCATTCACATGGGGCTCTTTGGAGCCCGGTACTGGGGATCAGAGAGGGTCTCAGTGGTCGGGGTCCCAGTAGTCAGAACCCCAGCGATCGGGATGTCTCTTATAAGAAGGGATTCACGTCAATGCTAACCCCTTCAAGGTGACCACTGAAAAAAGCCGAGAGTAGCTCCCAAGACTGAATGGAGCAGATATGCACATGAGCGACCAATGATCCATTCACACGGGGTTTTTGGAAATGGAGATGGGTCCCAGTGGTCAAGGTTCCAGCAGTCAGACCATGATCGGGAAGTCTGATGGTTACTTCTAAGGCTACTTTCACACATCCGGTTTTTGCTCTGCGGCACAATACGGCGCTCTGCAGAAAAACCGCAACCGTTTTTTGTGCCGCCGGTTGCGTTTTTTTTTTGCATAGACTTACATTAGTGACGTATTGTGCCGCATGGGCTTGCGTTCGGTCCAGTTTTTGCCGCATGTGGCAGATTTAGCCGATGCCGCGGCCGGATGGAACGTTCCCTGGCACGTTTTTTGCTCAAACCGGATGTGTGAAAGTAGCCTAAGAAGGAAATGATATCAATGGCAACCCCTGAAAGGCGACCACTGAAAAAAGTTGAGCACAGCTCTCGAGAATGAATGGAGCAGCTGTGCACATGAGTGACCATTGGTCCATTCACATGGGGTTCTTGGGATCGGAGGGGGTCCCAGTGGTCAGGAACTAAGCAGTCAGACCTCCAGCGATCGGGATGTCTCATGGACACTTCTAAGAAGGGATTTACGTCAATGGTAACCAACCCTTTCAAAGCGACCACTGAAAAAAGTCGAGCACAGCTCTCAGGATGAATGGAAGAGTTGTGCACATGAGCAACCATTGATCCATTCATATGGGGTTCTTGGGATCGGAGAGTGTCCCAGTGGTCATTAACCCAGCAGTCAAACCCTTAGAGATAGGGAAGTCTCATGGGCATTTCTAAGAAGGGATTTGATTTACATCAATGGCAACCCCTTCAAGGCGACCACTGAAAAAAGTCGAGTGCAGCTCTCGAGAATGAATGGAGCAGCTGTGCACATGAGCAACCATTGATCCATTCACATGGGAATTTTGTGTTTTGAGTGGGTCCCAGTGGTCAAGGTCTCAGCAGTCAGACCCCCAGTGATTAGGAAGTCTCATGGACACTTCTAAGAAGAGATTTACATCAATGGCAACAACTTCAAGGTGAGATATCTAGTCATCGGGTCAGGTGAGCATCCTAATCAAATGGGGGATCACAGCTGTGCAGGAAAATAGAATTATATGGCAGCTATACAGATCAATGGCAGCAGAAATACATCTCAAGGAAGAAAGGAAACTACTTTTAAGGAGCAACACTCGATTCTTGTTCATACAGTGGGGTACTGAGTAGAAAACCCACCTCTACGATGTCCATATGTCCTACTAAACCATATGGACAAGGGTTGTCTTGATTAACAGCACCTTGTTTTGATCAACAGCACCTAACAGTGGGGTCCTGAGTAGGAAACCCATCTCTATGATGTCCATATGTCCTACTAAACCATATGGACAATGATTGTTTTGATTAACAGCACCTGGTCTTGATTAACAGCACCTTATAGTGGGGTCCTGAGTAGGAAACCCACCTCTATGATGTCCATACGTCCTACTAAACAATATGGACAAGTGTTCTCTTGATTAACAGCACCTGGTCTTGATTAACAGCACCTTATAGTGGGGTCCTGAGTAGGAAACCCACCTCTATGATGTCCATACGTCCTACTAAACAATATGGACAAGTGTTCTCTTGATTAACAGCACCTGGTCTTGATTAACAGCACCTTATAGTGGGGTCCTGAGTAGGAAACCCACCTCTATGATGTCCATACGTCCTACTAAACAATATGGACAAGTGTTCTCTTGATTAACAGCATCTGGTCTTGATTAGCAGCACCTTACAGTGGAGTCCTAAGTAGGAAACCCACCTCTATGATGTCCATATGTCCTACTAAACCATATGGACAATGGGTGTCTTGATTAACAGCACCTGGTCTTGATTAACAGCACCTTGATGTAAAATATAAAAAAAAGAGTGGCAGCGAGATTTTCTAATAGTTGATTTATTGCCAGCATGTTTTTTATTATTATTCGCATGGGTGGACAACAATTTTGAAAAAGTGACAATAGTAAATGTCATCATATTTGATGCCAACACTGCGTAAACTTGTAAGCAACTGATGCTAAATTGACAGGATGTTCAAGGCGCATCAAAATAATAATGGAGAGCATGGGCAGCGTTTTACATGGAAAATGTACTGTAAGAGAGGCAGGTAAATCATCAGCGTCACTTGGTAGATTACAGAGTCCCGCGGAGAGGAACGCTTTTCCGTTGTATGATGTTAAGAATTCATGGTCTTAAGGTGCGAGGAACATTACACATCTCCAGCGTTACACACCAGTAGGTCAATGAACACTCGGTGTGCTAGTGAAAGTGCATGGCTGCAGTTACGTCCAATTTTCCATTTGCTCTTGTCGAGCGGCTGTCATGCTGCGTCCTTCGCTAGGCTGAATCATATGTAACCCTTGTGCATAAAACACATATCTTTCAGACACGGCTTAGGTTAAACATTGTGTTTGCTTTAGGATCCTTATTTATTCCATTAGGATCCTTCAATCAGCGGCGAGAGCTTTGGATTCTACAGCCGGGGTCGCAGTTTGTTGGGGGGTGTAAATGGCAGTGTGCCGAAAAAAAATATATGTTATGTGTTTGCCTGAGCGTGTTCGATGGAAATTCTTGGAAATCAAGACAAGCCAAGCTGCAGCCTTCTCGGGCTGTGACCCTGCCACGCTTTGCTTGGGACTGAAATTATGCTGCTGACTAGATTACAAATTAGTGACCTGCGCTTGACATTGTTTCTCCCCCTTCCCTCTACTCGACGAGCGATTTTCCTCCACTTCACTACATCTTTAGCCTTTGTCACAAATAAAAAGAAAGAAAAATCACCGGCTTCCACCATTAACTTGCAGACGAGTACTGCACCTACAATAGGATCCGCTATTACACAAGCGGGAACAAGGGAAAAATATGATATAATCTAATGAATAAATGAAAATTACGGGAAATAATTTCCGGGTTGACCGCCGGCTAATACCAGTTGTAACACAGGCAAAATGGCACAAGAAAAAACCCCACCGTGAAGCAATAGCACATTGTAAGCTCATCAAAGCATACAGTTAGGTCCAGAAATATTTGGACAGTGACACAAGTTTTGTTATTTTAGCTGTTTACAAAAACATGTTCAGAAATACAATTATATATATAATATGGGCTGAAAGTGCACACTCCCAGCTGCAATATGAGAGTTTTCACATCCAAATCGGAGAAAGGGTTTAGGAATCATAGCTCTGTAATGCATAGCCTCCTCTTTTTCAAGGGACCAAAAGTAATTGGACAAGGGACTCTAAGGGCTGCAATTAACTCTGAAGGCGTCTCCCTCGTTAACCTGTAATCAATGAAGTAGTTAAAAGGTCTGGGGTTGATTACAGGTGTGTGGTTTTGCATTTGGAAGCCGTTGCTGTGACCAGACAACATGCGGTCTAAGGAACTCTCAATTGAGGTGAAGCAGAACATCCTGAGGCTGAAAAAAAGAAAAAATCCATCAGAGAGATAGCAGACATGCTTGGAGTAGCAAAATCAACAGTCGGGTACATTCTGAGAAAAAAGGAATTGACTGGTGAGCTTGGGAACTCAAAAAGGCCTGGGCGTCCACGGATGACAACAGTGGTGGATGATCGCCACATACTTTCTTTGGTGAAGAAGAACCCGTTCACAACATCAACTGAAGTCCAGAACACTCTCAGTGAAGTAGGTGTATCTGTCTCTAAGTCAACAGTAAAGAGAAGACTCCATGAAAGTAAATACAAAGGGTTCACATCTAGATGCAAACCATTCATCAATTCCAAAAATAGACAGGCCAGAGTTAAATTTGCTGAAAAACACCTCATGAAGCCAGCTCAGTTCTGGAAAAGTATTCTATGGACAGATGAGACAAAGATCAACCTATACCAGAATGATGGGAAGAAAAAAGTTTGGAGAAGAAAGGGAACGGAACATGATCCAAGGCACACCACATCCTCTGTAAAACATGGTGGAGGCAACGTGATGGCATGGGCATGCATGGCTTTCAATGGCACTGGGTCACTTGTGTTTATTGATGACATAACAGCAGACAAGAGTAGCCGGATGAATTCTGAAGTGTACCGGGATATACTTTCAGCCCAGATTCAGCCAAATGCCACAAAGTTGATCGGATGGCGCTTCATAGTACAGATGGACAATGACCCCAAGCATACAGCCAAAGCTACCCAGGAGTTCATGAGTGCAAAAAAGTGGAACATTCTGCAATGGCCAAGTCAATCACCAGATCTTAACCCAATTGAGCATGCATTTCACTTGCTCAAATCCAGACTTAAGACGGAAAGACGCACAAACAAGCAAGACCTGAAGGCTGCGGCTGTAAAGGCCTGGCAAAGCATTAAGAAGGAGGAAACCCAGCGTTTGGTGATGTCCATGGGTTCCAGACTTAAGGCAGTGATTGCCTCCAAAGGATTTGCAACAAAATATTGAAAATAAAAATATTTTGTTTGGGTTTGGTTTATTTGTCCAATTACTTTTGACCTCCTAAAATGTGGAGTGTTTGTAAAGAAATGTGTACAATTCCTACAATGTCTATCAGATATTTTTGTTCAAACCTTCAAATTAAACGTTACAATCTGCACTTGAATTCTGTTGTAGAGGTTTCATTTCAAATCCAATGTGGTGGCATGCAGAGCCCAACTCGCGAAAATTGTGTCACTGTCCAAATATTTCTGGACCTAACTGTATATGTAATATCAGTAATCATTATTATATACGGTTATTTATTCCGGATAGAGCCTGACTTGGACACTAGCAATGGAGCTAAGATAAATCATTATCTAGTGATAGTTCATGGAAAAAAATCCAACAAAGTGGAAAATAAGATTATATAATGAGAGCCAAAAAGGTATTGCAATAGACACTTCTCCAAACAACCCAATAGGAAAAAGAAAAAAAAAAAAGCAGAGTTTCGCCGGTCTGCTGGCTTTCTCAGGGGTTGAATTCTGGAAAATAAAGCCTTTTATAATGGATGTGTCATGACTATAGTTCGGCTCTGACAGGGTTAAGTCAGGTGGGAAGGGTCTGTTCGGGTGTGCCTCGTTACGGGACTCTCGCCGCTTTATTATTGAGTTGATACCGCCAGAACACCGCCAGTAATAGCTCCTGCTCTACAGCTTGTGCTCTGGTTCTTATGAGTTAACTCTGATCTGTCCGGCTACCCAGCCTACCTCCCTGATCTCCGTTCCCCTAGTACTGTCTTCCCATCCTGTCTACCGGATCCTAATCCCGTTCTGTGTCTCTGCCTCCTACCCCTCCTCTGTACTTACCTGACCTCGGCTCCATTCCCTGACTACGAATCTGCTCCCCTCTGACTCCTGACGTTACTCCTCGGCTTCCGACCCCCTTCGTTCCATTTGACTACGGCCTGTTTACTCCCTAGATTAGACGTGACATCCTAGTTTTGACTTTAGCTTGTTTGACTATTCTGACTCTTGTGCTAGAGACCTCTCTGGGCTTTTTGTCTTACTGCACTTGGAAGTTTTATATTCTCTAAGTCCCTGCGCCCCCAAGTGGAAGCTTGACAGGATGGATATAATAATCAAAATATTATAACATGTATCACATGGCAGAATTCTAATCCAAATCTACCAATCCCTAACACTAATTTGCCAGGTGATTTATATGATGTTTGTGGTCAGTTAAAGTGCACTGTAAGTCTAGGAAAATCCATCCAAAGCATTGTGCACGTCCACAGGTGCAATAGTACAACACTGTGCGCCTGTATAGAAAACATGCAAACAACTTTAAGGTGACCATTTGTGCCTTCACACATATATCATGCAGTAAGTTGCGCTAGCGCTGGAAATACGTAAAGACGTATCCAATTAGGGAACTGTCAAATGGTTGTGCGCATGCGCTCCAGAAGTCAATTGTATCAAATTGTGGAACTTAAACAGTTTGTTAGACGATGCTCGCCTTAGGCTACTTTCACACTTCCGTTTTTTTTACTCAGTCACAATCCGTTTTTTGACTGATGGGACTGATGCTTCACACTATGTTGTTAAACTGATGCAACGGATCTGGGGAAGAAAGGAAGATAGAAAGGAAGGAAGAAAGGAAGGAAAGAAGAATGGAAGGAAGGACGAAAGGAAGGAAGGAAGAAAGGACGAAAGGAAGGAAGGACGAAAGGAAGGAAGGACGAAAGGAAGGAAGGACGAAAGGAAGGAAGGAAGAAAGGAAGGAAGGAAGGAAGGAAGGAAGGAAAGAAGAATGGAAGGAAGGACGAAAGGAAGGAAGGAAGAAAGGACGAAAGGAAGGAAGGACGAAAGGAAGAAAGGACGAAAGGAAGGAAGGACGAAAGGAAGGAAGGACGAAAGGAAGGAAGGACGAAAGGAAGGAAGGAAGGAAGGACGAAAGGAAGAAAGGTAGGAAGGAAGGAAGGAAGGAAGGAAGGAAACATTTTAACCACAAAGCAATTTACACATCTGAGCATGCTCGGTTGCTAAAAGACGGATCCGTCACCGGAATCCGTCATTTGACGGATCCTGACGGATTCAGTCGCCCTTACTCTTACATTATAACACACAACGGACGCCGACGCATCTGTCGCTATCAGTTTTTTCGCCGCACAGAAAAAACGTCACATTCTGCGTTGCTTCAGCCCGACAGTCAATCTACGACTGATCCGTCGTAAAACGGATGCAACACAAGGCCATCAGTTGCAATCCGTCATTAATACAAGTCTATGGGAAAACATGAATCCTGCAAAATATTTTCAGGATTCAGTTTTTTCTCAAAGCGACGGATTGTGACTGAGGGAAAAAGACGGAAGTGTGAAAGCAGCCTTAAGAAGCACACAGATGTCAGAGAGGGGTCCCCGGTTGTTCCCTACTAAAAAGTAGGCCAATGTCAGGGAAGGAATCCCTGCTTGAGCCCCCTTTTATTAGCTAAATCAAAGATCCGCTAACAAAAAGTGGTGCTTGCTCTAGTTCCGCATTGCCGTTTCTTGAGTACCATGGTAAGCTATTCATGTAATACATCATTTGTACTGTAATGGCCACTAAAAGCAAAAAGTCTGGCCAGGAAAGTAAATCAATTTGCAGGAACGAGGTCTAGCAGCCATGTCAATATTCGGTGGCCTTAGACAGTAGTCCTGAGAACAGCATCCTTCCTACCTCCCGGCAGTCACGGCTCTTCTTTTGATTACCAAGCCTGGAACGCGGAACGTAACATGTGCGCTATACCATAATGGTTATATCACGCCAAGCTGGGAAGTCAAAAAAAGAGCTGCGGATGCTGAGAGGTATGAGTCTGTTTCCAGGGATTATTTTACCTGGCCGGTTGACGGCATTCTGCGAAACGATTTGCACCATCTCTATTGACCAGTCATTACCTGATAGCTACTTTTCATTTCTTGACACATATACTACATATAGACCACTTTCCTTTACGGCAAAGGCAATGCTTTCTGCTCTAATTGGAAACAGAGCATGGTATAAGTAAAATAATGAGGTGTACCTTAAAAAGCAAGTTGTCTTCCTTATGTTCAGCATACATAGACGTAAGCCGGTACTGGTTCTCAGTAGTGATATCAATGCGGTACCCGGTTAACATGTAGCACGCAGTGCGGAACTCATGGATTTTGGTTTGAAACACTTCCCGCAGTCGCTGGTTCTTCAGTTCTGCACTCTCCACCTGTTTCTTTAACTCTGTAATGAAAAGAAGTCTAATTAGGAAATTTAACGAAAACCAATATATGATAAAGGAACTAAAAGAGGGACGTGAAGCTCCATCATGGATAACATTTAGGACACGGAACTCTAGAATCCAATATATATATATATATATATCTGTTACTATTTTCCATTTGGTTCTAACTGGAAAGCATAAACAAAAGTTGGCCTTTAATTTCTACTATGCCTTTACTAGCAGCTTATTGACCTTTTTCCAGATGGAAATATGTTATTTTTGTTTCTAGACTGGAGAAAAAAAAATCAAAATTGATCACTCGAACCTTAAATTGCTTTAATTCCCTGTACTATTAAAGCAAAAATGATAGGTATAGTCTTAGCAATAAAAGATATCTTATTTGGCGTCTTGTAGATTTAGGATGCGTCTGATACATGATATAATGGTGTGTAATGACATTATGTGAAATTATCTAGTTTTCATTATTAAGTGACAGAATTGCCACCGTGTTTAAAATAAAAAAAAGAAAGGAAGCGCATAAAAAAAAATAAATCTGGATTTGACAATCTGCAAATCACTTCCCTGGCAGAAGCCTTACAGTGACAGTGAGCAAGCAGAGCGGCAGCGCCAGATAATGATATCTGGTGACTTTTACACCTTAGCAGAAAATAAGCAAGTTCCTTTTAATCCACACTATTGGCTTCACGTTCCTGCACCATTGTAATACACAGATCTAAAAGTAGATGCAGAATAATTACATCGAGCCTGTTACAAAACTATCCTAGCAGCAATAAGGCATATGCTCAGGACATCATTACAGATGCAGGAAACAACCTCTAGGTTTGCCTCTATATTCATATATATTGCACACATGACCCAGATTTGGGCTTTGCTCCCCTAACCCCAGTCCGATGGACTTTGTTGTGCTTTATGTTGGGCTTTGCAGGTGGCTCGGTGCGCTCCCATGTGATGGTCTGCCTGGACTGGAGTCTCACCAGACACAAACCTGTGTCTTGATATTAAGACATTTAGTCCTCTACCGATCTCTTGTCTGCCTGCGGATTCTAGTATCTCTGCTCCTGGTCTCTTGTCTGTGACTTCCAGAACCTCTGCTATTGGTCGCCTGCCTGTCTGCGGCTTCCAAAACCTATCCTACCAGGCTCCTGTCTGCCTGCAGCTACCAGTACCTCTCTAATAGGTCTCCTATCTAAAAATGGCTTCCATTACTTCTGTTACCAGTCTCATCTGCCTGTAGTCTCCAGAACCTCTCCTACCAGTCTCCTGTCTGCTTGCAGCTTCCAGTACCTCTCCTACCAGCCTCTTGTCTGCCCGTGGTTTCCCATACCTCTCCTACTGGTCTCCTGTCTGCCTGCGGTTTCCAGTTCCTCTGCTACTTGTCTCCTGTCTACCTGCTTCTTTCAGTAGCACTGCTATTGATGTTGGTATCCTGTCTGCCTGTGGTTTCCAGTACCTCTGCTACCTGTCTTTTGTTTACCTGTGGTTTCCAGTACCTCTTCTGTTTCCAGTGTGCCTCTCCTGCCTGCTGCATCAATGCCCATGGCCCGTGTGCCCACTCTGCAATTCCATTTCATTAACATTTCTGCACTGATTTGCTTTTACAGGATCTCGGTTTCTCAGCCCAGTACTAACTGCAGAATGAGTTAACTGAGAATCAGCCAGTGAGCTGGTTCTGTTTAGAGATTAGAACTCATATGTCTGTGCTTTTCTGAGCTACTCTCAGGCAGTTGGGGCTACTAGAACTACTCTCAGCTCAATAGGGGCGTGCTAACATGCTATTCAATGTCCAGCGTCATCAGTGGTGATGCGCATACAGGTGTCCATTGTCACCGCATGAGACGATGGGCAGTGCGCATGATTAGAAGTCCCGGCACTTCCGGTCATGCGCACTAGACCTCTCTGAAGCTAGGACGTGTACACCCGGCTTCATAGTGCTCATGACCGGAAGTGCGGGGCATTATGATCATGAGCACTCCCCGGCATCTGATGCGGAGACAACGGACACAGGTACGCGTGTCACCGCTGAAGATGCTGGGCATTGAATAGCATGTTAATGTGGCACCCCTGAGGCTTCAGTCGCCACAGGGTATTGCGTCTGCCTTAAGGTGCAGTACTTATCCCGGGTAAGAGGTTAACCACTGGTGTTCATAGCTTACACAACATCCTGCGCTCATGGCTTACACAACACAGCCAGCCAGCAGTTACACAACACAGGTGGTCAACATAGCAATTGTTTTTTCCCTGGCAGGGTTAGTCATCAGGAAGGTGAGGGCTAACTGGGGAAGTTACTAGTGATGGCAGTCCGGATCCCATGGCTCCACTCACCAAAAAGAGCCCACTCTTTCGTCTCATTCATGGCTCCCTATTAAATGTGTTCACCATAGGTGAACTCATATTTAAGCTTTTGTTAATGCCGCCGAAACCACGCCCACCAACGGCTAAACCCCACCCACAACGATCAATGACTTTGCCGAGTGGGCGGAGTTTCTCAGGTGGGCGGGGTTTCGCTGACCAAGCACCCAAATTTTACGCCCAGTGACAGCCGTTTAGAGAATTTAATGGCTCTCACTGGGGATCTGGCCCCTGACAGTCACAGTAGGGAGCCGGATCTTTGTGTCGGAATGAGAGCAGGAACGAACGTCCTTACGACTAGTCCCTGTGCTCATTAGCATATCATAAAGGAACTTTAGAAATACTTTTTCTAAAGATCTCTATGTTTGCAACAAGATAAAGGGACACTTAGACTGTGATTAGTAATACGCACCCAGAACTGCTCATGGCTCTGGGTGCATATTACACCTGACAGGCTCCCTTTAACAGTTAAGTGCCTTGCTCACTGGGGCACAGGGGCCATCACCTGGAGTATTGTGGCTAGTACCAAGAACGATATAATAGGGCAGAGTGACCCGTAGTTAGCACTGTATGACCTAGAAAACCAGCTGCTGGACACTCACTACTCAATATCTAGGTGCCCCTGCCTTGGTAAGGAGGCAGCATCGCCATAGATTGTTGGGTGAGAGCTCGAAGGGTAAAGTAAGATGCCCCATTCTAGAGTTTCTGAATGCATGATTATGGAGGACCACTATCGGTAGCATTGCGATATAAATTCCTCCTTATTTACTTAATTAATTCAGAACATCCCACTATAATTAAGAATCCTTTACTGAAATGGAAATTAATTGTTCATTAGCTCAAAGCATGTGTTGCTTAATCTCCAGCAGGAATCTTGGAAATCAATCTCGCCATACAATGGGCAGAAAATCATTGACATTTTGAGTGATATTCATTAGCTTTTATGTACCTGAAAAAATTGGTCTCATTGAAGCTTTTTTTTTTTTTACATAAAGGTATGTGAACAAGAAATGCTACATCCCTGATAGGAACTAGGCAGTGACAGTGCGGCGCAAGATACTGAAGATTACCCAGACAATGGGCACCTGATTGCAGCATGGAAAACGGATTATTCTGCGCTTCTGTCACAATAGCAGGCTTGCCATACAAATGGCAGTCATTTTATAGCAGATGTAGATTTAGTCTTCCCTTTCATTGCCGCACTTAAAATTAACTAGTCCTACCAAGTGGTAATAATAAACACCCTACATAAACTTTACGGTCATTGAGGGACTCATTCAGGCCTCATTTACAAGCCACATGGTTCCTGTTGTAAACAATCCAGTGGCACTCATGTGGTTAAAATTAAAGACTAAGGTTCACTTTAAATATAAATACAAGAATATTTTGGAAATTGCTTAATAATATTTTAGGGTATCCTCCTTTCCAGTGTTACTGAACGCTTTATTGATTGAGGTCTACACCTTTTTGGTTACCTCTTCTATAATGAAAAAAGAAAAAAAATTGGTGAGGTTTTTGTCCATTTGCAAATAAAGGGTTATTTCTTGGCAAATTGGGGGGGACAATGGGGTTCAAAGTTCTCAACAATATGGGATTCAAATTTTGAGAAAAACCTTACATGATACCGAGAGAATCAATTGCTTTTCCAATGTGGTTCCATGATATATACTGTAACGCTCACGGCCGCTGTAGGGGCAGTGAGCGGGATTATTGGACCCACTGGACCACAGGGGACCTGGGCTTACCCTTTATGGAGAGGGGTTTAACTAAACACCTACCGCAAGGCGGACACCAGGTACCAGCCCCAGGGCAGTGACCGATACTGTGGCAGGTGATGGACACAGGAATAGGCGGGTACAGGCATGGTAACTAAGACAGGCTGGTGTGGACAGGAATGGTGAGAATGGCAGGGACAGACAGGTAGGGGAAGGCAGACTCGGGTGACGAACACAGGGATAGAGTGACCTGACAACTAGCTAGCAGACTGGGTTACTGACTAACTGAATGGGTTTCGCTGGCACCTCCCCTAATGGGAGAATACCCTAAATACACAGTGCCTGTCAGCTATAGGCCGAGAGGCATTTCCAAGAAACGGCACACCAACCCTTTAAGAGAAAGGCCAATGTGAGAGTGCACGTCTTAGGTGCACCCCCAAGAACCCTATGCTGCATGTACAGGGCCCGTGAGGGGGAAGGAGGCAGCAGAACACGTGGATGGCCAGGAAACTGATGGGGAGGACACAACCCAGCTGGGGCAGTAAATTGGCGTCTCTGCAGATACGTCAGACTTACAGATACATCAGTTCCAATGTTTAAAGGGTAGTTTGGGCAGATAAATCATCCCTTTATTCTAAGCATCAATAGGCGTCTAAAGCAGGCTTTACACGCTACAACAAATCTAACAATGTGTCGGTGGGGTCACGTCGTAAGTGACGCACATCCAGCATCGTTAGTGTTGTTGTAGCGTGTGACAGCTACGCTAAAATAAAATTGCACGTCGGGTTGTTCAATGTTCCCGAGGTAGCACAATGTTCCCAATGTGACACCCCGGGAACGATGAACAGATCTCACCTGCGTCCAGCGGCTCCCGCCGGTAATGCGGAAGGAAGGAGGTGGGCGGGATGTTTACGTCCCACTCATCTCCACTTCTCCGCTTCTATTGTCCGGCTGCCGCGTGACGTCGCTGTGACGCCGAACGTCCCTCCCACTCCAGGAAGTGGATGTTCGCCGCCCAAATCGAGGTCCTATGGAAGGGTAAGTACATGTGACAGCAATTAATCGTTTGTGCGAAACGGTCAACAAATTGAACGTGTCACACATACGATGGGGCATGTCACATCGCATACTATATCGTATGCAGAATTGAAAGGTGTAAAGCAGGCTTTAGGGAGAGGAGTAAAAAATAACCTTGGGTCCTAAACCAACATTTGACAGGTTTCAGCATCAAGTCTGTTTAGGAACGTAAAGGCAAATCATTATTTTGGTCCACCATATCTTTTCCTTGCTTCCTTGGCCTAAAAGTCTTTACCAAGTAAAAAGTAGGTTTTTTTTGCTTCGAGAACCCATAGCTTCATGGTTTCACTCGAAAGAAATAAAACTCCAAAAGTGTTAACTTCCAAACATCTATGAAAACTTTATAAATCATATTCCCCTATAACTGATGTAAAAAAACCAAAACATCTTAAGGAGAATTAGCTAATTTCAAAACCACAGCTCTCAACTTCTAGAAATGGATCCAATCCTACCACAAACATCTCCTTTCATTCCGAGAAGCCGCATGGTTTCCAATACAACTGTGTAAATTCCTATTTTTGTACAAACTCCAGGCTAATCAATACATTTATACGCTTTACTAACTTCCCAGGGACTTTTTACTGACCACGCTAAAGCTGTGTAATCTTAAAACAAAAGAAGGGAATTAAACGCAAAGGAATGCCGTAAAACACGACGGCCACATCGGAGGAGTGAGTAATATTTCACAGCTGTCATCGGCTACACTGGATTTAATAGATCTCAAACAGCTGACGGCATAAAATTACATTTTTTTTTATGGCAATGAAAGTGGGTAGAAGTAAATAGTTTCTCTCCTGCAACTGGGAACTACGGCCAATAAAGCCCACGGAGGAGGCTGCGGACATATAGGGGACCATAAAGGGAAGGTTTACATGGTTGTTGGAGCCTCCATTGCAAATCTCGTCGAAAAAGCAATAAAATTCAGTACAGCATATATTGCTATTTTTTTTCCCCACTAACATGATGGTCACCATGACAGAAACCCGAATAAAGCCAGTTATCGTTAATGTTATCCGTTAGGTACTGTTGGTGCAATTCACTGAATGAATCAGACGATATTTTTTTATGTCACAAAAGGTCTTTTTCTCTCAAATATTATTCTCAAATTTGTCTAAATCTGTGTTCGTGAGCACTACCCGTTTGCGTAGATAATCCATCCACTTCACAGGTGTGACATATCAAGATGCTGATTAGACAGCATGATTATTCCACAGGTGTGCCTTAGGCTGTCCTCAATAAAAGGCCACTCTAAAATGTTCAGTTTTATCACACAGCACTATGCCACAGATGCGGCATGTTTTGTGTAATGGTCATGCTGACTGCAGGAATGTCCACCAGAGCTGTTGCCGTGAATTGAATGTTCATTTCTCTACGAGGTCGCCTCCAAAAGAGTTTCAGGGAATTTGGGAGTACATCCAACTGGCCTTACAACCGCAGACCACGTGTAACCTCACCAGCCTAGGACCTCAACATCCAGCATCTTCCCCTCCAAGATTATCTGAGACCAGCCACCTGGACAGCTGCTACAACAATTGGCGCATAACCAAAGAGTTTCTGCACAAACTGTCAGAAACAATCTTAGTAAAGCTCATGCTCGTCGTCCTCATCGAGGTCTCCACCTGACTGCAGATCATCATTCTCATCTGAGTCTCCACCTGACTGCAAATCATTATCCTCATCTGAGTCTCCACCTGACTGCAGTTAATCGTCCTCATCGAGGTCTCCACCTGACTGCAGATCATCATCCTCATCTGAGTCACCACCTGACTGAAGATCATCATCCTCATCGGAGTCACCACCTGACTGCAGATCATCGTCCTCATTGGAGTCGCCACCTGACTGCAGATCATCATCCTCATCGAGGTCTCCACTTGACTACAGTTCATCGGCCTCATCGGGTTCTCCACCTGACAGCAGATCATCGTCCTCATCGGAGTCTCCACCTGATTGCAGATCCTCATCCTTATGTGTCTCCACCTGACTGCAGTTTTTTGTCCTCATTGGGGTCTCCACCTGACTGCAGATCATCGGCCTCATCGGGGTCTCCACCTCACTGCAGTTCATTGTCCTTATTGGGGTCTCCACCTGACTACAGTTCATCGGCCTCATCGGGTTCTCTACCTGACTGCAGATCATCGTCCTTATCAGGGTCTCCACCTGACAGCAGATCAACGTCCTCATCGGAGTCTCCACCTGATTGCAGATCCTCATCCTTATCTGTGTCTCCACCTGACTGCAGTTTTTTGTCCTCATTGGGGTCTCCACCTGACTGCAGATCATAGGCCTCATCGGGGTCTCCACCTCACTGCAGTTCATCGTCCTTATTGGGGTCTCCACCTGACTGCAGCTCATCGTCCTTATCGGGGTCACCATCTGACTGCAGATCGTCGTAACCGACTTGAGTTACCAAATGCTCATCGTAACCGACTTGAGTTACCAAATGCTCACATTAGATGGCATCTGCACCTTGGAGAGGTTATCTCTTCATGGATGAATCTCGCTTTTCACTGTACAGGGTAGATGGCAGACTGCATATATGGAGTCGTATGGATGAGCGGTTTGCTGTCAACATTGTGAATTGAGTGGGCCATGGTGGCGGTGGGGTTATGGTATGGGCAGGCGTATGTTATGGACAACGAACATAGGTGCATTTTATTGATGCCAATATGAATTCACAGAGATACGTTGACAAGATGCTGACGCCATTGTTATGTCTCATCCACGACCATCACCTCATGATGCAGCTGATAATGCTCGACCTTATGTTGCAAGGGTCTGTACACAATTCCTGGAAGCTGAAAACACCCCCATTCTTGCTTGGCCGCATACTCACCAGAAACCACCCATTGAGCATGATTGGGATGCCCTGGGTCAGCGTATATAAC
This sequence comes from Anomaloglossus baeobatrachus, assembly GCF_048569485.1. Taxonomy (NCBI): domain Eukaryota; kingdom Metazoa; phylum Chordata; class Amphibia; order Anura; family Aromobatidae; genus Anomaloglossus; species Anomaloglossus baeobatrachus. Next base: position 264,994,995 of record NC_134359.1, read on the forward strand.
AGCATCTTCCAATTCCTGCCAAAATCCAGCAACCTCCCGTAGATATTGAAGAGCAGTGGATCAACAACCTGATCAACTCTATAAGTAGGAGATGTGTTGCATTGCTTGAGACAAATAGTGGTCACACGAGATACTGACTGGTTTTCTAACACCCCAGCCCCTAAAAGTGGAAAACTCACGATTTTATTATTGTGGCCAGCTTAAGGCACACCTGTGCAATAATCATGCTGGCCAGCCTAAGGCACACCTGTGGAATAATCATGCTGTCTAATCAGCATCTTGATATGCCACACCTGTGAGGTGGATGGATTATTTTGACAAACGAGAAGAGCTCAATAAAGCGATTTAGACAAATCTGTGAACAATATTTGAGGAAAAAAAAGGCCTTTTGGGTACATAATGGGATCAAAAACAAAAGTGTTGCGTTTATATTTCTGTCAGTGTAAACTTCCCTTGCAGCTTAAACAAATGGCTGCACAAAATTTAATTGCTGGAGGTTACATTAGCTAGAGCAGCCTAATTATGAGGAGGGAATGTTCAAGGATTGTTCAATCGGTGGTTTAATTTACACTACCCCTTTAAAGGGAACCTACTATTTGAAAGTGACTGATTGTTAAAATCAGGATTTTGTGTTACTTTTATTTTTCTAAAGTTATTTTTTTTTTTTTAAATCACAATATTTTTTATTGTTTTGTTTTTTTTAAAAAGGAATATTGTAATTTTTACACTGGCCAATAAGGCTATATTAGAATCATACATTGTTCTTTAAGAAAGTGTTTTCAGCAAACACCTTATCAGCAGAGAGGGGATTACAATGGCAGGTAACATCTATATACACAGCTGATACCACATGATCCACCAATCAAAATAAATGTCACAGTTGACCTGCTCCCCCTCCCTTCACAATCAGCTTTGCACAGGTGCAGTAAAAACTTCAATATAAAAGATAGGGACTGGGTGTGTCCATTGCCGCTATCTATGTACATGTGTTGTTTCCTGAAACAGGAAGGTAGAGTCTAAGAAAAAGGCCCAAGGGCCAGTGTGAAAATTGGAAGATTTATATTTTTAAACAGATTGTAGTATGAAACAAATTATATATCCATATTATACACATACACACACAAATATATATATATATATATTTATTTATATATAAAAAAAAATTATATATATATATATATATATATACTAGCTGTACTACCCGGCTTCACCCGGGTTAATAACTGCTGTTAACAAAATAGAATGTATTAACAAAAATGTATTCTGCACACAAAAACCAGAAAACAAATAGATATAAATGTAATTATAATATCTGTCTCCCCCTCTGTATATATCTCTCTGTATATATCTCTCTGTCTATATCTGTCTGTCTCTTTCCCTGTCTGTCTCTTTCCCTGTCTGTCTCTTTCCCTGTTTGTCTCTTTCCCTGTCTGTCTCTTTCCCTGTCTGTCTCTTTCCCTGTCTGTCTCTTTCCCTGTCTGTCTCTTTCCCTGTCTTTGTCTGTCTCTTTCCCTTTCTTTCCCTGTCTGTCTGTTTCCCTGTTTTAGTCTCTGTCTCTTTGTCTGTCTCTTTCCCTGTCAGTCTCTTTGACTGTGTCTGTCTCTTTGTGTCTGTCTCTTACCCTGTCTATGTCTGTTTCTTACCCTGCCTGTGTCTGCCTCTTTCCCTGTCTGTGTCTGTCTTTTTCCCTGTCTGCATTGTGACACGCCAACATTCCATATAAGGGCGTGGCTGCGCATTCTTCTGAAGTTCTGGCTGCACTGTGACTCCCAGCTCCATTCGCTTTAGTGGAGGCAGGTTTTTTGGCGAATAACTGTAAAGCGCGGGGTTAAAATTTCCCCTCAAAACATAGCCTATGACGCTCTCAGGGTCCAGAAGTGTGAGTGTGCAAAATTTTGTGGCTGTAGCTGCGATGGTGTAGATGCCAATCCCGGACATACACACATACACACGGACATACACACATTCAGCTTTATATATTAGATATATAAAAAATGCATTTAACACAAAAGCCTGATTTAAACAATGGGCCATTTTTCTGATGATTGCTTCTCGTTGAGGCTCAACAGTGGGAATCACCGCTGAACTTATGAATAAACTGAATGGAGAAAATGGATTGAAGTAGATCAGACACAACAATATTCACATGAACCCTATCATTTACACAGACACAATACTCTGAGAGTCTTCAGATATGAAGAGCTTAGTTGTATTTCTTCCACTTGAAAACATGTCAAGTGTATGAGACGCTCATTATCTTTTCATTTGTAAGATACCTCGCTGGTAACAGAATTGATCGTCACCAGTTATCGATACATTGACTGCTGTTTACATGACCGCTCTAAGAATAAAGACGTCCTCATTAGACCGCTTTCTTCATTTGGAGCTATTGACCTAAGCAATGTATGTGGGTGTGTGTCTAAGTCTAGCGCGGGGATACACTACACACGCAAAAACGCGTTGATTGTTTACAACCAAAAATGATGCAAACGAGATGTGATGAGTGTTCAATGCCTGGTCTTGTCAACTTTGGTGACATGGTTTACCGAGCTTCGTTGGCAGACAGACCAATTTGGCCATATCTGTCCAATGTATTAACAGCTTTCCCTTGGTTTGAAAATAAAATAAAAAGTAGTGACCTATTAGTACAATCTATATGCTTTTGCCCTTTTAGATAACATGGATACCCTTGGACTTGACCTGTATTCAGACACAAATTTCAAGTCAGTTACCACATGGGTACACCCCCACACGTTTGGATATATTTCTCCCCAGTGGAACAACCTTAGGCTCCCCACTCACTGACCCCGGTCAGTACACACATGCCCTTGTTCACTGGGATTACCATCAGGAGGTTTTCAAGCCTTCGCACACACCGACTCCTGTCAGCGCGCACACACCGACTCCTGTCAGCGCGCACACACCCTGACTTCTGTCAGCGCGCACACACACTGACTCCTGTCAGCGCACACACACACACTGACTCCTGTCAGCGCGCGCACACACACACTGACTCCTGTCAGCGCGCACACACACACACCGACTCCTGTTAGCGCGCACACTGACTCCTGTCAGCGCGCACACACCGACTCCTGTCAGCGCGCACACACCGACTCCTGTCAGCGCGCACACACACCGACTCCTGTCAGTGCACACACACATCAATTCCTGTCAGTGCACACACACTGACACTCTAACTCAGGCCATGTGTCAAACAAAAAGACACCATTCCAACATATGAGACACACCCATGGGTGGAGGTATGTGGATTTCCAGACCTACAATTCTCTCTAACTATCCGTAAACCTGGCCCTGTGAATACCTTAACAAGATTTGTGACACTACAGGTATCAGAGTAGACATTTCCAGGTTTACATCCTAGAGGACAACCCTCACTCTTATACATACCAGCCATTCACATTGTAGAGAGTCGCCATCTTGTATTATATTAAAGAGAAACTATAGAATTAGAAAAAACACAAGGCTCATTGCTTTCATAAACTGGTACAGCTCTCTTAGGTTTGGTTTTGCAGCTTCTAATTCTGGTTCCAAGTACTAAAGTGTTGATTATTGGTGTTCCAACCCTATGACCCCACTTGTCCTGAGAATAGGGCTCTGCAAGGCCAAGTTTTCATGACAAGATGGTTGAACATGCTCAACGTTGCTCCATTCAGACTGGGTCCAATACAGCCCCATTCTCACAATCGGTGGAGGTGAACCCTGGTGATCACTTATGTAGAACCTTAAAACTTGATAAAATCCCTTTAACCAATTTCATACATTTATTTCCTATGCTTTAGGGACAGCAAAATTCTGCCGATTGGTGGAGGTCTGTGTTCTGTGTCCTCTACCGATAGCGCTAAACACTGGTCTGAACTTCACAGCTCTTATGAGAGTGCAGTACTAAGGCTGGAGTCTTGCTTGCGAGTGACTCGCATCATATTCCTGGCATGGTCGCACACTCTCCTGACAGAAGCGGTTCGGCTGCATGTATTTCTATGTAGCTGAGAATCTCGTGTCCGGAAAGTATCAGGCCATGCCGGGTGATGTGATGAGATTCACTCGCAAATGTGACTCCGGCCTAATCCACAGACTCTCTAATGAGGCCTCATACGTTCATACATGCATACTTCATACAGGGGTTTAGAGCAATCAGTGGGCTCTTGAGAACCAACCTGCACACCGATCGGCAGTATTTTGCAGTCCCAATTAGAGATGAACGAACCAGTTGAAATTGGGTTCGGCGGGTTCAGTTGGGCTGTTCTGGACCCGGACTTGACATGAACCCCAATGAAGGTCACTAACTGGGCATTTTGGCTCACCACTCACATGTAGGCAGCCATAAACAGATCACTTTCAGGGTGGGTGGGAGGTCTTTTTCCATTTTTTTTCTCTTTGGGTGCACACTACATCTGATCATGCTGTTGTTACTCCCAGTGCGAGCCGATCAAACACTGCAAGCGGCTCGCACTGGGCCAGGTATTAAGCGTACCCGAGCACAGTGATGCCCGAGCAAGTGCTTAGCATACGTAAACCACCCAAATGCCAAATTTATTTGGCAAAGTCCGAGTTCGGTACAAAATACTGAACTTTACTTTTCAGGTTTGCTCATCTCTAGTCCCAATAAATATATTTTAAAAAAATTATCTTTCAATTTATAGAAAAATTGTGAATTTTTGCCATCAGGCAACTAAAACCTGAGGCTATGGCATTTGCCTCACCATCTAATTAGGATCAAATATTAAAGAATTGATTGTGATATTAAAATTCAATCCAATTTCTCAATGAAGTCAAGATGCAATAGAAGTCAAATCCCATCGGCACAAGTGCCAATGTTTCTCTAATTGTGGACAACCCCTTTAAATCCTTCTACCAAGTTATCATCATGTCATTTGGGCAAATCCCCGTACTGGATGGATGCATTTTGATCTCCATAAGTCTTTTGCGCGGCACAGACTGGAGATGTTGAAGAGCCTTGCACAAGAGAACGGGTCTGATTGCATCCACAGGGTACGCAGGGCACCTTCACCTTCCCTTGCCCTAATACAATCATGGTTTAAACAATTTCCCATTTGCTAAACGTCTTTATTTTCTTCAGAGGATGAAAAGCTGAATTTGACGGTCACCTTTGTTATCAACCACAACAACGAAAAAAAAAAAAGACAAATCCTAAATTTTTTATTTTTCTTTTTTTTTTCCCAAAAGGCAAAAATAGAAAGTCATCAACAAGAAGAAGCAGAACACAACACCAGTGAAGATGTGAGCAGGCTAATCCAGACACATAATTGGTGACCCTTGCACACAATGCAGTGAATCCACGCCGATTCGCCTCTGCTGTTCCGTCACTGTGTCTGGGTCACTCAGCCCTCGCCCCGGCCCACCAATCTTTCTTCTACATGTAATCTCGCAGCAAACTGTTCTGTCTGCGGCTCTGGCTTCTTAGATACAGCACAAAATTTACAAACTGAATGCAGCCATTTTTTTTTCCTTTTATCTGTCTTAACGAGCGCTCCTCTGATCTGGTGCCTGGTGTATGGCGGCTGGAGAGAAATAGAAGTACTGACAGGCAGCATGATTTTACATTTAGGTCTGGTTTTCTTTAATAAAAAGAAATTTTAAAAAAGTGAATTGCAGCTCTCTGACAACAATGTGTTGTTTATAGGCATAGAGAGATGCAGCAGAGCTACAATTGTAATTTAATCCCCTATATATAGGTCCTGGCGTGATTTTTCATGATTCTTGAAATATATGTACATAAGCCCTACGCCAAATATAACCCATAGCTGTATATACATACATACATACATATATATATATATACAGTCATATGAAAAAGTTTGGGCACCCCTATTAATGTTAACCTTTTTTCTTTATAACAATTTGGTTTTTTGCAGCAGCTATTTCAGTTTCATATGTCTAATAACTGATGGACTGAGTAATATTTCTGGATTGAAATGAGGTTTATTGTACTAACAGAAAATGTGTAATCCGCATTTAAACAAAATTTGACCGGTGCAAAAGTATGGGCACCTCAACATAAAAGTGACATTAATATTTTGTAGATCCTCCTTTTGCAAAAATCACAGCCTCTAGTCGCTTCCTGTAGCTTTTAATGAGTTCCTGGATCCTGGATGAAGGTAGATTTGACCATTCCTGTTTACAAAACAATTCCAGTTCAGTTAAGTGTGATGGTCGCCAAGCATCGACAGCACGCTTCAAATCATCCCAAAGATTTTCAATGATATTCAGGTCTGGGGACTGGGATGGCCATTCCAGAACATTGTAATTGTTCCTCTGCATGAATGCCTGAGTATATTTGGAGCGGTGTTTTGGATCATTGTCTTGCTGAAATATCCATCCCCTGCGTAACTTCAACTTCGTCACCGATTCTTGCACATTATTGTCAAGAATCTGCTGATACTGAGTTGAATCCATGCGACCCTCAACTTTAACAAGATTCCCGGTGCCAACATTGGCCACACAGCCCCAAAGCATGATGGAACATCCACCAAATTTTACTGTGGGTAGCAAGTGCTTTTATTGGAATGCCGTGTTTTTTGCCTCCATGCATAACGCCTTTCTGTATGACCAAACAACTCAATCTTTGTTTCATCAGTCCACAGGACCTTCTTCCAAAATGTAACTGGTTGTCCAAATGTGCTTTTGCATACCTCTGGCGACTGTTTGTGGCGTGCTTGCAGAAATGGCTTCTTTCGCATCACTCTCCCATACAGCTTCTCCTTATGCAACGTGCGCTGTATTGTTGACCGATGCACAGTGACACCATCTGCAGCAAGATGATGCTGCAGGTCTATGGAGGTAGTCTGTGGATTGTCCTTGACTGTTCTCACCATTCTTCTTCTCTGCCTTTCTGATATTTTTCTTGGCCTGCCACTTCTGGGCTTAACAACAACTGTACCTGTGTTCTTCCATTTCCTTACTATGTTCCTCACAGTGGAAACTGACAGTTTAAATCTCAGAGACAACTTTTTGTATCCATCCCCTGAACAACTATGTTGAATAATCTTTGTTTCAGATCATTTGAGAGTTGTTTTGAGGAGCCCATGATGCCACTCTTCATAGGAGATTCAAATAGGAGAACAACTTGCAAGTGGCCATCTTAAATACCTTTTCTCATGATTGGATACACCTTCCTATGAAGTTCAAAGCTCAATGAGGTTACACAACCAATTTAGTGCTTTAGTAAGTCAGTACAAAGTAGTTAGGAGTGTTCAAATCAAGAAATTGCTGTGGAGTCATGAGTACTGATTTTGAGGAGAGGATTCATATCTATTTCTATTCATTCAGTATTTTCTAGTGGACATTTATACCAGTCTGAGATCTATAACCCCTTACCCTAAAGCACCTTGTGATCAGATACAACTGTTCTCCATCTACACCTTTGGCCTGGGACAGCTCATAGAGTCCCACGGCTTTCAGTATCATCTCTATGCCGATGATATGCAGATTTACCTCTCTGGACCTGACATTACCTCCTTACTAACCAAAGGTGTAACCAAAATTCCACAATGTCTCTCTGCTATTTCATCCTTCTCTGCGTGATTCCTAAAGCTTAACATGGACAAAACAGAGTTCATTGTCTTTCCTCCTCCTCATTCATCTCCTCCACCAAGCCTATCCATCAAAGTTGATGGCTGCTCACTCTCCCCAGTCTCACAAGCTCGTTGCCTGGGAGTAAGCCTCGACTCTGCTCTATCCTTCAAGTCGCACATCCAAGCCCTCTTCACCTTATGCCGACTACAACTCAAAAATATCTCTTGTAATTGAGCTTCCCTTAACCAAAAATCTGCAAAAACATAAGTGCATGCTCTCATCATCTCCCTCCTCAACTACTGCAACCTTCTGCTCTCTGGCCTCCCTTCCTACACTCTTGCACCCCTCCAAAGTATCCTGAACTCTGCAGCCCACTTAATCCACCTCTCCCCTCGCTATTGCCCAGCCTCGCCACTCTGCCAATCCCTTCACTGGCTTCCCATTGCCCAAAGACTGCAGTTCAAAACACTAACTATGAGCTACAAAGCCATCCACAACTTGTCTCCTTCTTACATCTGTGACCTAGTCTCCTGGTACCTACGTGCACGCAACCTCAGATCCTCACAAGACCTCCTTCTCTAATCCTCTCTTATCTCCTCTTCCCACAATCGCATACAAGATTTCTCCTGTGCCTCCCCCATACTCTTAAACGCGCTACCCCAGCACATCAGACTCTCTCCTACCGTAAAAAGCTTCAAGAGGAACCTGAAGACCCATCTCTTCCGACAAGCCTACAACCTACAATAACCCTCAGTCCAGTACACCACTGCACAACCGGCTCTGTCCTCACCTATTGTACCATCACCCATTCCCTGTAGACTGTGAGCCCTCGCGGGCAGGGTCCTCTCTCTCCCCCTGTAGCAGTCTGTTTTGTACTGTTAATGATTGTTGTACTAGTTTCTATGTATACCCATTCTCACTTGTAAAGCGCCATGGAATTAATGGTGCTATAATAATAATAAATAATTATAATAACTGCATCATTTAGGACCTGTCCACAAAGGAAGCCGCACCCCACGAATCGGTTCCATATTATCCAAGTATAACGTATTCTTCTTTTATTTCTACCCTTCGTCAAACAATATAATTTAATACTCGAGTTTTATCATTGCGTTTCCTGCCTCAATTAATATTCTAGAACGCTGCCCACACTTCTGTGCAACCCGGGGTTGTATTCTGCAATGCCAGATGTTTAATTACATGTTGGAACCTAGTGTTTTGGAAATGGAGCATCTTTTATTATAAGATGCACGTAATAAACACATGAATAACAAAATACGGGTAACACAAGTGATCGAACTAATGGGCGAGAAGAGTCAAAAATCACAAAAACATTTGGAAACTATTTGGACAAAAACAAAAGTTGTTTCGAGATGACTGACGACAAAATGGTTTCCACTAAATATCAAGGATAACTCATCAGACACAAAATATTGGTTGCAGTGGCGATCCCTCATATATAGAGCTTTTCTCGCATTGCACTCGTGCGAGTCATATACTAGTGTTGCTCAAGCCGAACCTGAGTAACGTCACAGCTCATCGCTGGGGCTCAGTCTTTGCCTGGAGCTCACAGCGGGCGGTCATGTTCTTTGCTCACACACTGTGCCTTCAGATGTTGCAGAGCTGGAATCATTGTGAGACCTCGTGTTGATTACTTTGGACCTGGGTGCTTTTGGGGTTGATAAAGTGGAGAAAGAAGGTGGGGTTTTTGGTATTTTATTTCAAATAAAAGCTTTTTCCAGTATTTGTATTGATTTCTTTTCACTTACAGATTAGCAATGGGGGGTGTCAGATGCCTCCCATTACTAATCTAGGGCTTAGTGGCAGCTGTCAGTTGTCATTAACCCCTTATTACTCTGATTGCCACCACACCAGGGCAATTAGGATGAGCCAGATTTTTACATCTAATGGATAAGACAATCCTGCGCGGCTGCAGGCTGCTATTTTTAGAGGGAGATAAGTAAAGGAAACAGAATGTCACGCCGTGCTTATCAACAGTCAGACCAAATAAATTATTTCATGTCTTTATTGAGATTTCCAAGTACAGATCAATGCGCTTTGGACAACCCCCTTCCTCAGGACATATTATAGTAATGACAAGGATTATCTTTGTCATTGCTATATGTCCTGAGGAAGGGGGCTGTGACCTCCGAAACACGTTGACCTGTACCTGTCAATCTCAATAAAGACATGGAATAATTTACTTGGTCTGAATGGTGATAACCGCGGCATGACACCCGGTTTCCTTTACTTATCTCTTTCTGAATACTTCGGGGCTCAAGCTGTTTCACCTTGATACTACGCGAGTATAGGAGCTGTGACTGGTACAACACCTATAGGTGAGTTTACCTAATTTCATAATTTTGGTGTTTTATCTGGTAAAACCCTATTGCGCTACTTTTCCACAGCTTCTATATTCTGATCAGCTGTTATTTTTAGGTGAGCCCAATAAGCATGGGTCTCCCCAGCCTGAGAATAACAGCCTCCAGCTTTATCATAGCTGGGAAAGAAACTTGGGAGGACCGCATACTGTTTTTTAAAAAATTATTTATTTAAATAATTAAAGAAAAAAGCTGCATGCGGTTCTTCTTATTTTGATACACAGCCAAGATAATAGCACGGCTGGGGACTGCAGCCTTTAGCCGTATACTTTATCTGTTTTGGGTATCATAATATGAGGGGACCCTACAATGATTTTTTTTTTAAAAATGTATTTTTACACCAATCTACAGTGACCCACAGAAAGGGTCGGTGATCGCAAGCAGTATGACACTCGGTCAGAAAGGCTGGGGGTGCATCTGACTGCAACCAATCACAGATACTAGGACTGCCGGTGGGCGGGGGAAGCAGTGAATATGCATGAAGGTAAATGAGCGGCCCCAGAAAAAGAATGAGCGACCCAAAAGCAGTTACATCCGTGCCGGAGACTCAGGAAGTATAGTGCGCTTGACTAATCGCCCAATCCCTTCTATCACCATTTTTAAGCACCAGATTCTGGTCCCCATCTAAAAGACTGTGTGCACCCCCAAGTCCATGAGAGCTGGGGATAACAAAAATGTAGCAAAGCAGAAAATGTTTCCATAATGACCAGAACTAATAACAGAAATGAACAGAATTTCTAACAAGTTGTCACTATAAGAACCTGAGTTACGGACGGTTTTATAGATTCTGGTGGAAATACTGCCTAGAGAGTAAATTCTTCTGAATAAAACAGGACGATGAAATAAAACTAGATATTTGTTAACGGGAAAAAAAATCACTTACAGGCGTTGGAGTGTCACAGATACCAGAGGGATACTTACTGTCATTCACCATGTTATTGCTCGTCATTGACTTGAAGAAAATCCCATTTTCTGTATCCTACATGAAATCATTTTTTTTGCTATAGAGGGTTCAGAAACTAGTGCTGAATACTGACGAACATCAGCCTCACCATACAGATTTGCCGATAATACACGTCTTGGTCTCTATAAAGACATCTGCAGGTTATTCCCTCCGCTCTCTATATAGACAAATCTGCAGGTTTTTCCCTCTGCTCTCTATAAAGACACATCTGCAGGTTTTTCCCTCCGCTCTCTATACAGACACATCTGCAGGTTTTTCCCTCTGCTCTCTATAAAGACATCTGCGGGTTTTTACCTCTGCTCTCTATAAAAACACATCTGCAGGTTTTTCCCTCCGCTCTCTATACAGACACATCTGTAGGTTTTTCTCACTATCTGACATGAAGTCAGAATAAACCTTTCCTGTTTTAGGTCAATTAGGAACCAAAATTATTTCTATTTGCCAAATGCCAGAATAATGAGAGAGAGAGAGAATGTTTTAAGGCATTTTTATTACTTTCTGTAAAGTCAAAAGTTTACATACCCTAAGAGTACTATGCCTTTAAACAATATAGGACAGCCCATATGATGATGTCACTTTGGAACCTTCTGATAGGTTTCTTGGCAACATCTGAGTTAATTACAGACACACCTGTGGATGTATTTTAATGGACACCTGAAACACACTGATTCTAGGTTTCAACTGTAAACACTCCTGGCAGGTATACCCCTTTAAAAAGACTAAAAAAATTGATGGCCCTTTATTTTCTCCAACACCCCAGTCAGTAGGCAAATTGAAGAAGCCATGGTACTCCAGCAAGCGTCATATCCCCTTAAATGGTCACCATGCCCATACACACAAAAATGTACATACATATACACAGCAATGGACATAAACTGTGAATACTCCACTAATTTTCTAAGTGAATGTATTTCTAAAAGGTTCTATTGATATGAATTTCTCACCAGATGTCACTAACAACCCATCCAATCCACAGTTAAAGAAATTAAAACACAGATGTCAATAAATTAAGTTATATGTAATAATCAGAAATGACACAGCGAAAAAATATTGAACCCATAAAGAAAGAGGACCAAAAAGCAATGGAAACTCATGATACCAGCTGGATGCTTTCAGTAATTAGAAAGAAATCCAGCATAGGGGTAGGTTTAGGTCTGAGGATAGGGCTAGGCTTAGGTCTGAAGATAGGGCTAAGTTTAGGTCTGAGGATAGGGCTAGGCTGAGGCCTGAGGATAGGGCTAGGCTGAGGCCTGAGGATAGGGCCAGGCTTAGGTCTTAAGATAGGGCTAAGTTTAGGTCTGAGGACAGCGCTAGGCTTAGGCCTGAGGATAGGGCTAGGTTTAGACCTGAGGATAGGGATAGGCTGAGGCCTGAAGATAGGGCAAAGTTTAGGTCTGAGGATAGGGCTAGGATTAAGCCTTTTGATAGGACTAGAATTAGGGATAGGGTTGTACACAGGCAGGGTTATGGTATTAAAATAGTTGCATAAAAATGTAAACAATGAAATGCAAAAAAATAACGTTTGACTTTTTAAAATGTTATGTTAGATTTCCGTAAAGGCTGCTTTACATGCTGCGATCTCGCTAGCGAGATTGCTAGCGTGCGTACCCACCCCCGTCGGTTGTGCGTCACGGGCAAATCGCTGCCCGTGGCGCACAACATCGCTCGGACCCGTCACACATACTTACGTGCCTAGCGACGTCGCTGTGACCGGCGAACAGCCTCCTTTCTAAGGGGCCGGTTCGTTCGGCGTCACAGCGACGTCACTAAGTGGCCGCCAATGGAAGCGGAAGGGCGGAGATGAGCGGGACGAACAACCCGCCCAACTCCTTCCTTCCTCATTGCCGGCGGCCGCAGGTAAGATGAGGTTCCTCGTTCCTGCGGTGTCAGACGTAGCGATGTGTGCTGCCTCGGGAACGTTAAACAACCTATGTCCTGCAACAGCAACGATATTTGGGAACTGGACAGCGTGTCAACGAGCAATGATAAGGTGAGTATTTTTGATAGTTAGCGATCGCTCGTACGTGTCACAGGCAAAGACGTCGCTAACGAGGCCGGATGTGCGGCACAAATTCCGTGACCACAACGACATCGTTTTAGTGATGTCGCTGCGTGTAAAGCGGCCTTAAAAGGCAGAAAAGAGAGAGGAAAAAGGTCACACTATAATGACTATTTTCTTAAAAGACAATACTGTACGTGGGAACTAAGGGGTTCAACAGTGGACTGATGGAAGAGACTCAAAAAGTGCTAGCGGTCTATGTATAAAGGGGCAAAAAATGTTTACCTTGCACCGGAGGGCACTACCAACCCATCTATTCCACTGTTTAGACTCTATAAAACTGTTCCACCGCTGAAAGCGAAGCACATATAAACTCAAGTCCATAGAGGCTATACACACTAATCTGGGCCTAATTTGTTCCGACTCCACTAGCAAAACTATTTCCAACAAATAGCCACAGAAATGTCATTATTACTATTTATTATAGCGCCATTTATTCCATGGCACTTTACAAGGGAAAAGGGTATACATAAAAACAAGTACAACAATCATGAACAATACAAGAACAGACTGTTACAGGAGGAGAGAGGACCCTGCTCGCGAGGGCTCACAATCTACTGGGGATGGATGAGGATACAGTAGGTGAGGACAGAGCTGGTTGCGCAGTGGTATAGTGGACTGAGGGTTCTTGTAGGTTGTAGGCTTGTCGGAAGAGGTGGGTCTTCAGGTTCCTTTTGAAGGTTTCCATGGTAGGTGAGAGTCTGATGTGTTGGGGTAGAGAGTTTCAGATTATGGGGGAGGCACGGGAGAAATCTTGTATGCGATTGTGGGAAGAGGAGATAAGAAAGGAGTAGACATCCTATGAGGATCTGAGGTTACGTGTAGGTAAGTACCAGGAGACTTGGTCACAGACGTATGTAGGAGACAGGTTGTGGATGGCTTTGTATGTTATAGTTAGTGTTTTGAACTGGAGTCTTTGGGCAATGGGAAGCCAGTGAAGGGATTGGCAGAGTGGCTATGCCAGGGAAAATCGAAGGGAGAGATGGATTAATCGGGCAGCAGAGTTTAGGATAGATTGGATGGGTGCAAGAGTGTCAGAAGGAAGGCCACAGAGCAAGAGGTTGCAGTAGTTGAGGCGGGAGATGATGAGGAGATCAAGTAGTGTTTTTGCTAATTCTTGGTTAAGGAATGTCTTATATCAAGCAGTAGCGTCTTAAGAGTAGTGGTAAGCAAAAAAAAAATAGAATGAAAACAAACAAAAAAGGATATTAAAAAAAGAAAAGCTCCTGCAATAACGTAGTGATGCGGATGATGTATTATCTATTTCGGGTGCAGATCTGAAGTAAAAGCATTTCTGTTCCATTTTATTTAGAGCTAAGCACTTTCGGTAAACTAGACAATAATAGGAAAATGATAAATACTTTAATAAAACTCTTACTTTAGGAACAAATATGGAAAACAAACGGAAATCTAAAAAGCTGAAAGGGGTAAAAAAACACACAAAAAAAAAAAAAAACACATGAAAAATAATCTTCGAGTATTGCTTCAGAGCATCAAAGGGATAAATGATATACTCAAAATTCAGCTTCCAGGAAGAAAGTTTCAGCTGGAACATGGGCTGAAAAATGACTGTGTCAAAAATCAATATCTCCGCAATATGGAGGTTCTAAAAAGGAAAATCCAGGCGCTTCCCCCCACCAGCGTGTAATCTGAAACACTTACTGTACATTAACGCCAATGAATAATTCACACAATTTTATATAAATAAAATATAGAACAAGCTCCGTTTCCTGGTGAATAATGTCCCAGTGTTTTCTCCCGCTGCGTTTCAGCTTCTTCTGTTTATAGTGAGGAGGAAAGAGATTTATCTTGACTGTCCATGTCGCCTCAGCTTATTCCACAAAGCTACGGGTCTCAATCATGTCAGCGTACGGATGGCGGTTTTCAGCTACAAAAGGGATATTAATTGCTCGCAACATAGGGAGGAGTAAAAAGTGCGGAGTTTGCGGCCAGTCGGTTGATAACCGGTCCTTTCTCAACTGGTCGTGCTCTGCTCATATCTGTACATGGGAGATGGTCCTGGAACAGCCTGCCTTTAGTATGACTTTCTTGCAGAATCGGGGCAACATGGGCACCAATCCATTGCCTTCTGAGTTAAATCTGGCTTCACGCGGGGGCTTTGTTCCTTTCAATACTCCCAAAAAATAGTTATAGCGTAGGATTTGACACCAATATCTGACCCCAATAATTGCCTATTATGCTATAACTTGACAAGGGTTAACCACATACTGATCAGACTATCCTAACGTTATGCTTCCAACGTCCAATCCAAGACTACATCTTTGGCGGCGCAAGGAATGCTGACTCAAGTGAGTGAATACATTCTTTGTGATCTTGCGATAAGGTATTTTTTGGTCAAACGCCAACCCTTAACAGGGTTGTCCACTACTAGGAGAACCACTTTTGACGCCACAAGTTAACTCCAGGTGAAATAATAAAAAATATACAGCCCTCCAGCACCGGTGCCATTCCGGTGGTACCGCGACTCATGTTGGGTTTTGAGTCAAGTTCCAACCCTTTACAGGGTTGTCCACTACTAGGACAACTCCTTTTGATTCCACGTGCTTTCCTATGGTAAAATAATAAAGAATTTACTCACTTCCCGTACCACTGCTATTCCGGCAGTGACGCGACGCACGTTGGATTGTGAGTCAAACTCCAACCCTTAACGGGGATGTCCAGAGTTAGAACAACCCCTTTTGATGCCACATGTTCCAGCCCTCCCAACCTGGTAAAGTAATAAAGACTACACTTACCTCCTAGTGCCGCGGCTCACGAGGAGTTGTGACATCACGCAAGCCCCACATCCAATCAGCCCCGGCTTCCTTATCTCCACTCTCGGATCAAACGAGTTAATCAACAAGAAGTGGGTACAGCGGTTGTGCTTACTTCCTGTTGATTATTTGGCCCGAAGGCAGGGAGAAGGAAGCCGGCACTGATTGGTCGTGGAGATTGCGTGAAGTCACAACCCCTCATGAGGTGTGGCACCGCTGGAACAGTGCTGGTATCGGAGGTATAAATAGTCTTTATTATTTCAGGAGGAGGAGAAACATGTGAAATCAAATCCTAGTATTGGATAACCCCTTTGAAGGGGGTGGTCTCAAAAACCAATAATGGTTGAACCTAAAACTTGTAAATATAAGCATTTTGCAATTTTAAACTTATTAAAATTATCTCGGTTTTCAAGAATAGAGTTATTTTTAAAATCATCATGCAAATGCTTGTTCTTCAAGCTACAAGCACTTTTCAATAGAGCACTGGTGTAAAGATGCCAGGATCACTGGAGGACATGATCCAGGAGGCTTCAGGGCCTCCACAATTCTCCAATTCTGCTGCAGTATTGAAGAGTGCACTGTTAGGGCTAGCGAAACAACTAAAGGGTGCTTTACACACAGCGACATCGCTAGCGATGTCGCTCATGAAAGCACCCGCCCCTGCTGTTTGTGCGTCACGGGCAAATCGCTGCCCGTGGCGTACAAAATCGCTAGTACCCGTCACACGTACTTACCTTCCTAGCGACGTCGCTGTGGCCGGCGAACTGCCTCTTTTCTAAGGGACGGTTCGTGCGGCGTCACAGCGACGTCACACGGCAGGCGTCCAATAGAAGTGGAGAAGCGGAGAGCAGCCGCATGAAAGTCACACCCACCTCGTTGCCGGAGGACGCAGGTACGGTGTTGTTCGTTTTTCCTGGGGTGTCACACGTAGCGATGTGTGCTGCCTCAGGAACGACGGACAACCTGCGTCCAGCACGAGCAATGACATTTGGGAAATGGACGACATGTCAACGATTAGGTGAGTATATTACATAGTTAGCGGTCGCTCGTACGTGTTACATGCAACGTCGTCGCTAACAAAGCCGGATGTGTGTCACGAATTCCGTAACCCCCAACAACATCTCGTTAGCGATGTCATTGCGTGTAACGGGGCCTTAAGCCACTGGCCCAAATGGTCACTCTGCAGAAGAGAAAAACCATCCCCGGAAAATAGAAAGCCAGGAGGCAGAGGAGAAGTGCACTCCTAAAGAATGAACATGAAGACAACCCTTTAACACTTAGGGCTCATTCATACACCTATATGTGAGAGATTTACTCTATTTTTATGTAATTTTGTAAAACATTTAATAAAATGGAATACGGATGAAATTTATACTATGCCAATCCAATTTATCAAAAATGAAACCAAGACATGGCAGCAAGTAGGAGGCAGCTGGAAGGGCACCTCTCTGCCATACACTAGTTTAGGGTCCTGCAAATTTATTCGCTCATCTCTGGTTTTCACGCTGGTGAAAATGAAGAATTACAAAGGAACAGCCCATACTGCTGCTCCGAAGGGGCTCAAGCGAGGGGGACATGACTAGGCCATAGGGTTACTAAAGGGTTAAGTTGGAGATGCAGTTTTTGTGAGAAAAGTTTAGGGCGGAGTTGTGTGGTCAGTTGGGATCTGGGGCATTCTGATTAGTTGGGGGGTGGCGTTTAAGGGGGTAGTATATAGGTCAGATCATGGGTGGAGGGTGGCCAATATTACCTGGATGGCGTTCTGAATCATTCTCGCCCACCCGTTCTTGTGGCAGTTTCGGTCAAATGACGTGGAGAAGAGGACGCAAGTGATTTTGTTGCAGCAGCGCAGGAAAGAAAGGGAGTATCTGAACGTGGGGGTATTCACAGAAGAGAGAGGGGAACCCAGTGCAGGAACGGGTACCCCTGGTGGTGCAAGTAATTGGTGATATGGGTCCTCGCTGGGTTGAGTCTTAGTGGGACATTGGGTGGGCAACATTTGGCTAGGTGCCCTCGAGTCGGTATGGTGTGGCTGAGGCAAGTGGTGGAGCCGATGTTGCATTGAACGGTTTTGTCAACCTTCATTTACCCGCACTTCTTTCGGGTGTTCTTCAACGGATGTTTTGAAATGTTTGTACATGGTTTATGTTTTGAGTTATTTAATAAACGGGGCGGCTGTGGCCTTTTATATCTAACGTCACACAGTCTGCGTTTATTTTAGGTAAGAACTCGGCTGGGGTGGGAGAAGGTCGGTTTGATAATGGTAAGGCCTGTAGTCAGACTTTCCGGAGTCATGTTCTTCATCTTTATCCCTGCATTAAGGAAAAATTTAAAAACCACAAAAACTCAGATTGGGTCAGATGCTGTTACAGACGAAAGCATCAGGAGCTTAAAGAGGACCAACCACAACAATTTTCCTATAGAATCTAAAGCCAGTGCTGTACTTGCGCTATCCTGCTGATTCTAAACATACCTTAAGTTGTGAGATCGGATGTATACTTACTGAAATATAGGCAAGTAAAGTTTGTGAAATGCAGTTATTTGATTGATAGGTGCTACAGAATATCTAATAGGTGGGTAGAGTTTTGTAGTTATACCCGTCCCTGCCTGCCTGCCTGTCCTTCCTCCCTCCTTACTTCGAATGTAACAACAAAGAGAGGGGGAGGAATAACAAGCAGGAATAACTAGCAAAACCCGACCAACCTATTAGAGTTTCTGTAGCACCTATCAATCAAATAACAGTGCATTTCACAAACTTTACTTGCCTGTATTTCAGAAAGTATACATCCGATCTCACAACTAAAGGTATGTGTAGAATCAGCACGATAGCGCCAGTATAGCACTGGCTTTAGTTTATATAGGAAAATCCTGGTGGTTGGTCTTCTTTAAAGCAGAGAGGTCAAACTTGCCGATCGACGAAGGTGAAGGGGGAGGACATTTTAATAACATTATAGACTTTAATAGACTTTAGAAGAGGATAACCTAGGGAACCTCTGTACAACTTATATGGAGACCCAGTAATATTTTGCACCATGAAAACAGCAAGTAAATACTATTTTGAAGATCCCAAATTTAGTTTTCTCCTTCCTCAGAAATGAGCACTCACTTTAAAGCGCACAGTTTAACAGGAGGTGACCTGTGAAATGGAAAGGCCTTCACTGCTGCAAATCACAGGGAAACAGAGCTGTCAAGCAGCAGTTCTGCTTCATAACCTCCTGCGCTCTGATCCGGAGCACTGATTGACAGCTCTTCCCTAGGCGCTTTAGTGGCAGCTGTGCTGCTGCTCTCTCTGGTGGACCAGTGGCTGGTAAAGGTGGCGGCTCAAGTCATTAAAATCACCTCCATCTTGGCATTGGTGGAGCTCTACACATACTGCTCGCCAGAGGCCAAGGCAAAGTCATGGAAAGACTATACAAGGCTTTATTAATTCATCTTTAGATCATTAATGGTCCATGAAATGGTAAATAAGTTGCAAATTATGACATTCTTGATTGAACAGGCATCAAACGTAGGTGACGTCCTTCAACGTGCAATTTGCATAATGCAAAAAGGCTTATGGAAATGTCCCAGCTTCAGAAACAGCTGCTTCCCGACTGCTTCCAAAAATAATGATTACACGTATGCAACCTAAACAGCTCATATATAAAAATAGCCAAAAGTGCAATTAACATATCAAATTTATTCTAAAATATATATCTATTGTATCATTTGTTTATTAGCAGTCCACCCATTTACATTTTTTTGCATATTTGCTAATGTAATATCTATGTACACTAAGCAAAGTAATTCAATCGAAAATTAAATTAGCAAAATCTACAAACTTAGTGCTGTTTGCAATAAACAAAAAAAAAAAAATTCAAAAAAACTAATATAGCTTCTTTAACATCTCTATTGACCTCCTGCTGTTAACCATTTTTCTGCTGTTAGCATAATGAACTCTTTCTGCTTTACTTGTATTCGGCACACTAGAAATATTTTTTATTTATTTATTTTATACACTACAATGTTGCTACAACTATGTGTATTCAACACTGGAAGCAAGTATCCAGTTTGTTTGATCATCACGGCGGCCTGCAGTTAACCATTTGTTTGCTGCAAGTCCTGAACTGACTATACATCCACAGTTTTTGTGTATGTCCACACACCTAGCTTGTTATCAAATAGTAAATGTTGCTCTACCTACCAGTTACGGGTGTGTCACAAGTGACAGTCATGTGGTTTCTGGCCATAGAAAGTCAGTGTCTGGCTGCGCAGAATGCTCCCTGACTTTCCGTTGTTCCTGCTGTCAGTATTCATTGTAATAGGTAGGTTTCCTGCTGGATTCATCTGTCTCCCTGTTAGACCTAGCAGGAGCTCAATTTCCGCCTAGCTGTTGATAGTCAGTATTCCCTTGGAATTTAAATACCCCTTCCTTCCTTTGGACTGATGCTGGTGATACTTTCAGTTCCTTCAAGGCAAGGTTGCAAGCAGGTGGTATCGTTGCTAAAAGCTCTGCTGAACTCTTACTTCAGTCATCTTAGAAGTAGTTCATGCTTTACCCCCTTGTGTAAAGCGGGCTTTACACGCTGCGATCTCGCTAACGAGATCGCAAGCGATCATACCCGCCCCGTCGGTTGTGCAACACGGGCAAATCGCTGCCCGTGCCACACAACCTCGCTTAACCCCCGTCACACGCACTTACCTGCCCTGCAATGTCGCTCTGGCCGGCGAACCGGGGCAGTTCGTGAGGTGTCACAGCGACGTCACACAGCAGGCGTCCAATAGAAGCGGAGGGGCGGAGATGAGCGGCTGTAACATCCCGCCCACCTCCTTCCTTCCGCATTGCCGGTGGAGGCAGGTAAGGAGATGTTCGTCGCTCCTGCGATGTCACATACAGCGATGTGTTCTGCCGCAGGAACGACGAACAACATCGCTAATAAGCAGAAAACGATTTTTTGTTTTAGGACGACCTCTCCGCGGCAAACGATTTTGACCGCTTTTGTGATCGTTTCAGGTCGCTCATAAGTGTCACACGCTGCAATATCGTTAATGAGGCCGGATGTGCGTCACAAACACCGTGACTCCGACGATAATACATTACCGATATCGTAGCGTGTTAAGCCCGCTTTAAACATTCCTGACTGAAATCAGCTGCCAGCTTATGTCTATACTGACCATAGAGTATGGCAGCATGAGTCTAACGACTGGTTCCTTTTCAAAGATATAGACACCATTGAAGGCATTTTGTTTTCAACGCAAGTAATACATGGCTGAAAATAATTTTTTCAAATAATAAGATAAGGGCAACTGTTGCCTATGAATAAGGAGTTTTTTTGTCTCTCCGAAACGCGTAAGGTGTAACTACACATGTATCCATGTTTTTTAATTGTTGGAATAAAGAGGAATTTTTTACTTCGGTGCTGGATTTTTTCCTCCCCTCCCCCCCCTTCCTTGGATTGAAGATGGATCTCGTGTGACGTCGCAGAGGTGAGAATATGCTTTTTTATTTTACCTGGGGGATGTGGAATCATGAGGGGTTGTCCTAGTAGTGGAAAACCCAGTTAAATAAGCTGTAAAACTCCCTGAACTCCCATGATTCTGCTGCCTTTTTTTATGAATATCTCTGTGTCGCTCCATTGAAGACATTAACATTTGCTGTTTTTGGAGTGCAAGAAGTGAAATCTCTACTTGGAGACCAACTAGTGGGGGGGGGGGGGGTTACAGACCTCTTTGAGGGTGTGCGCTTTTAGCCCTTCCTCCCACACAATGCCAGTCACAGCTCAGCAGCGTCTTGAGACTGCTAGATCAGATGCCGAGCTCTGATTGGCAGCATCTGGGAGAGAGGGGTAAAAGAACACGCCCACAGAGAAGATTGAAGACACTCCCAGTTGTTTTCCAAGCAGAGATTTCACATACTGCACTCCAAAACCAATACATGGGAATATCTCAGAAATGGAATGGCATAGTGCAAAATGGAAAAAGTGGCACATTCAGGGGAGATTCAGGGTTTTTATAAGGTATGTAATTATTTTGAATGACAGGTTCTCTTTAAAGGCCTCCAAAAGTGTCAACATCCTTTAATACATTTGTGATATCACAGAAGCTAACTGCGGTTTATTAATTTAAACCTACACGTGATGTCACAATACAATACCATAACTGGTACAAACAGCTGTTGCAGCTCCAGCTAATCCCCAAGGCACCTTTTATAAACTATTTCTTGGCTCTGACAGGGTTAAGTCAGGTGGGAGGGGTCTGTTTGGTCATGCCTCATTTCGGGACTCTTGACACGATATGATGTGGACTCCTCCGGGACACCACCAGTAATAGTTCCTGCTCTGCAGCATGCGCAATGGTTTCTGTGAGTTTGCTCTGATCTGTCCCGGTACTCAGCTTTCCCCTACCTGACCTCCATTTCCTTCGTACTGTCTGTCCTCCCTGTCTACCTGACTCTGGTCCTGTCCCGTATCTCTGCCTCCACTCCCACCTTTGTACTTATGTGCTCTCCTGGCCTCTGACCTTGGTAATCTCCCCTGACTATGGCTCTGCTCTTCTTCACTCGGCTCTTTATGTGACTTCCTGGCTTCTTACCCCCTTGCTTCAATTTGACTACGGCTTGCTCACTCCCCTGTATTGACGTGACATCCCAGTTTGACTTTGACTTGTCTGACTACTCTTACTCTTGTGCTAGCGACCTCTGGTGGGCTTTTGTATTAATGCACCTTGGAGTTCTATCTCCACTAAGTCCCTGTGCCCTCTAGTGGAAGCTCGACAGCACAAATCCAGAAACATCTGTGAGAAATGTATAAGGATCACCAGCTCCTCCTCAATATGCTCTGCTCTATCAGGCTCAAGGACACCGTTCTTTCCTGGTTCTCCTCTTACCTCTCTGACCACTCATTGACTGTATCTTTTGCCGGCTCCTCTTCCTCTCCTCTTCCCCTTACAGTCGGCGGTTCCTCAGGGTTCAGTCCTAGCCCCCCTCCTGTTCTTTCTATACACTGCCCCTATTGGACAAATGATCAGCAGATTTGGTTTCCGGTACCATCTCTATGCTGATGACACCCAACTGTACACATCTTCTCCTGACATCACCCCTGCAATATTACAAAATATTACTGATTGTCTGTCCGCCGTCTCCAACATCATGTCCTCCCTCTATGAACCTGTCAAAAACTGGACTCCTCATGTTTCCTCCCTCCCCCAAGCTTCCGAAATCCAATATTACCATTTCTGTGTGTGGCTCTACCATTACGCCCCAGCAGCACACCCGCTGTCTTGGGGTTATATTTGACTCCGATCTCTCCTTCACTCCCCATATTTGTTCACTCGCTCGTTCATGTCATCTAAAAAACATCTCTATATTTCATCATTTTCTTACTGTTGACTGCAAAAACTCTTACTGTCGCTCTCATTCATTCTCGCCTGGATTATTGTAATTCTTTTCTGATTGGTCTCCCTGTTACTAAACTCTTCCCTCTCCAATCCATTCGGAATGCCGCAGCCAGGATCATTTTCCTCTCCAACCGCTTCACTGATGCCTCTGCTCTGTGCCAGTCATTGCACTGGTTGCCTATCCACTAAAGAATCCAACATAAAATTATCACTCTGACCGACAAAGCTCTCCACAGTTCCGCACCGCCCTACATCTCCTCCCTCATCTCTGTGTATCAGCCCACCTTTGCCCTCCGTTCTGCTAATGACCTAAGACTGACATCCTCAACAATTCCAACCTCCCACTCCCGCCTTCAAGATTTCTCAAGAGCTGCACCAATGCTCTGGAACACACTACCAAGAACAATCCAATTAATTCCCAAAAGTCCCTGCAACAGGGTTAAAGTCCCTGCAACAGAGTGAACCCCTCGCCTGCTCCATCCTTTCGGGTACTGTCCCCAGGGGTGTTGAGGCTCGAGACGTCAGGCCCTCTCCCCCTCCATCCCTACGGTGCCGTCCCAGGGTTGCTTGGGGTCGAGTGTTTTCAAGGGCACACTCCCCGTCCTCCCCTACGGTACCATCCCAGGGGTGTTTCTGGTGGAGGCAGCAAGGGCTCTCTGCAACCCATGGCCTTCCCATCCAAGACCCTGTGAGAGGATCGCAGGCTCTGCAGCGCAGGAGCGCTCAGCAGCACCATGCCTCCCCAGCGTCCCCTTCAATCCAGGACCCAGGGAGAGGACCATTGCCACCGCAGTGCAGGAGCGCTCAGCAGCTCCACACCTCCCCAGCGTCCCCTACAATCCAGGACCCAGGGAGAGGATCGTTGTTACTGCGGTGCAGGAGCATTCAGCAGTGCTCCCAGCTTCCCAGCGTACCGCCCCGGTGTCATCCAGGGGCGTACAGCACTCACCGGCAACCTCAGCAACAAAGGATGGGGACGAAGATCGCAACGACCCCCGCAGGATGCAGGTAAGTGGTCTCCCCTTGGTCAGCACTGCGCTCCCACAAATTCAGTCTCCGGTCCGGGCCTATCCAGGCCTGAGTGCTCCACCCCCCGCTCGTGGCTTTTCTCCGGCATGCCCCCTGCACACTCTGCCCAGATACAGGACCCGGCCAGCCCCCGTGCACGCCCGCAACCCCCCCCCCCCCCAAAAAAAAAGCCCGCATTTTTTTTCTCAACGGCTCTCCTTGGCGGGAAACGGGCCTGTACCAAGCAGCACCCTGCTGATCGCCGGTGCTGTCCCCGCAGTTCATTGGGGACACAGCACTCTGACACCACTACTGACCTGGGAAGGACACAGGACCTGGGTGAGCGCAGCTCCTGCATAGGAGTAGACTGTATCTCATTTTTTTCTCTCTCTTCTCCTGTCTCCTCCCTAGTGTCACTAGTGAGAGTTCCTGAGCACCATTCCTAATGCTAAGTCATCAAGCTCCAAACAGGCCCCCTTTATTATGTATTTTGCGTGCACATCCTGCAAGGAAAAATTCTCCCAAGACCAGGCTACGTCCCTCTGCTCGGCTTGCGTCCCAGACCCACAGCCCACGCAGATTGCCCCAGACACCGCCATCGCTACTGTAACAGTGCATGATGCCCCGAGCACCGATGTGCCCCCTCCCCCGGACTGGTTAACTTCTCTGTCCCAGTTGGTAGACTCACTTTCAAGGGCGTCGCTGACCATCGCGCAGGCGTTGCAATCACTACCGACAGCCGGCCATGTCCCTCAGGTTCAGCTGGTTCAGGACGACAGTCGGTCTGATCCAGACCCTGCTACTGGAGCACAGAAGCGTACCCGCCGGGTCTCCTCTTCAAATTCTTCCCACAGGTCTCCCTCACCTCCGGGTCCCGATTACCACTGGTCTCCGGAACTGTCCGGCCTCTTAGGAGAAGAGTCGGATACCGCCTCCCTGCTGGATTCAGATCAGACAGCCGATATCAGGCGCATGGTGGATAGTCTGGTGGAAGTAGTAAATCAAACACTGAAGCTCCAAACGGATGACTGTTCCACCCAGAGCTCGTAGGTATCCTTCAAACGGGTAAAACGTGCCCACAGGCAATTCTGCAACCATCTAGAATTTGCTGAAATTCTACGCAAGCACAGGCAACAACCGGTCAAGATGTTCACCAATGGTAAGTCGATTGATTTACACTACCCTTTCCCTGAGGAACTCAGGAAGGAATGGGCAGGCTCGCCTGTAGTCGACCCTCTTGTGTCCCGCCTGTCGTCTCACACAGTACTATCTCTCCCGAATGGGGCATCGCTCCAGGACGCCACGGATCGAAACATTGAAAGATTCGCCCATTCGCCCTTTGAGGCGGCAGCTGCAGTACTTTCCCCAGCTTTCGCCGCCGTTTGGGTCGCAAAAGCCATGGTGTCTTGGGCCGATACTCTCCGTAGGGGTCTTTGCGCCGGTTCTAGCGATCCACAGTTCGTCAACATATCGGCACAGATTGCTCTCGCAGGTGAGTACATAATCAATGCATCTCTGTCAGCGGCCAACTGCGCAGCACAAGCGGCTAGCAACACGGTGGCCATCCGTCGGGCGATCTGGCTCAGAGCCTGGAATGCGGACGCGGCCTCTAAGAAATCGCTGACCGCCCTCCCCTTTGCAGGAGGTCGTCTGTTTGGCGTCAGGCTAGATCAGATTATCGCCGAGGCTGCAGGAGGTAAGAGCACCTCTCTTCCACAGCTGAGACCAAGACGTATCCCGCGTCGCCAGCCATCCCCAAGGTTCCAGTCCTTTCACAGCTTCAGTCCCCCAACCCATCCTAAGAGGAACAGATCTCCGCAGAGAAACAGAAAGAGCCCATCTTTCAAGACAAGCCCTTCCTGGCGTTCGAGCCCACGCCAGCCATACAAGTCGACTTCAAGATCACAGCGTTTCCACGCTAAATGACTAGAGGTCTTCGCGCGCCAGCGCAGATCAGGTGGGGGGACGCCTGTCTCGCGTCCAACACGTATGGCTGACTTGGATCGCGGACGCTTGGGTCAGTATAATTTCAGACTCAGGATTCAAAAAAAACCCCAAAAAAACAAAACAATCGTTTCTCCCTCCGAATAGACCTCAAGATCTTCCACCACTCGGGTGCGGTGTCCATACGTTTTTGGCACGAGTCTCCTCGGTCGAATGGCGGCGACAGAGGCGGTTCGGCTTCCTCATTTCCACCTTCGTCCCCTTCAGCTAATCCTGCTGAACAAAACGGAAAATCTCTACTTACCCTGGTTCGCAGGATACATTTTTCTCCGGAAACCCATCGCTCGCTTCTGTGGCGCACCGGCGGCCCCAAGTTATCCAGAGGAACGTCATTCCTACCAAGAGACCCGGCACTCTATCAACGTCTTGGACATCAGAGCATCCTACGAGCCCTGCAGAATGTCCAACGCTTCATAAAAGGATTTCAAATCAGGTTCCAGTCGGACAGCGCCACAGCGATGGCGTCCATCAACCACCAGGGCGGCACAAGGAGTGTCATGGCGTTGAGCAAGGTGAAGAAGATCATCCAGTGGGCAGGTTTTCCACCACTCCACGTTTTTCGCAGTTCACATCCCCGGCGTGTAAATGTGGGCAGCAGACTTCCACGGCAGAAAGAGCCTAGCGTCGGGTGAATGGTCCCTCAACAGGGAGGTTTTCAAACAGATCTACCACAGATGGTCTCCGGTTGTAGTACTGATGGCCTCTTGGGTCAACAATCAAGTTCCACAGTCATCTCCCGTTATCACGACCACCGGGCGTCAGGAGTCGTCGCTCTCATCGCTCCGTGGAACCAGTTCAATCTACCATTCATCTTTCCACCGCCTCCACGGATCCCAAGAGTCCTCAAGGAAATCAGAGCTGAAGGCATCCCAGTGATTCTCTTTGTCCCACCCAGAGTAGCCCAGGAGAGCGTGGTTAGCAGAATTAACACAGCCCATCGCAGACTCCCCATGGCGGCTACCAGACCACAGTATGGCTGTTGAATCCTAGGTACTAGTCCAAGCTGGCAACCCTTTCAGGCCGTTCGCCTTTTCTAGTTTTCCACCAGGACAAAGTTGTCCTACGCCCGTCTCCATCGTTTTTTGCCAAGGATATTATCTCCTTTTCATTTGAACGAGCAGATCGTTCTTCCCTCTCTCTGCACGGCCCCCGTTCACTGCCTGGAAAGGTCTGTGCACACACTAGACCTAGCGCAAGCTTTTCCTGATGTTCTACAGTTGTTAAGTGGGGTTGACGAAGAACTTATCCCATCCGTTCCCTATTTAGGGCCCAGCACTAGGGATAGCTAGGGTCAGGTCTCCGACTCGGCGCATAGGTAAGGACCCTATCTAGGGTGGTGAGGGACCCAAGGGACCAGCAGTAGGTTTGGTCAGGGGTCACCATCTCCCCCTTCCCTAGGCACAAGGTTTCCCTTCCCTTCAGCCATGCGCTTGGTACTTCCCCGTACCTAGAGTGACACTATCGTCCTATAAACCCTATTCTCCTGGACCTCAGTGATCCAACTGCTGTCTAGCAAGTCCTGCCCGCTGTGCCATCACCTTCGGCCTAGAAAATAGACCTCAACAGAGGAGCCTATAAAAGACTTATACAGAATATATATATTTTGAAATACAATGAAGGCAATGAATGATATGAACATATGCTCAGAAGTCCTAACAAGGTCTACAGGGTCCAGATATGGTCAATGAGTGGCCCACTATGTAACCACACTACATTACACTTAAATGACTTGATAATAAAGCTATATTAAATGAACTGAGACTGGATAATGTGTCCTAGAGGAATATCAGATCTCATGACATTGAACACTAGCTGAAATGTGATGGATATCTCAGAGTAAGTGGCACCTTTAATTGAGTAAATATCTATCGTGGGCATTCGGGGCTGTGGCAACGTCATTGACATTTGCTTTTCACTCAGTACTAGGACTAATGGCGTCACCCCCACAGAGAGCACCGAGGCGCTGAGAAATGAAAGGACAAGTGCTCCTGTCTGTGTGTGCAAACAGCGACAGCACAGTGGGGACCTGCTTTTCTTTCCCGACTTCTGACGCCTACATGTCTCATCAATAGCTACTGCAGCTCGTAGCGAGGAGGCCCGCTGCTGGAGCCGTACTGAAGTGTGAACGGAAAGCACAAGACGATTTAGAGCCTGTGTTCCCCTGAACCTTTCCACGGCAAACCGGCTCTTTGCTCCCATCAGGTAGTCGCACATTACTACACAAAGAGCTCCGCGCAGATCGCTCCTGGGTCACAGTATCCTACTTTCTGACTGCTTCTTAGAGCTTTCTCAATCAGGCAGGGAGCATGCAACGTCGTCAGAAGAAGCGGCCGATGCGGCTCACACGAGCACGGGGCTACAATCAACCCCGCAAGTAATGAGCTGCAACGAGGGCTCACTTAAGAAGCTTTACTTTGATGGTAAGTACTGAAACGTGATGACAGCTCCATCCACATGGATGTGAATAAAAAATATATATATATATTAAAAGCACACTATGCATGATTACTTTTTATATCCCCCTTTAAGCTGCTCCACTTCTTTTGACTATGTGCGAAGAGAGGGACCTTCAATTAGAGAGCAGCTAACTAGAGGGGGCACTACAGAGCATTTGTGTCCTTCTGGAGGGGATCTAATTTAAATATTTTTTCCTTAGAGAACACTACCTGTAGAAATCAAACCACGAGCTCAAAAAGCACTAATAACTGGAAGGGTGAAAAGTCAGATTTGTACCAAAATACTCTAATTTGGGATCCACCTTGACCTGCAGTGCTTATTATGGTCCAGAAAATAATATATTTCTGTATAGACTTAAATAATGTTTGCAGGCTGGCTAAACGCAAGGAAATATCAGGTATTTTTAAAGGAAATATTTCATTCTCTATGTATATTAAGGCGTGAACAGTGAGCATGCTTGCCACTGCTCAATAGTCAATAGAGTATCGGGGCGCTAGAGCACGCTCGTTACTTGGCCGAGTATCGCGACTGCTCCAGTGCCAGGCTAGAGTCCCCGCCCCGCATGTTTTGCAGCTGTTAGACAGCCAATGAATATGCCGGGATTGGTTGCCCTACACCGTAATATCATAGCCATGATGGCCACTGGCACTACTGTGATTGACCGGCCACATCATCAAGTCTTTTATGAGACCTGGGGTCGCAATGATTGCCACACTGTCGTGTAGCAGCAGTTCAGGGAGAGGTGATCTAGGAGGGAGAGCTTAGATCAGAGCAGGCATATAGGCAGGGTTTATTGCAATTGCAGTAACTCTATACCGCTGCTGCACTATTAAAACAAAAGTCAGCATGCAAAGCTATTATTTTCAGGCTAAATGATGGCCACCTTGGCATTATCCAAAAGATACCATTTTGAGTCAATGGGCTCCATTGGAAGCCATTTGGGCCCATAATGGGACAGATCTATCAGAGTTTTTATTTTGTTTCTCTACTTCAAAAAAGTAACATAAAACAGAATTTAGATTCTCACAGAAGATATCCCTAAAATAGCTGTTAGGCAAACACTATCCCATTCTTCCCACCATAAACAGCGACGCTCACCCAGGGAGTTGGGAATATGCTTCTCCCAGACACCTCCGACAGTGGTTTATCTTCTGTGAGACTAAAGGATCGAACACTGAAGTTCAACATACACAATGCCTCTAATCCTCGGTATTTTCAATTGAAGAAAGCGTCAGGTCCCCTCACAGTAGACGTCTGGTTGATAATAGCAAACTTGCTATTCCACTCAACATTGCATAAATATGGACGCTTCCGTAGCGAGTTGGGTATATGCTTCTCCCAGACACTTCCAACAGTGGTTTACCTTCTGTGAGACTAAAGGATCGAGTACTGAAGTTCTACATACTCAATCCCTCTTCCTTCAATTTAAAATGTCGAGGATCCTCTCAACCACAGTAGACGATTTGTTGATAATGGCAAACTCGCTATTCCACGCAACACCCCATAAACATGGATGCTCCCCCAGGGAATATGCTTCTCCAAGACTCCTCCAATAGTGGTTTATCTTCTGTGAGACTAAAGGATCAGGCTGAAGTTCAACACATATAATCCCTCTAATTCTTGACATTTTTAATAAGAGAGTCAAATCCTCTCAAACAAAGTAGATAATTGGTTTATAATAGCAAACTCACTATTCCACTTAACACCTCATAAACATTGAGGCTCCCCCAGGGAGAGTTGGCAATATCCTTCTCCCACACACCTCCAACAGTGGTTTATCTTCTGTGAGACTAAAGGCCCCTTTACATACTGAGACTTTCAGCGATCCCACCAGCGATCCCAACCTGGCCGGGATCGCTACAAAATCTCTGGTGAGTCGCTGGTGAGCTGTCAAACAGGCAAACCTGGCCAACGACGCAACAGCGATCCGGACCTGCAGAACGACCTAGCTAGTCATTGGGGACGTTGTAAAGCAGCTTTTTGAAAGGGAAGTCGCTAACAAAGTCGCTGTAAAGTCCCCTTTACACACTGAAACTTTCTAGCGATCATGCTGCACAGCGGGAAACAAAGGACCAAAGAATGGTCCTGAACGATTTGTAGCGATCAGCAACTTCACAGCAGGGGCCAGGTCGCTGATGTGTTTCACACACTGCAATGTCGCTGGGGAGGTCGCTATTACGTCACAAAACCGGTGATGTTACAGCGATGTCGTTTGCAATGTTGCAGTTTGTAAAGTCACCTTAAAGGATCAAGCACTGAAATTAAATCTACTCAGTCCCTCTTTTCCTCAATATTTTCTATTAGAGAAAAAGTGAGGTCCCCTCAAACATAGTAGACGATTGGTTGATAATGGCAAACTTGCTACTAAACTCAAGATTCCATAACCACGGATGCTCACCCAGTGAGTTAGCAATATGCTTCTCCCATATACTTGCGTCAGTGGTTTATCTTCTGTGTGTCTAAAGGATCGAGCACTGAAGTTCTACATACTCAATCTGTCTTCCTTCAATTGAAAATGTCGAGGATACTCTAAACCATAGTAGACGATTTGTTGATAATGGCAAACTCGCTATTCCACGCAACACCCCATAAATATGGACACTCCCCCAGGGAGTTGGGAATATGCTTCTCCCAGACACTTCGGACAGTGGTTTATCTTCTGTGAGACTAAAGGATTAGGCACTGAAGTTAACATACACAATTCCTGACATTTTTAATAAAAGATTCAAATCCTCTCAAACAAAGTAGATAATTGGTTGATAAAGGCAAACTCACTATTCCACTCAACACCTCATAAACATAGAGGCTCCCTCAGGGAGAGTTGGGAATATCCTTCTCCCCCACACCTCCGACAGTGGTTTATCTTCTGTGTGACTAAAGGATCGAGCACTGAAATTAAATCTACTCAACCCCTCTTTTCCTCAACATTTTCCATTGGAGGAAGAGTGAGGTCGCCTCAAACATAGTAGACGATAGGTTGATAATGGCAAACTTGCTATTAAACGCAAGACCCTATAACAATGGACGCTCACCCAGGGAGATTGGAATATGCTTCTCCCAGATACTTCCGACAGTGGTTTATCTTCTGTGAGACTAAAGGATAGAGCGCTAAAGCTCTACATAATCTCTCTTCCTTTAATTGAAAATGTCGAGAATACTCTTAAACATAGTAGACGATTTGTTGATAATGGCAAACTTGCTATTCCACGCAACACCCCATAAACATGGACGCTCCCCCAGGGAGTTGGAAATATGCTTCTCCCAGACACTTCCAACAGTGGTTTATCTTCTGTGAGACTAAAGGATCAGGCATTGAAGTTCAACATACCCAATCCCTCTAATCCGCAACATTTTCCATTGTAGGAAGAGTTAGGTCTCTTCAAACATAGTAGACGATTGGTTGATAAGGCCAAACTCATTAAGTTTAGCCAACATTCATCCCGAGTCTAGGTTCTGACTGACTTCATAATGGGTTGATTACCACGTGAATCTGATTTTTTTTCTCTTAAGTTGCCCTTTAATGGGATCTAGTTCAGAATATTACACTATTAAGAGCAAATGAATATAATAACGATAAAGCAGATGATGATGAAAACCAAATCTGAATCTGATAAACCAGTGGTATACTGCCAAACAGCCTCCGTAAAAGAGCCGAAACTTATTCCAAAACAATAAATTATGCATACCTTGCTAATTACCAAACTATTTCAGTTTTGTAAGGATACATTATTAATGTTTTACATTAAATATGAATGCAATTTTATTGGAAATTTTGGAAGCTGGGCAGTATGGTTTAATTGTTAAGGTTTATCATGGGAAACTAATTAGGATTTAAGAACTGATCCTTGCTCACTTTATTAGAAAGCCAAACCGTAACATCTGACTTGAGACCACTAAATGTCTGACTGGAGACCACTAGAGCAGGCATTAAAATGTGCACCCGTAATAAAAGCAGTCTTAGAGCTAGAAAAAGCCATTCGATTTTCAATGGCCATCATGTCTACTTGTTAGATACCAAGCAGGCAGTGCTAAGGATGGCCACAAAAATGTCAGAATATGGAAACTTAGGTAATGTGGTACGTAATTCTTCATAAATGATATATTTAAAAGACCCTCATGTCATACGTATTTGGAGCCCAAACACCATGGATAAATGTTGGCTAAATGGTCACTTGGCCTACAGCTTCTTCTCCCTACCAACCCATACTTGTGCACAATTACTCGACATACTCATAAATTGAGAGGGGGTATAAAACGCTGTCTGATATAAAAAAAAAAATAATCTAACACCCCAACCAATCCCCCCCCAACATCTTCTATGGTGGGAAAAATCAGAAAGACATCATACTTATTTAGTCATCCAAATTTGCCAGGTTTGTTTGTGTAGCGCCCAGCCTCTGCTCCCATGCCTCGGCAGGAGCGCTGTTCTCCTCACCTGACTGGAGGATCCATGTGACCTGTTCCTGTCCCAGGGCCTGCCGCAGCCTCCTCCTGTTTTCAGGCCACATGCAGGCCTTCTTGGAATACCCGAAGGGTGTGCACGCGGCCATTCCGCCTTTCTGAAAGGGCCAGCATCTTATTACCCGAAGTGACCCTTGAGGTCAGCTTCCACCATAAAAGGTATTTAAGACTCTCCTCCCTTAGCACTAGAAGTCCAAGAGAGGGGTCATTTAACATTTCTACCTTTGGAACCCAGAGACGGGTCGAATGACCTGAAGGATTTTAGCTAACCTCCTATAATCACCGTCTTTTGTTCTGTAATTAAGGCCATTACTGTCACACCACAGGAGGTTGTTGTTTTCCATTGAGTTTAGCCATTTAGTTTCTAGTTAGTTCTATTCAGTTTCTCATCAGTCATTTGACCCTCTTTCGGGACTTCAGGGGAGAGCTCAAAATTTCTGGGACTTCTAGTGTTAAGGGAGATGCCTGAGCAATGTTGCCTATCCTAGTGAGTTGCTGGTTCTCAGGTCCCATACCATTACTGTGTCTAGTCCTGAGTCTTGTGTTCTAATACCAGTTACCTATACCCGCAGTGTCTCTTCCTAGAGTCTGCTACCACCATCTCTGTGCTGCCTAGTCTGAGCTACCACCACCTTCGGTCAGCCATGTCTGAGCTACCATCACCTCTGTGCTGCCACGTCTGAGCTTCCACCACCTTTGAGCTGCCAAGACTGTGCCACCACATCTGTACTGGACCTTCTGAGTCTCTCCTGTCCGTTAAAGCCGATACCATTGGTCCTGGCAGTCGTGCATTTAGGAGCCTAGGGCTGCACCTGACAATCCCTATATAGGTGTAAGCTTCTCCAGAGAAGTCTGGTGTACGGCCCAGTGGGTCCCCTCCCACATGTTCGCCGCTCTTTGGCGACCCTAACAGTTTGCCATTGTACGGCCATCTTTATTTGTCCTTCGTAGTGTTCTCCGGAACGTATAAAACATTTAAAAACCAAAATAAAAAAAAGAGGCTATTTTAACCCATTGGCCGTAAACTAACATAAAAGAATCTTGCCATTTGGTGACATTCTTCATGTAATCACAAGAGATTTGTTCGCATGTACAATTCGGTGGTTACTCTTCTCTTCACTGATCAGTGGAAACATCCAAGCCTTCCGCTTTTGTTGTCATGTCAAGGTGACCTTTTCCAGAAATGCCAATCATATGGCGATAAACAAATATTTCATTCTGAGTCATGCTATGTGAACAGAGCTATTACTTTTATATTTGCGGAAAGGGCAACATCTGACAATCACTCATTAGGCTATAATTGCAAGTCTTGTGCTGATCAAAAGTAAATTTTCATGAAAAATAAAAAAAAATATATTTTTTTTTTAAATAGCTAATTTATTTTCGGTTTTGTATTTGCAGAACTCATTGATCTTATGATATAGTCTATTTCTTTACAACCCTAGTTCCTTCACGGAGAACCAGTTGTGGATACCCCCTTCTGGTGACTGATTGTTCAGGTAAAGGGGTAGATTTTTTGGACACATTATTTTAGACAAACACACAAAATTAGCCTGATCATGCGGTGTCTTATTACTTTAATCACCAAATATCTGCTATAATTTGCCGGAGAATCAACCAGCAACTGCTCAATTCCTCTACGACGTCACCACAGATGTACTGCCGAATTGCTTGCTACCCAATAAAATGAATAGGCTATACATGTAACACATGGACGTGCGAGGTCCTATAAAGTAAGAGATGTTTTTTATAGTTAATCTTTGTTTTGACTAATAGAAGACAAATTTTGCATGTGTTGTACGTAACCAAAGCTTATAATTAGATGAGCTGACCATGACAGCGCAATACAACCAACGAACCGTCCATGTCATGGATGTGCCGATTCTTCCAGAATGAGACCTGATTTTGTAGTTCGAACGATTATAAATGTTGATAATGTAATGTACTTAACCCAAGCTTTATAGGAGGGGCTGCTGACAAGTCTTTGGCCTTGTAATATTTTTTTGTTTCTATGGTAACGAATGTTACATCACATGAAAACCTTATGTGTCTAATACCGTGTTTTTCCAAAAATAAGAAACGGTCTTGTATTTTTTTTTGCCCCCCAAAAAAGCACTAGGGCTTATTTTTGGAGGGGGTCTTATTCTTGGAGAAACACGGTTGGGGGTAAGTTTACCCCCCCCAAAAAAGCAGACCCCCCACTTCCCAGGAGAATCATACTCACCAGACCAGGACTTCTACGTGGCTCCCAGGTCCTCCTTGTGATCTCCGGTCGGTGCTGCACGCCGTCCTACCCTGCTGCTAGCTGACATACTGATACACACAGCCGATCACACACACACACACACACACACACACACACACACACACAGCAGATCGCAGGCACACACAGCCGATCACACACAGCAGATCACACACACAACACAGCCAATCACACACACACACACACACACACACACACAGCAGATCGCAGGCACACACAGCCGATCACACACAGCAGATCGCAGGCACACACAGCCGATCACACACACAAAAAGCAGATCGCAGGCACACAGCCGATCACACAAACACACACAGCAGATCGCAGGCACACACAGCCGATCACATACACACAGCCGAACACAGACTTACACAGCCGATCGCAGAAAACACAGCCGATCGCAGACACACACAGCAGATCACAGATACACACAGCCGATCGCAGACACACACATAGCCGATTGCAGACACACACAGCAGATCGCAGGCGCACACAGCCGATCACACACACAGCAAATCGCAGGCACACACAGCCGATCACAGATACAACCTAATGCAGACTTACACAGCCGATCGCAGACACACATAGCCGATCACAGATACACACAAACGAACGCAGACACACACAGCCAATCCCAGATACACACAGCCAAACGCAGACACACACAGCCGATCGTGCGCACACATCACATCACATCCAGCGCTTACGGCCGCAGGAAATGAAGCAAGTTACGTGTCCGGCCGCAGGTCCTGTTTGTCGCACTGCACCGCACTGCCTCTCAGGATTCTGCCGGCGAGAAGAGATCGGTGTCACTGGATGAGGTGAGTGTGTATGCGATCCGATGTGTGTGTGATTTGATGTTTGAGTGTGATCCGATGTTTGTGTGTGCGATCTGATTGTGTGCGATCCGATGTTTGTGTGTGAGATCTGGTGTGTGTGTGTGCGCGTGTGTGTGTGCGTGTGTGTGTGTGAGAGATGATGTGTGCGGGTGTGTGATAGCTACAGGTCCTGCCGCTCAGTGTCGGGTGAGTGATTGCGGGGTGCCGCTGTCTATAATGAAGTGTCCTGCAGTATCTGTATTTAGTTGCACGGACACTTCATTATAGATCCGCGACTAGGGCTTATTTTCGGGGGAGGGCTTATATTTAAGCCTTGCTCCGAAAACGCTGAAAATCCCTGCTAGGGCTTATTTTTGGGGGAGGTCTTATTTTTGGAAAAACACGGTATATGTTTTCAAAATTTTGGTGTTTGTTGCTTATGGCAACAGTCTTCTACGCACGCGGGATACCAAAATAATGGAGTCTAATGCGATATTCACAGCAACTGAGAACAGAGGAGTGATACAATTCTTTTTTTTTTTGCAAGGTAAGTCCGTGAAGGATATTCATGGTGATATGTCGCAGACATTGGGGGATCAATGCCCTTCATATTCCACAGTTAAGAACTGGGTTGCCAAATTTCAAACGGGCCACTTCAGCACCAATGATGAGGAACGTCCTGGTCGACCAAGAATGGTTGATGTTCCGGAGATCGTCGATGCTGTGCACAACCTCATACTGGAAAATCGACGAATTTCAGCTAAAGCAATAGCAGACATCAAGGGGATTTCCCGTGAACATGTTTGGGTCATTATCCATGAACATTTGGACATGAGGAAGCGATCTGCAAAGTGGGTCCCCAAATGTTTGACTACAGATCAGAGAAGCATGCGAGTGAAAACTTCCCGGTCCATTTGTCAGCGTTTCTGGACTCATAAGAACTTCCTGGATCGACTGGTCACTATGGATGAGACCTGGATTTATTTGTATGAACCTGAAAATAAGGAGCAGTCAAAAGAGTGGAGGCACAGTGGTTCTCCTCGTCCAAAGACGTTCAGGGTGAAAAAAATCAGCCACTAAGGTGATGGCGTCTGTATTCTGGGATAAGGAGGGCGTGCTGCTAGTGGACTACCTTCAAAAAAGTTCCACCATTAATGAAAAGTATTACATTGAACTTTTGGACTAATTGAAGGCAACTCTGAAGGCTAAAAGGTGCAGCAAGCTGTCCAAAGGAATCTTCTTCCTGCAAGAAATGCCTCCGCTCACACTGCACAAGCAACCATGGCAAAACTGGCAGAGTTGGGCTTCTAGCTGGTTGACCACCACTTTATTCACCAGATCTAGCTCTCACCGACTATGATCTGTTTCCAAACCTGAAGAAACACCTCAAGGATACCAAATTTCATTCCATTTCTGATGCCATGGCTGCTACGGATGCCTGGTTTGAGGCACGACCAAATGCCTTTTTTTTCTAGGCTTGGAATACTGATGTAAGAAGTGTGTTCACATCAGTGGAGAGTATGTGGAATAAATGTAAAGTTTCATCATCCTATCTTGTTTCTTTCTGGGTAAAGCCAAAGACTTAGCAGCCCCTTGTATTATACGAGTTGACCGTGACAGCCCAATGAAACTAACAAGCTATCCTTGTAACCCATGGATGTACTGGTTCCTCCAAAGTGAGAGATGTTCTTTTGGCAAACCCATGGATGTTCGGGTTCACCCAGACTTTAGTTAAAACATTAGGCCGAGCACCAAGCCTACCCGAGCAGCCCAATGCTCGATCAACTGGTTAGTGAACAAACTTTTTTTAAAAGACCGTGTTCGGGTTCGAGTCCGGACATCCAGTATTCGGTATGACCCCCGAACTTTACATTTCAGGTTCAGTTATCCTTAGTAGACACTCATTGCTTCAATTGCTAGAAGTCATAAATGTTGCATGCAATCTACTTTACCAAAGCTTGTAATTAGGTGAGCGGACCATGACAGACCAATCAAACCAACGACCATTCAATAGAGAAGATGACCGCGTCCTCGAGTGAATTTTTTTTTCCTTTTTATTCCATCACAGTACAAACAAACTGAATATCAAGTGATCCCTTGATATTGGACGTGCGTCCCGATACCGCCGAATTGTGTGTTCACACAGGCGGTCATTGACTATAGGTGCTGCAGTTGTTTTGTTTTTCCAATCAAACCAACGGGCTGTCCATGTCATGCATGGATGTGCTGATTCCTTTAGATTTTAAGATGCTTTTGTAGTTTATCGCTATTCCAAAAAATAGAGATCAGAAAAGTTGCATGCTCTACTTTACCAAAGCTTATAACTAGATGAGCTGACCACGATAGGCCAATCAAACCAACGAGATGTCCATGTCATGGATGCGCCGATTCCTCCAGAATGAAAGATGCTTTTGTAGTTTATCTCTATTCCAAAAAATAGAGACCATAAAAGTTGCATGTAATGTACTTCGTTAAAGCTTAATTATATGAGATGACCATGACTCGTGAACGAAACCATTGGACTGAGGATGTAACCCATAGATGTGTCTGGTCCTTCCGAATGAAGACTGATTTTACCGTCTCCCCTTCGCTCCCATTGATAGAGGTCATCAAAGCTCGATGTAACGGACTCAACCGAAATGTAAAACTAAATAAGCTGATAGTGTATGGCGGTATCCAAGTAGCTCCCACCAAAATTGGAGAATACCGGTGAAATCCTCTTTCCGAGAGGTAAGGCTACCGATACCGAACAGAGGGCAAAGCCTATGGTTTACAGTATCATCTTTGTCTGTCTTATTTGAGCTCTATCCCCCACGGTTTTGAAAATTGCAGGGTTTAGTCAAAAGATGACAACACAGCACTAGAATTACATGGAAATTAGCAGATTCCCCCTCCCCCCTCCTCAATTCTCTGTATTAGAGAACATACTTCTCAATAAGTCAAGTGGGAAGCTTCTATAGCATCTTTCAAACAGGAGGCGTCACCAGATAATTATGGCTTCATTCTGACAAACAGGTTGGCATTTTTTACAAAAATGATATTAAAAGACACCAGCAATTATTCCCCGGCAGATTATTAGCTAGAGTCATTTTTGGCGTGATTGCTAAGAACTCAAGAGACATGACATTCCTTGCAGAAACTCCTATTCTGTGTCTAACGCAGTACACAAAATAATACGTTACTCCGAGCCAAATTTACGGAAAGGAACCATGTATTATTTTTGGATGCAGGGGAAAAAAAAAAAATATTGCTTTTCTAAGGATTGCAGAAAAGCCAACAGACTGACGTAATGTATGCTCTCTGATTTGGTAAAGGAGTCCCCTTATCGGTGTATGACGCGAGCTCATGGGTGTAAACTGACCAGTTCCGAATAAAATGAGCTTGTTTGTTTTAGCCTTCACATTTTCAGTTGAGCAAAAGAAAACATTGTTCTTCCATTTGGACGGATAGGTGAAGACTGCAGGCAATCAGTAGGTACTGATTGGCTGCAGCGGTCACAAGACAGTTAATTACACGAGACTGGCGGGGTACACAGGACAGAGTTCAGGAGGGCACTAGACTGGGCCGTACATATAGTTTTTATTTTTATTTAAGCAGCCACCTGGGTTGTCCAGTAGCAGACAACCCCTAAAAATATAGAGTCTTCTGAAACAATTTGTACCTGTGTGATCACAATAATGAAGCAGTTGCATGTGGCTGAAAAATAAGCCCACATATAGGTTTCTTTGGACAACATTTGGGTATGGCTTTGACCACAGTACCAGGGGACCTCACCCTCAGCTAAGAAATAGGAGCATTACTTACCGCTAGAGATGAGCAAACCCGAGGCTCAAAACCGAACACAGACTTTTGCCAAAAAAGAGAGATCGTTTGCTTTACGTATGCAAACCCTTTGAGCGAGTATCACTGTGCTCGGGTACGCTTGGTGCTCAGCCCAGTGCAAGCCCCTTACAGTGTACTGGAGGTAACAACAGCATGATTAGATGTAGCATGCACCAAACAAAAAAAATGAAAAAAAAAACCCAAGCACCCACCCCCGGAAGTGATCTGTTTATGGCTGGCTGCATGTGGGCGGAGAACTCAACTACCCAATTAGTGACATCCAATGGGGTTCATATCAAGTCCGGGTCCAAAAGAGAACATTATCATAAGTCTATCGGAACCTGCCGAACCGAACTTCCACGGGTCTGCTCATCTCAAATAGTGATATGAAAAGCAGAAGATTTTACCAGTATGTCTTAAAAGGATCATCCACACTCAAATGCCACTATTTCTGAATCTAAAATATAAGAATTTACATCAATAAATATCCATTGTTTTTTTTTTAGAAGCTCATTTATACAAGTCCTGGTAATAGGATTCCCAGTAATCATTGGTGAATTGTGGAAAAATCAGTCAACAAGCGTTCAATTTTGCAACAGCATTACCAGAGGAAAAATTTCAGTCTCCTACAAAAACAATCAACTATTGACATAATATATGGTCCTTCATATATTTTTTATACATATATATATACATATATATATATATATATATATACATATATATGAATTTATATATATATATTTATATATACACTAGAAGGTGGCCCGATTCTACTCATCGGGTATTCTAGAATTTACGTATTGTGTAGTTAATGTATGATTTTTGTTATATATATATATATATATATATATATATATATATATATATATATATATAGATGTTGTTGTGTGTAGTTACCAAGTGTTTGTGTAGGAGCTGTACATGTTCTGGGTGTTGTCTGGGTGTGGCGGGGGGTGAGAGCGGTGTTGTGTGTGTGTTGCGTTGTTTGTGGAGCGCTGTGTGTCTGTAGCGTTGTGTGTGTATGTGTTGCGCGGTTTGTGTGGGTGTGGTGTGTTTTGGGGGGAGGTATGTTTTGTGCAATGTGTGTGTTGCATGATATGTGCGTATATTTATGTATGCCACGGTGTTTGTGTGTTGGGTGTTGTGTGTGTGCAGCGTTGTCTGTGTGTGTGGGTGTCTGTGTAGGGCGGTGTTTGTGGTTCCCAGTGTGTGTGTGGTGTGTTGTGTGTTGGGGGAGGTGTGCACCTCTCATCGTGCTCCATCCGCCATGCTGCGCACCCCCCATCGTGCTCCATCCGCCATGCTGCGCACTCCCAAACGTGCTCCATCCGCCATGCTGCGCACTCCCAAACGTGCTCCATCCGCCATGCTGCGCACTCCCAAACGTGCTCCATCCGCCATGCTGCGCACTTCCAAACGTGCTCCATCCGCCATGCTGCGCACTCCCAAACGTGCTCCATCCGCCATGCTGCGCACTCCCAAACGTGGTCCATCCGCCATGCTGCGCACTCCCAAACGTGGTCCATCCGCCATGCTGCGCACTCCCAAACGTGGTCCATCCGCCATGCTGCGCACTCCCAAACGTGGT
The DNA here is from genome assembly GCF_048569485.1 of Anomaloglossus baeobatrachus. Classification (NCBI taxonomy): domain Eukaryota; kingdom Metazoa; phylum Chordata; class Amphibia; order Anura; family Aromobatidae; genus Anomaloglossus; species Anomaloglossus baeobatrachus. Next base: position 265,036,522 of record NC_134359.1, read on the forward strand.
CCATCCCCCATGCTGCGCACTCCCAAACATGCTCCATCCCCCATGCTGCGCACTCCTCATCGTGCTCCATCCTCCATGCTGCGCACCCCCCATCGTGCACCATCCCCCATGCTGCACCAGAATCAGCCTCTCTGCCCCCAGCATCAGCCTCTCTCCTCCCAGCATCAGCCTCTCTCCTTCCAGCATCAGCCTCTCTCCTCCCAGCATCAGCCTCTCTGTCCCCAGCATCAGCCTCTCTCCTCCCAGCCTCAGCCTCCCCCAGCATCAGCCTCCCTCTCCCAGCCTTCCCCAGGATCAGCCTCTCTCCTCCCAGCCTCCGTCCTCCCAGCCTTCCCCAGCATCAGCTTTCCTCTCCCAGCCTCCCTCAGCATCAGCCTTCCCCAGCATCAGCCTCTCTCCTCCCAGCCTCAGCCTCTCTCCTTCCAGCCTCCCCCAGCATCAGCCTCTCTCCTTCCAGCCTCCCTCAGCATCAGCCTCCCCTTCCCAGCCTTCCCCAGGATCAGCCTCTCTCCTCCCAGCCTCCTTCCTCCCAGCCTCCCCCTCCCAGCCTCCCTCAGCATCAGCCTTCCCCTCCCAGTCTCCCCCAGCATCAGCCTCCCCAAGCATCAGCCTCCACCAGCATCAGCCTCTCTCCTTCCAGCCTCCCCCAGCATCAGCCTCCCCAAGCATCAGCCTCCACCAGCATCAGCCTCCCTCGTCCCAGCCTCCCCCAGCATCAGCCTCCCCCAGCATCAGCATCCCCCTCCCAGCCTCCCCCAGCATCAGCCTCTCTCCTCCCAGCATCAGCCTCTCTCATCCCAGCATCAGCCTCTCTCCTCCCAGCATCAGCCTCTCTCCTCCCAGCATCAGCCTCTCCTCTCTGTCCTCAGCATCAGCCTCTCTCCTCCCAGCCTCCCCCAGCATCAGCCTCCCTCAGCATCAGCCTCTCTTCTTCCAGCCTCCCCCAGCATCAGCCTCTCTCCGTCCAGCCTCCCCCAGCATCAGCCTCCCTCTCCCAGCCTTCCCCAGGATCAGCCTCTCTCCTCCCAGCCTCCGTCCTCCCAGCCTTCCCCAGCATCAGCTTTCCCCTCCCAGCCTCCCTCAGCATCAGCCTTCCCCAGCATCAGCCTCTCTCCTCCCAGCCTCAGCCTCTCTCCTTCCAGCCTCCCACAGCATCAGCCTCTCTCCTTCCAGCCTCCCTCAGCATCAGCCTCCCCTTCCCAGCCTTCCCCAGGATCAGCCGCTCTCCTCCCAGCCTCCTTCCTCCCAGCCTCCCTCTCCCAGCCTCCTTCAGCATCAGCCTTCCACTCCTAGTCTCCCCCAGCATCAGCCTCCCCCTCCCAGCCTTCCCCAAGATCAGCCTCTCTGCTCCCAGCCTCCTCCAGCACGCCGTGCTCCTCTGCCGACACTCACACACCCGATCGCATACACTCACACACACCCGATCGCATACACTCACACACACCCGATCGCATACACTCACACACACAGACACTGACGATATCGCACATACGCGCTCACACTCACAACATCTGGAGATACCACATGCTTCTGGCCATGTGATCCTCCGTCAGGTCCTGGAAGGTCACAACAGCACAGTATCGAGGCCGAGAAGCAAGCGATATCGCCGGATGCTGTGAGTGTGTGGATGCGATGTGATGTGTGTGTGAGGTGTGTGTGAGAGTGAGTGTGATCTGATGTGTGTGTATGTGTGTGTGTGTGCTGTTATGTGTGTGCGTGTGGATCTTCCGCCGCTGCAGGACCTTGATGCGCTTGTAACCATGCCAGCATGGTTACCAACGTATCCACACCACTCCCGTGCGAGCGGGGGACGGGGGGGGGTACAGTACTCACCTCTGTGACAACCGTGTCAGTTCGGGGAATGCGCGGGGGGGGGGGGGGGGGGGGGGGGGAGTACAGTACTCACCTCCGTGACAGCCGTGTCAGTTCGGGGAATGCGCGGGGGGGAGGGGGGCGGGGCCAGAGCTAGCGTGCATTACGTGAGGGGGGCGGGGCGTGGCGTGGCCGAATTGCCAATGCCTGCAGGGTGCCAGGGCGAGCGGCTGGCCAATCCGTGTGGGGGCGCAGCCTGGGCGAGCGGCCAATCCGTGTGGGGGGGCGGGGCCATGGCGAGCCCAGCGGCCAATCAGCTTTGTGTCACCGTAAGGACACAATGTCACCGGAAGGACACAATTTTGGAGCATGACAGACAGACAGACAGACAGACAGACAGAATAAGGCAATTATATATATAGATATACATATACATACATAGTTAGGTCCAGAAATATTTGGACAGTGACACAATTTTCGCGAGTTGGGCTCTGCATGCCACCACATTGGATTTGAAATGAAACCTCTACAACAGAATTCAAGTGCAGATTGTAACGTTTAATTTGAAGGTTTGAACAAAAATATCTGATAGAAATTGTAGGAATTGTACACATTTCTTTACAAACACTCCACATTTTAGGAGGTCAAAAGTAATTGGACAAATAAACCAAACCCAAACAAAATATTTTTATTTTCAATATTTTGTTGCGAATCCTTTGGAGGCAATCACTGCCTTAAGTCTGGAACCCATGGACATCACCAAACGCTGGGTTTCCTCCTTCTTAATGCTTTGCCAGGCCTTTACAGCCGCAGCCTTCAGGTCTTGCTTGTTTGTGGGTCTTTCCGTCTTAAGTCTGGATTTGAGCAAGTGAAATGCATGCTCAATTGGGTTAAGATCTGGTGATTGACTTGGCCATTGCAGAATGTTCCACTTTTTTGCACTCATGAACTCCTGGGTAGCTTTGGCTGTATGCTTGGGGTCATTGTCCATCTGTACTATGAAGCGCCGTCCGATCAACTTTGCGGCATTTGGCTGAATCTGGGCTGAAAGTATATCCCGGTACACTTCAGAATTCATCTGGCTACTCTTGTCTGCTGTTATGTCATTAATAAACACAAGTGACCCAGTGCCATTGAAAGCCATGCATGCCCATGCCATCACGTTGCCTCCACCATGTTTTACAGAGGATGTGGTGTGCCTTGGATCATGTGCCGTTCCCTTTCTGCTCCAAACTTTTTTCTTCCCATCATTCTGGTACAGGTTGATCTTTGTCTCATCTGGCCATAGAATACTTTTCCAGAACTGAGCTGGCTTCATGAGGTGTTTTTCAGCAAATTTAACTCTGGCCTGTCTATTTTTGGAATTGATGAATGGTTTGCATCTAGATGTGAACCCTTTGTATTTACTTTCATGGAGTCTTCTCTTTACTGTTGACTTAGAGACAGATACACCTACTTCACTGAGAGTGTTCTGGACTTCAGTTGATGTTGTGAACGGGTTCTTCTTCACCAAAGAAAGTATGCGGCGATCATCCACCACTGTTGTCATCCGTGGACGCCCAGGCCTTTTTGAGTTCCCAAGCTCACCAGTCAATTCCTTTTTTCTCAGAATGTACCCGACTGTTGATTTTGCTACTCCAAGCATATCTGCTATCTCTCTGATGGATTTTTTCTTTTTTTTCAGCCTCAGGATGTTCTGCTTCACCTCAATTGAGAGTTCCTTAGACCGCATGTTGTCTGGTCACAGCAACAGCTTCCAAATGCAAAACCACACACCTGTAATCAACCCCAGACCTTTTAACTACTTCATTGATTACAGGTTAACGAGGGAGACGCCTTCAGAGTTAATTGCAGCTCTTAGAGTCCCTTGTCCAATTACTTTTGGTCCCTTGAAAAAGAGGAGGCTATGCATTACAGAGCTATGATTCCTAAACCCTTTCTCCGATTTGGATGTGAAAACTCTCATATTGCAGCTGGGAGTGTGCACTTTCAGCCCATATTATATATATAATTGTATTTCTGAACATGTTTTTGTAAACAGCTAAAATAACAAAACTTGTGTCACTGTCCAAATATTTCTGGACCTAACTGTATATATATATACATATACATACCTTTTACTCCAAAAGGTCCCACATAAATTTCCATTTCTTTGTCACTTTGCTAGCAACGGGATCCCCACCAATCTGCGGAATTTGTAACTTGTGTCTCCGTTCTACCACGACAGCAATAGTTGGACGGAATGACTTTTTCGCGCACATGTCCTGCTACATCACTTGTAGCACTTCGTATTGGAAGATGGCTCAGGCCAAATTTAGGGAGAACATGGCAAACATACCACCTTCTGGTGACAGGTCTGGGTCTCACCGATCCAATAGTTATCAGAATTTCCATGGATAGGTGAAAACTGGACTAAATACCAATTTAGAGCAACTTAAAAAATCAAAAATTTCCTACATAAATGCGTAAAATATCTGAAAGGTTCTTCATTTCATAGTTTCAGTTTGCAAATGACTCTTCAAACTTGTAGATAGCCCCTTTCCGATCAAGATGGACAAAATCTGATCCTGGTCGATAAATTGTGGGCTCCTATAAAGCTAATTTAGGTTTAGATGCTGTTACATTCGTTCCAGTGCCACCATTTAAAAGTTCAGTGATCTAATATATATAGCGGAATGTTTGTGTATGTATGTATGTATGTATGTATGTATGTATGTCCGGGATTGGCATTTGCACAGTCGCAGCTAAAGCCACAAAATTTTGCACACTCACACGTCTGGACCCAGAGAGCGTCATAGGCTGTTGTGAGGCGAAATTTTAACCCTGCGCGCTCCAATTTACCAATCAATTTTGCCCCTATCTACATAATGGGGAAAAAGTGAAACGAAACGTGTATCCACACCGTCGCATTTACAATCACGAAATTTTGCACAGACACCTCATGTGACCCAGGGAACGTCGTAGACTATGTTTTGACAGTAAAGTTTAACCCCGCGCTTTACAGTTACTCTCCAAAAAACATGCCTCCATTAAAGTAAATGGAGCCTGGAGCTACAGGTTATTAGTAGGAGCTGTGATTGGTTGCTATAGGAACAAAAGACATTCATAGTATAAGAAGCTTATATGTGAGGTAATAAGATATCGGTGGGGAGACGGATAGAGAGAGACAGACAGAGAGAGACAGACCTGGAAAGAGACAGATGGGGAAAGAGACAGACAGACATGCAGACAGGAACAGAGACAGGCAGACAGGGAAGGAGGAGACAGCCAGAGAGACAAAGATAGATGGGGAAAGACACAGACCTTGATATAGACAGATGGGGAAAGAGACAGAGAAATAGAGACAGACAAGGAGAGAGACAGACAGAGAAAGGCAGACAGGGAAAGAGACAGACAGGAAAAAACACAGACAAAGATACGGGGAGACAGATGGGGAAAGAGACAGACCTTGGAAAGAGACAGACCTGTAAAGAGACAGACCTGTAAAGAGACAGACCTGTAAAGAGACAGACCTGTAAAGAGACAGACCTGTAAAGAGACAGACCTGTAAAGAGACAGACCTGTAAAGAGACAGACCTGTAAAGAGACAGAGAGATAGAGACATACAGAGAGATAGAGACATACAGAGAGATAGAGACATATAAAGAAAGAGACAGACAGATGTGGAAAGAGACAGGCAGACATGCAGACAGGGACAGAGACAGGCAGACAGGGAAGGAGGAGACAGCCAGAGAGACAAAGATAGATGGGGAAAGACACAGACCTTGATATAGACAGATGGGGAAAGAGACAGACAGGAAAAAACACAGACAAAGATACGGGGAGACAGACCGGGAAAGAGGCAGACCGGCAAAGAGGCAGACCGGCAAAGAGGCAGACCGGCAAAGAGGCAGACCGGCAAAGAGGCAGACCGGCAAAGAGGCAGACCGGCAAAGAGGCAGACCGGCAAAGAGGCAGACCGGCAAAGAGGCAGACCGGCAAAGAGGCAGACCGGCAAAGAGGCAGACCGGCAAAGAGGCAGACCGGCAAAGAGGCAGACCGGCAAAGAGGCAGACCGGCAAAGAGGCAGACCGGCAAAGAGGCAGACCGGCAAAGAGGCAGACCGGCAAAGAGGCAGACCGGCAAAGAGGCAGACCGGCAAAGAGGCAGACCGGCAAAGAGGCAGACCGGCAAAGAGGCAGACCGGCAAAGAGGCAGACCGGCAAAGAGGCAGACCGGCAAAGAGGCAGACCGGCAAAGAGGCAGACCGGCAAAGAGGCAGACCGGCAAAGAGGCAGACCGGCAAAGAGGCAGACCGGCAAAGAGGCAGACCGGCAAAGAGGCAGACCGGCAAAGAGGCAGACCGGCAAAGAGGCAGACCGGCAAAGAGGCAGACCGGCAAAGAGGCAGACCGGCAAAGAGGCAGACCGGCAAAGAGGCAGACCGGCAAAGAGGCAGACCGGCAAAGAGGCAGACCGGCAAAGAGGCAGACCGGCAAAGAGGCAGACCGGCAAAGAGGCAGACCGGCAAAGAGGCAGACCGGCAAAGAGGCAGACCGGCAAAGAGGCAGACCGGCAAAGAGGCAGACCGGCAAAGAGGCAGACCGGCAAAGAGGCAGACCGGCAAAGAGGCAGACCGGCAAAGAGGCAGACCGGCAAAGAGGCAGACCGGCAAAGAGGCAGACCGGCAAAGAGGCAGACCGGCAAAGAGGCAGACCGGCAAAGAGGCAGACCGGCAAAGAGGCAGACCGGCAAAGAGGCAGACCGGCAAAGAGGCAGACCGGCAAAGAGGCAGACCGGCAAAGAGGCAGACCGGCAAAGAGGCAGACCGGCAAAGAGGCAGACCGGCAAAGAGGCAGACCGGCAAAGAGGCAGACCGGCAAAGAGGCAGACCGGCAAAGAGGCAGACCGGCAAAGAGGCAGACCGGCAAAGAGGCAGACCGGCAAAGAGGCAGACCGGCAAAGAGGCAGACCGGGAAAGAGGCAGACCGGGAAAGAGGCAGACCGGGAAAGAGGCAGACCGGGAAAGAGGCAGACCGGGAAAGAGGCAGACCGGGAAAGAGGCAGACCGGGAAAGAGGCAGACCGGGAAAGAGGCAGACCGGGAAAGAGGCAGACCGGGAAAGAGGCAGACCGGGAAAGAGACAGACCGGGAAAGAGACAGACCGGGAAAGAGACAGACCGGGAAAGAGGCAGACCGGGAAAGAGACAGACCGGGAAAGAGACAGACCGGGAAAGAGACAGACCGGGAAAGAGGCAGACCGGGAAAGAGGCAGACCGGGAAAGAGGCAGACCGGGAAAGAGGCAGACCGGGAAAGAGACAGACCGGGAAAGAGGCAGACCGGGAAAGAGACAGACCGGGAAAGAGACAGACCGGGAAAGAGGCAGACCGGGAAAGAGGCAGACCGGGAAAGAGGCAGACCGGGAAAGAGGCAAACCGGGAAAGAGGCAGACCGGGAAAGAGGCAGACCGGGAAAGAGGCAGACCGGGAAAGAGGCAGACCGGGAAAGAGGCAGACCGGGAAAGAGGCAGACCGGGAAAGAGGCAGACCGGGAAAGAGGCAGACCGGGAAAGAGGCAGACCGGGAAAGAGGCAGACCGGGAAAGAGGCAGACCGGGAAAGAGGCAGACCGGGAAAGAGGCAGACCGGGAAAGAGGCAGACCGGGAAAGAGGCAGACCGGGAAAGAGGCAGACCGGGAAAGAGGCAGACCGGGAAAGAGACAGACCGGGAAAGAGACAGACCGGGAAAGAGACAGACCGGGAAAGAGACAGACCGGGAAAGAGACAGACGGAGCACATTACTTAGTCAATTTAGTTAAATCTGTGTGGAATATCTGTGGTGTTGAAATATATGTTGTGAAATGCTTCTATTAGCTTAGTTTTTGCCTTTTAATAATTACATTTATATCTATTTGTTTTGTGGTTTTTGTGTGCAGAATATATTTTTGTTAATACATTCTATTTTGTTAACAGCAGTTATTAACCCGGGCGAAGCCGGGTAGTACAGCTAGTTATATATATAATTTATTTTCTACATCATGATCTATAGCTTTATTTTTCCGGTTATTAACAGTAGGGAAGTTCTCGTCCAGCGTGAGCTATGGCAGCGGGTATTCACCTACCGTATGATCTCAGACAATGAATTCTCATCTACTGTATTCACTATCTCCAGCTTCCAAGAACAGAAAAATTATATCAAGAAGCCAGAGTCAAATTTCCTTTATCAAATCTACAATGAAATAATCAGCCCCAGGCATTCTGAGTGGATGGGTAAAGACAAAGAGAAAAGAGAAGTGAAGAGTTTGATAAACTTTTGGCCTCCGGCAAATTCAGCCTCGGAGGATCTCTATAGAAGAGCCACAGATATGGCACATGTTTCAGGCATAAAGAAGCTTATTTTACATGTATCCTGTGTTTTTTAATGTGACGCACACAATAAGAAATGATGGCAGATAACTTTTGGTCCCCTGTGAAAGGTCACATGCTCCCGAGCTGCAGCTGAGATACTGAGAAGGGTCCAGATTTGTCTTGAAACTCTTATCTCATGGCCCATTCTTTATCTAATGGATCTTTATCACAGATTAAGACTCCAGTTGATCTCATCATAAAGAGATTGAGGTTGTCCCTATCTCTAGCTCATGGCCGACTGCATCGAGAACGGGGTTAAGATTTGAGCAGATCTTTGACTTTAATCTCAAGTTAATATGCTTTATAAAGTTTCTCGGAGAAGAACCTAATCACGAAGAATGGGAGGATGAAGAAATGAAGAATTGTAGCTATAGCTAGGTATGCAAGAATATTTGTTTTCACTTAGTGCAGGCAATAGGTATATGATACCATCCCTTGCAATAAAGGTACGCAAGACATAGGTGAAAGAAGACCTTCAGCCTTGGGTCAGAAAATCTATGGCTGGCCATACATACAACAAGATAGCTCTTGACCAAACAGCCACATGGTCAGAGTTCTAAGATTTTCAGCAATAGAAAGCTCTCCGAGATTTCAAAAAACTCTAAATACCAAAGGGCAGCTTTCAATTTTATACAGTAAAACGTAAAAGGGGTATCATACAATTACAACGAATAACACGACCAGCACTACGCGTTTCAGGTGATACACTCACCCTTAATCATGATCAAGGTGAGTGTATCACCTGAAACGCGTAGTGCTGGTCATGTTATTTGTTGTATCTGCATGATGAATTAAAGACCTTGGTTTCTCTGCCTGAAGAGCTGGACATCTCTCTCTTTTTTTATCTGCAATACTAGGCTGTGGCAGTGCCTGTCTGTGCTCCAGGGGACAACCAGGGGTGAGCCTACACACGGTGAGCTGATATATATTACTGTATCATACAATGTTAAGGGTGCTTTACACGGTACGACCGATTGTGCAATTTCACAATCGATCGTACCCGCCCCTGACCTTTTTGCGTCACGGGCAAATCGCTGCCCGTGGCGCACAAAGTCGGTAACCCCCCGTCACACGTACTTACCTCCTGTCCGACCTCGATGTGGGCGGCGAACGTCCACTTCCTGGAGTGGGAGGGACGTTCGGCGTCACAGCGACGTCACACGGCCGCCGGCCAATAGAAGCGGAGGGGCGGAGATGAGCGGGATGTAAACATCCCGCCCACCTCCTTCCTTCCACATAGCCGGCGAGAGCCGCGGGTCACAGGTAAGTGATGTTCATCGTTCCCGGGGTGTCACACGGAGCGGCGTGTGATTCCCCGGGAACGATGAACAATTAAACGATATTATGAAACCTAGCGACCAGTACACGACTCACGATTTGTGAGCGATACTGCGTTCCTAGGAGGTGTCACACAGGCCGGCATCGCAAGCGACGCCGGATGTGCGTCACAAAAACCGTGACCCCGACGATGTATCGCACGATAGATCGTCTCGTGTAAAGCAGACTTTAGAGTTGGAAGAGATCTCCATCGTGTCAACCTCCCTGCAAAAGGCAGGATTCACTAAACCCTCTCATAGATGTCTGTCCAGCCTCTGTATGAAGACTTTAATGTGAAGGAGATCTCACCACCTCTCGTGGCAGCCTGTGCCATTCATTAACCTTGCTCACTGTCATTTTCTAATATTTAATTGGCATTCTCTCCTTTTCAGTTTGATTCCACTGTATTGCAATAAAATCACGTTATCACCAATCCACAGTACACAAGAGCTTCTATTTCCCATTTGAATGGAGTGGTGGTCAAGCATTCTCTAAGTGCCACAATGTGACTGCAGGACAATGAGGGACATGGGACTCCTATATTGTCCCTCATGCTAGGGGACCCTAGGCTATCCCTAATCTTCAAATTACCCCTGAAGATGGAGACGCCGGAGTCCCATGCTTTAAGACCCCTTTACACACTGCAACATCGCTAGTGGTATCGCTGTAACGTCACCGGTTTTGTGACGTAATAGCGACCTCCCCAGCGACATTGCAGTGTGTGACATGCATCAACGACCTGACCCCCACTGTGAGGCCGCTGATCGCTCCAAATCTTTCAGGACCATTTTTTGGTCCTTTGTTTCCCGTTGTGCAGCATGCATCAGTGTGTTTGACACCGTTACAACGACATAGTTAGTGACTTAGAACCTAGGCGTCCTATAGCGTTCCCTTTCCCGCCCTCTTACCTTCGATTGGTGATCGCTGTTGCGTTCTGGTAGGGCGGTTTTCACTGAAAAGAAGGCAACTTTAGCGCTTCCGTCCTTTGTTTCAAAGCTACCTTGTTCCTGAGCGTGCTGGTTTGGGGATCATTAGAGAGTTCTCCAGTCTGCAATACTATTAAGCCTATACGGTAAGCATCATTTGATTGAAGCTGTATTGATGCTGTATAGATAAACCAGTGAAGAGTCGCCGCACAGAGAACTCTACAAAGATCCGCTAAGCAACAGAAGCTCAGGAACAAAGGACATACAAGCGCGACTTTTGCCAATCTTTCCAAGCTTGGGGTCGCCAATAAGAACGCACTAGCGATCACCAATCGGAGCTGAGGGGGCGTGTAAAAAGGACACCTAGGTGGCTTCAGCGCCAAACACCACGCCCCTAACATAGGTGTGAGTCGTCAAATAGCTGCTGTGTGACACGTCCCCAACGACCAGCGAGGTCGTTCTGCAGGTCCATATCGCTGCTGCGTCATTGGCCAGATCTGCCTGTTTGACTGCTCACCAGCGACTTTTCCGGCCAGGTCGGGATCGCTAGAAAGTCTCCGTGTGTAAAGGGGCCTTAACTCTTCTCCTGACCATATCTAATTTGTTACCCTTCTCTCCAGGGAAGTAGGGGGCAGAGTATGATGGAAACACTGATTAGGACAGACAGGGGAAAAACAAAACTCAGACACACTGCAAACTCACAGGAATAAACAGTAAGAGACAAAGGAGAAAATCAAGAGCAGGAAGGCAGCAACAACAAGACAAGGGTCACCACCACAAATGCTCACAGCAATAATACTCAACAACCACTAGTAAGTCTGGATCACAAGACCTCACCAGACCAGTATAGGTAAGCTATACCTGGCATTAATGGAATAGCAATCCAAGTGATGGTCTGGCTCACTGAATCAGTGGTGCTCAGGAGAAAAAAAAAAAACGTATCAAACAATAAGAAACTCCGGCACTCATATATAGTCAGAAATTTTTTTTTTTAATTTTTATTCATATTCAGAATTTATTTGATGACGTTTCGGCTAATGCCTTCTTCGAAAACTAAATGATGAAAGGAAAATTCTAGGAAGAACGTCAGGTGTGCTTGTTTATAGAATTATATCTGTGCAGCCGGGCATGACACCTCTGACCACCGGCTGCACAGATATAATTCTATAAAGAAGCACACCTGACGTTCTTCCTAGAATTTTTCTTTCATCATTTAGTTTTCGAAGAAGGCATTAGCCGAAACGTCATCAAATAAATTCTGAATATGAAATAAAAATTTTAAAACATTTTTTCTCACAATATATGAGTGCCGGCATTAATGGAATAGTCCAGTCAGCACATATAGAAGGGGAGCGAACATGACTAGCTATCCCCACAGCATGTGATTAAAGAGACTAAAGCCCGCTTTACACGCTGCAATGTATCTTACAATGTGTCGGTGGGGTCACATCCGGCATCGTAAGGTACATTGCAGTGTGTGACAGGTACGTGCGATTACGACTGAACGTTAGGTACGATGTGTATGTGATCAACATTTTTTCTCTAGAATTGCACGTCAGATTGTTCATCGTACCCGGGGTAGCGCACATCGCAGTGTGTGACACCCCGGGAACGATGAACAGATCTTACCAGCGTCCTGCGGCTCCTGGTCCAAAATGCGAAAGGAAGGAGGTGGGCGGGATGTTTGCGTCCCGCTCAGCTCCGCCCTTCCGCTTCTATTGGCCGGCTGCCGCGTGACATCGATGTGACGCAGAACGTCCCTCCCACTCCAGGAAGTGGACGTTCGCCGCCCACATCGAGGTCGTATGGAAGGTAAGTACGTGTGACGGGGGTTAATCGTTTGTGCGGCACGTTCAACAAATTGAACGTGCCACACATACGATGGGGGCGTTGCAAATCGCATATATCGTGCACCGTGTAAAGCAGGCTTTACAAGCAGCTTAGCAGGGATTAACTCTTGCTAGTCTGATTAATTTTGTGGGTCGACTACCGCGTCTCCCTGCGCTGATCATAGACATCAGAGAAGGTAGCAGGCAGAGTGCCAGAATTTGTAGTTTCCACAGATCCTGATGCTGCCATAACAGTGGGAGATGCCTGCAAAAATCTTCTTTGTAAACCAACGTACTGTACATGGCTACCTCCGCCAGTCCACATGCTCTACCTCCACTCCTATAAGCCCTTATAGAAATCACGTATGTGGTCCTCTACTTGGATCCTGCACTGTTCCTGGTAACTCCCCTGCACAAGCTAACTGAGGGGGTCTTCCCATATAATACTGGAGTGTCTGCATACTGTTCGCAACTGATGTGTAAATCTACCTTTGGGTTAAATACGTATATATTAATATAATACACACTACTGAAAATGGAACATAAATAGCTTTTATTTATAGACAAGTCCATATAAAAGAAGGATCCAGATTGTGGGGCACACACAAAAATAGAATTGAGACAAACTATATATACATATATATATATATATATATATATATATATATATATATATATATATATATAGATAGTGGAAGGTACTTAATAGGCATAATAATACGTAATTCTATGGAGGGGGGGAGAGACTCTTGACGGTTGCAAGCCTGACATTTCGGTGAAATGGTTTCCCCTTGAAGAACGTTGATGTTGGCGACCAAAGTCACCAAGAAGGCCGTACCTAATAAGCAAAATTAGCAGGCACCTTGATAATTGGCGCGATTTAGACTTGACCCTAAGGGAATCTAATGGAGGATGCGTAGAGCTAAATAGGTTGGTGACAATCCAATTACGTTCTCCTGGATAGGCGATCTACTGAATACCAACTTCACAGCAAACAGCCTGAAAGTTGAGTAACATTTAAAAAGTCTAAACTCACGTTTGTGTAAGGTTATAGGGAGGCGAATCAATTTTACATGTCGCATGAATTATTAATGCCCGACAGTGGTAGCGCAGAAACCCTACACCCGGGACGCGAGCTTGGCTTGACAGTAGGGGAACCTTTCCTACACTCATGCTTTATTGACTCAGTCAATTTCTGACTCGAATCTGTCGTTTGCAAGACAAATCTCTCCGCCGCTTCCACAGCCGTCGTTTTATTTTGGAGCGGTGGCAGCCTATTAAAAGCTGCTAATCTATGCAGCAAGCATGTCCGTTCCAACCGTAATGAATTCTTCTAATGGAAGCACATTAGCCGAGAGAAGAAAAATGCAAGTTTTAGAAGATGTAAGCCAAAGAAACTTTTTTTCTCCCCTTTCAGAAAGAAGTCTCTTTAACTTGCAGGATATAATAATGCCAACTATGTTATACGGACGCATGTCTTTGACATTGGTGGCCAGAGCCGCGTTCAGGCCATGGCCCATAGCCATTTAAATGCTGCTTTCAATCAAGGACAGCGACATTTAAATGACATCATGGACAAATCACCCCTTAAAAGGAACATCTTAGGCTGCTTTCACACTTCGTTTTTTTAACATGCGTCATGAACGTTTTAACGCAAAAACGGATCCAGTGCAAATGCGTTTTAATTTCAATGCATTTGCAATGGACTCGCGTCAACATGCGCTTGCGTGCGTTATAGTGAGGATCCAGCGACTTGCAGTTTTTTAACTTTTTTCAAAAATGCTACTTGTAGCGTTTTTGAGCTGCGTCCAAATACTGTTTTTCACTGGATCCTGACTATACTACACGCAAACGCATGTGAACGCTGGCATGCTGATAGACAGGATCCTGCTTGCTCTACTGAGCATGCCCAGAAACCAGCCAGGCGTGATCAGTCCCTCTCTCCCCCTCCCTTTCCTCTCTCTCCCCCCCACCTGAGAGCGGCGGACACTCGTAACCAACGTAAATATCGGGTAACCAAGCAAAGCGATTCGCTTAGTTACCCGATGTTTACCTTGGTTACCAGCGCCCGCAGCTTCCAGATGCCGGCTCCCAGTCTATCACGTTCAGTTCCCCTCACTCCCGATCACATGACTCCAATGCCCGCCCATAAAGTGACAGGATCCTGCAAAATAACACATGCGTTTGCATGCGTTTTTCTTTGTAAAAACAGGATCCACTTTTACAGCAAAAAAACTTTCATGACGCATGTTAAAAAAACATAGTGAGAAAGCAGCCTTACATCATTATGTCCAGAAAGGTGCAGTCTATTAGGGCATAAAGTTAATGAACACAAAAGGTATGGTAAACACTGTAAAGAAAAAAGAAACTTGAAATGTCAGAATTGCATTATGGCTCTTGGATGAAAGAGCAAAAAAATGCAAAAAGGAAAAACTGCTTGTCCCTCAAGGTGTTCGATCCTGTGGAAAACAAGACAACAGGATGGAGTGGTAGAGTAATGGAATAAGATCTGAAGATCTCGTTACCGTCATACCCCTTTGTCACGCATGCGGGTATAAACCCACTGCGCCACAGAACTGGACTCACCCTGGAGAGGAGTAGCTAAGCAAGTACCTTGTCTTCACTAGAGCCTCTGATGGTGAGGATAGGCTTGTGTCGCAGGTAGCCGCCAAGCACCACTCCAGGGGAACTCTCTGTACTGTAGCAGCTGACCCAAAGGGGTCAGGTAAGCACGTATGGGACTCAGGTGCAGGCAGGATGGCTGGAAAAGACTGGACGGGCGAAACACGATGGGCGGCCAAAACACGGTGGGCGGCCGAAACACGGTGGGCGGCCGAAACACGGTGGGCGGCCGAAACACGGTGGGCGGCCGAAACACGGTGGGCGGCCGAAACATGGTGGGCGGCCGAAACACGGTGGGCGGCCGAAACACGGTGGGCGGCCGAAACACGGTGGGCGGCCGAAACACGGTGGGCGGCCGAAACACGGTGGGCGGCCGAAACACGGTGGGCGGCCGAAACACGGTGGGCGGCCGAAACACGGTGGGCGGCCGGAACAGGCGGGACGGCCAGAACAGGCTGGACGGCCGGAACAGACAGGCAGGTACAGGTAGGATGGCATGTACTGGTACACACAGGTACAGATTAGCAGGCACAGGATACAAGCACAGGATATGAGACCTGACAACTAGTAAACATGCATCAACTGAATGGACACGTGTCTCAGGCACCTTCCTAAGGTGGAGGATGTCTTAAATACCTACTGCCCTCCAGCCATTGGTTGGGGACACATACAGTGTGTGCACACTTGCTAAGCGCGCTTCAGGGAGATTTGTGTGCCTGGCCCCGGGAGCAGGAAGCAGCAGTGATCGACACTGCAGGGCGGACGAAGTGATGAGGGCATCGGCATCCTTGTAACAAGGGCGCTGGCATAACACCCTGCATGTTAAGAAAATACAGTGAACTCAGAACAGTAAAAAAGCACTAGAAACTGGAATGGAGGACCAAAGGTACAAATATGTCAAACCAAAAGGGATGGTAAGGAAGGATATATCCAAAAATTAAAAAGGTAAATGATCAGCTCTTTGAAAAAAAAACCCAAAACACATAATTTTACAATACTCTGTTGGGAGATATTTATGCTATATGTATCTGTAAGAACCCACCGAGTTTTCGTGATGTGACTTAAGGGTTTTGCTAACATGTCTTGATAACATACTGAATTTATGTCAAGGGAAACTAGGAGTCTTCCCTAAAATTCCTGTAAAACTAAGGTTTGGACTTATCGGTGAGCGGAACTAGATGGGTGAAGGGTACAAATTCTATCCAAAGTGGAAATTACATTTTTTTTTAAAGTCTCCCTTTAAATTTTACAAGTCCATAAAATATTTAAAGGACCAAGGTTCACGGTAAACCTTCTGCATCTTAAATAGTGGATGACACTACTTATAAGGATCTGTAGAGCTGATGTCAGAGAGTATTACGCAGCCCCGTGTTCTGATCATCAAATTAATTAAAGGAGAGGATTGGAGACTCTAATCATCATCACTTAAGATTTGTGTCAGATGGTGCTTAAGCCATTTCTACACACTAGTGAAATTTGATTAGTTTTGATTAACATTTTAGTCCTGAGATTCTGCCCTCATTTGCGATTGTTCTTTTGGAACAAGAGTGTCAGTCGGATTTCCGTAACCTCTCTAATTTCTCTGGAGTTTGGAGGTGAAATTAATATCTTGAGACGGTTATGGTCCCGTACGGACGAGTGCCCTACGCAGCTTCATTACATACCCTAGAACCATATCAGAATACAGGATCGATGCTCTGACATGTGATGAAGCGCTTCACTTAATCACAGACTACACAGATACTGTTCACCCACCAGGTATTAATCAGTCCCATGAATAAATAAGGGACACACTTGAGACCTTCTTACATAACAAGGAAGAAAATACAAGAAAAAGGAAGATTTTGCGGAAATGTATGACTAGCGATGGGTATTATGGAATCTATCGAATTAGAGATGTACAGAGCTGTCATGAACAAAAACTTATTGTAAAGGGCATATCAGTAGGATGAACCCTAACTAAGCCGTCTATATGGACATACAGGTCAAAAAAAGTAATGCAAAATGACACCTTGATATCTGCGATCTGATGTCTTATTCCAGAGATAATCCATGTTTTTCTTAATATATAAATGAGCTGTTAAGATCCATGGGCCGGACATACATATCCCAGAAAATCTGCCTCCAGAGTTTATTATAAATGAAAGGGGGAGTTATTAGTGTGAGACATGTAATGACTGACAGTCTGCTCTCCAGATTTACATGTCTCAGACTAGTAACACTGCTTTAATTTATAATAAGCTTATTATAAATGAAAGGGAGCATTACCAGTGTGAGTCATGTAATAACTGACAGTCTGCTGTCCAGATTTACATGTCTACCAGTAGTAACATCCCTTTAATTTATAACAAGGTTATTATAAATGAAAGGGAGCATTACCAGTGTGAGTCATGTAATAACTGACAGTCTGCTCTCCAGATTTACATGTCTCAGACTAATAACACCCCTTTAATTTCTAAGCAGATTATTATAAATGAAAGGGAGCATTACCAGTGTGAGTCATGTAATAACTGACAGTCTGCTGTCCAGATTTACATCTCTACCACTAGTAACATCCCCTTAATTTATAACAAGGTTATTATAAATGAAAGGGAGCATTACCAGTGTGAGACATGTCATGACATATTCTGTTCTCCTGATTAACATTCCTACCACTGGTAATGCCCCTTTAATTTATACTAAGCTTATAAATGAGAGGAGGCGATACCACTGTGAGACATGTCACGACTGACACTTGGCTCTACTGATTTACATGTCTACCACTGGTCACACCCCTTTCATTTATAATAAGCTTACTATACATGAAAGGAGGAGTTACCAGTGTGAAACATGTAATGACTGACAGTCTGCTCTCCTGATTTACATATTTACCACTGGTAACACAACTTTCATTTATAATAAGCTTATTATAAAATGAAATGGGGGCATTGCCAGTGTGAGACATGTAATGACTGACAGTCTGCACTTTGATCTATATGTCTCACACTAGTAACACCTCCTTTCATTTACAATAAGCTCTGGAGGCAGATTCTCAGGGAGATCTATGTCCAGCCCATAGATCTTAATAGCTTGTTTATATAGTAAGAAAATTGTGAATAAGATATCAGATCATACCCAAGAAAGTGTGATTGTAGTCAACTTTCTATGACGTACATGCCCATTTAGGCAGCTTAGGAGAGCTGATCCCTGTGACATACAGTATTCCCTTTAACTATGGCATCTAGAAGATCTTCATGTTGAAAAGATAAATAGACCTCCAAAGAGTTTTCCAAAACTGTTTTAGCCCATAGGCTTGTAGATGTTAAAATGAACTTAGCTACAATCCCCCTCTGCCTGTCCTGTGCCGCCCCGGTTTCCATTGACAGGCTACATACCAGTGATGTCATGGCTACACTGCATGTCACTGCTGCAGTAATCACTGACCTAAGCAGTTATGGCGAGATTATCGGGACCAAGAATTTAGAGCCCAGTGATTGGCTGCAGTGGTGCGCGTCAGTTGAGACGTCACCACTGCAGCCTGTCACCAAGGAGTGGGAGATGGTGGCAGGGAGGTAGTAATGGACCTTTGGAGGGTGAATAATTAGGACGTCATTCGGAAGATTGTTTTTGTTTTGCATATGAGAAAAAGCAAACCATTTTTCATCAGTCATGAGGGGACAGTACAGAGACCTTTCCAAAGATCTTTTTACACCTAGGCCTGCGACTGGAACACGGGGGCATCCGCTACGTCTTGAGGAAGGAAGGTTTAATCATAATCACAGATGAGGATTCTTTACTGTACGAGCAGTGAGACTATGGAACTCTCTGCCGCATGATGTTGTAATGAGTGATTCACTACTAACATTTAAGCAGAGCCTGGACGCCTTTCTTGAAAAATGTAATATTACCAGTTATGTATATTAGATTTTATGACAGGGTATTGATCCAGGGAACTAGTCTGATTGCCGGATGTGGAGTCAGAAAGGAAATTTTTTCCCCATTGGAACTTGTTTGCCACATTGGGGTTTTTTTGCCTTCCTCTGGATCAACATGTTAGGCTACGGGTTGAACTAGATGGACTTAGAGTCTCCCTTCAACCTTAAAAACTATGATACTATGATACTATCAGTGTGCTAGAACCGATTTTCATCTCTCTCCTCCTCAATCCAAGTATCCATGTGGTTTCTATTTTCTTGTGGATCAATATATAAAAATTAATAGTTTAGATCTGCAAAAAATATATCAAAATCAGAAATGTTCTGCTTTTGCTTGTCTTTTGGCAGACAGCAAGCTTGAAGACTATTTTTCCGGGAAAACATCATTATTGGACGAAATCTAGAGCACCCTGCAAGCACAAGGCGGGTTCCACGCGTTTTGGATTCTGAAAACTCCTGGGAAGGCTCGCTCCATTGATTTGCATAGGCTTTTGTGCAAATTCTCCTGGCAGAGAACCCATTTGTAAGGAATATTTTGGGTATTGCTGACTGGGAAAGTGTATTAATAGCTTACATCCAGATGGAAGAAAAAATGCCACTCGAGTGACACCTAAAGTTGGATATTCTGAAATTCGATGTCCAATCCTTTAAAAGAACCTGTCAGATGATTAATGCTGCCCAAATTAACGGCTGGATGATTGCAGCCAGGTATGATAGTCTTGGAAATGTTCCAGCGTAAATAGAAAATATTCTTTAAATAGGTAATCCAGGAATTTATTTTTTACTATGTTCCTAAAACCTAAAAGGCAGGTAGTGGCTAACAAAGGTATCTACCTGCTTGCTGTCCCAGGTGCTGGGTCAGAGCGGTCACTTACCCTTCTGCTGGCTATTAGACTGCCCCCTATAAACTGAGCGCTTTCTCTTCTGGGCTGCTCGGTCAATGGGGCATGACTGCTGTCTTCCCGCAGGTAGGCAGTAGGGAGCTGGCTACCAATCATGACGTTGGCAGTCACACCCTGTCAACAGATACTTGTGGAAAAGAACCCACTGTTCTCTCAACACAACATCAACAGAAGCCGCTAGGGGTGGGCTGTGACCGCTCTTTGCCGGCAGAGATCGGCGCCGGGAACAACAATCAGGTAGTTAATAACTACCTGCTTGTTAGTGCTCAGGCACATTGTTGAAAAAAAAAACCCCAAAATCCCCAGATATCCCCTAGAAAGGTCCAGCCGGTGACCATAGACCATGACTAGACAAGTCCAGTGCCGCAGCAGGCAAGTCATAAGTCTTTTCCTATGTACAGGCAAAGGAGAGACCTGTCCATCACCTGCAGCAGCACTGGGAAAAGAGTCGGCCGGGGGACTAGTCTCATATCCGGCTATACTCCACGGCCAGATCTTTCAAGTGTATTTTCTCTGAAATATCGGAACGTAAAAGAAAATAATCTACTTGGTTGCGATCATGTTGAAAAATATGCATGCCATAAATTTTCAGGTCAGATTTCACCACTCTCTGTACAATAATGGCCAATATGTGCCAAGTACTTTGGGAGTTTGTCATCTTCATCAGTAGTGTTCTGAATGCCTCAGTGATCTGACAACTTTTGGGGATCAAAGAACGACACCAGAATTGGTACTCTCCCCAGAGTGACGAGTATCACCATGAGTTAGCGGCCACACCCATACCATGGTACCCAAGTGGGGCCAAGAACATTTTGTTAGGGACAACAGGGACATCCAAAACTCGCCTGTCCTACCAGTGGGAAATGCCCAATATTAAATTAGGCTGCCCGCGGCATGGTTTATGAAACCTTGCTCCTTTTCAGAAACAAAGGGCAGCTATGATCTAGCATTCTGAATGTTATCTAATAGTTGAACACTCTGTTGCAGATGTTGTATTTAAAGCCATAAAATTCAAGTAGGACAACAAGCGAGGTCACCTAGATAATAGATTGATTTGGATGACAAAATGCATAGAGATGGTCAACACCAGGTGACAATTTTAGCTATCGATAGCCATAAAAGCTAACGATGCTTCAAAGAAACACTACGACATGAAGCAGCGGACATCCTTATTTCCCAGACCTCTATTCCTAAAGCTACAGTAACGGCGGGGAAGGACATTATCACAAATGCATCACTCTGATGAATTCCAATTCTTAGCGCCAGCATTTATTTATATAGACGCGGCAGTCGGACCGGTGATGGTAAACATGTTCACTGTGATTGAAAAAGAGAAAAACACTGATGCAGACAGACGGGAATACTCCATGGAGAAAGTCAGGCTTATTTCTCCAAGCGGTGATGTACCTCAGTGCGGCTCCGTCTCTCAGCCATGGGTCAGGGGTTCATTTTTTTAAATTTTTATTTTTACTTTTTCAATATCTCTCGTTCACCTGAGCCCAACAACGAGCCCTGCACTTTATGAGAAAGGTATAGAAGAAAACAAAATCTCTCAAAAATGTAATTTGACAGTAAGTGAACGTTAAATTCAGATATTCTGCCTATTACCATGGAGCCGCTCAATGGATGCGAGGGCTAGGAAAAAGGTGGTAGAGATTTGGGGCTACTTCAATCTTGATTATTATTGAGGAACTAAAGCTCAGAGCTTCAGACCTTTCAATGTTAGGAAGTGATGGACCCCCCGCAAGGGCTCACAGTCTACAGGGAAGGGGTTGAGGATACAGTTGGTGAGGGCAGAGTTGGTCATCCGGATATAGTCAACTGAGGGTTACTGCAAGTTGCAGGCTTGTAGGAAGATATGGGTCTTCAGTTTCCTTTTGAAGCTTTCCAAGGTAGGCAAGAGTCTGATAGGTTGGGGCAGAGAGTTCCAGAATATGGGGGAGGTGCAGGAGAAATCTTGTATGCGATTGTGGGAGGAGGAGATAAGACGGGAGTAGAAAAGGAGATCTTGTGAGGATCAGAGGAGACTAGATCACAGATGCATGGAGGAGACAGGTTGTGGATGGCTTTGTATGTCATGTTTAAGGTTTTGAACTGGAGTCGTTGGGCAATGGAAAGCCAGTGAGAGGACTGGCAGAGAGGAGAGGTATAGCGGGGGGACAGGTGGAGTAGTCAGGCACCAGAGTTTAGAATAGATTGCAGGAGTGCGAGTGTTCGAATTGAGACCAAAGAGCAGAGGGTTGCAGTAGTCCAAGCGGGAGATAATGAGGACATGCACTAGTGTTTTTGCTGCTTCTTGGTTAAAGAATGTACGAATCTGGGAAATATTTTTGAGTTGGAGGTGGCAGTAGGTGGAAAGGACTTGGATATGTGGCTTGAAGGAGAAAGCAGAGTCGAGAAGTAAACTCAGGCAACAAGCGTGTGTGACTGGGGAGAGTGAACAGCCATCAACTTTGATGGGTATTAAGGAATAGTGAGTTTTATTCTAGATTTTGGATTTATATATGTGTGAATGAAAAGTACAAAAACTGCTGTAAAAGGGTAAAAAAAAAATGTAGTACAACAATTGTTGGTTACTAAATGTAGTAATGGCATAAAATGTCTATCACACCATGAGCTAGGATTCATACCAAAACGTTATTACTTTTTCTTAGAAATGGTTTAAAGTTAATGTTGTTTTCACTTGAAGAATTCATTTTCAATGCCAGGCAGCT
Source organism: Anomaloglossus baeobatrachus (assembly GCF_048569485.1). Taxonomy (NCBI): domain Eukaryota; kingdom Metazoa; phylum Chordata; class Amphibia; order Anura; family Aromobatidae; genus Anomaloglossus; species Anomaloglossus baeobatrachus. The sequence goes on from NC_134359.1 coordinate 265,058,943, forward strand.
GCTAAAAAGCAAAAGGCTGATAACTAATAGAAAGTATAACCAGATGTATAAGTTGGAGACCCTGTGAAGCTGAATAAAATGATACCTTGATATTTGCGATCTGATCTCTTATTCCAGATAAATCTACATTTTAAAATACGTAAATGAGTTGTACAGATCGATGGGCCGGACATAGATCTCCCTGAGAACCTGCCTCCACAGCTTATTGTAAAAGAAAAGGGGTGGAGTTACCAATGTGAGACATGTAATGACTGAAAGTCTGCTGTTCTGATCTATATGTCTCAAACTGGTTACGCCCCCTTTCAATTAAAATAAGCTGTGGAGTCAGATTATCAGGGATATCAATGTCTGGCCCATAGATCTTAAAGGGGTTAGGACAACGCCTTCAGATTCCATATGTTTTCTCCAGGGAAAATAATAAAGCCTATACTCACCTCCTGTACCAGTGCCCTTCCAGAGGTGCCCTGGCCTGTGGTGTTGGGGCTCATGTGACGTCGTGATGTCACATGAACCCCGCATCAAATCAAATCATTCTGTCTCCCCGCCTTCAGACCAAAGTTAATCAACAGGAAGTGAGTGCAGCCTGGTTCCAGTCGTCTGTAATCATCTGAGGTCTTATATTACTCGGCTATCAGTCCCAGGTCTTCAGTTATGCTGCCATCTACCCATGCTGTTCAACCTATCAATCTGTTATGATTAGTAACTCTGCTACCTATCTGTTGTCTGTCTGATTTCACCAACTTTATTAAACTATTATTTTGCATCCTTCGTGTCAGTGTTCCGCATGCTCTACCTGTCTGTAGCAACGGCGCCTGCATGTCCTCCTGGACCAACGGGCTCCACCTCCACCATGAGAGCCCGTCTCACGTAATACCGAACATGCTCAGTCAACGAGCGCCGCCATACACATTAGATAGTCGGCGAATCTAATCAATATTCGCTGATAGTAGTCTAATGTGTATGGTGGAAAGCAAATTAGTGCCTAAATAGTGTTAAAGGGAACCTGTCACCAGATTTGGCGATTATAAGCGGCGGCCACCACCAGTGATCTCTTCTCTACAGCATTCTAACATGTTGTATATAAGAGCCCAGGCTGCTATGTAGAACATAAAAATCACATTTATTATACTCACCTAGGGGATGTCCGGTCCGATGGGTGTCGCTGCTCTCCGGTCTGGCGCCTCCTCCTCCTTCTCGTGAGGCCCGTGTGCATGATGTGTCCTTTGTCATCTACACAGGCCGGCATTGAGGCCCTGCACCAAAGTATTGTAGTGCATGCGTGGGCGGTCTTTAACCTTTCCTTACGCCTGGGCATTACAGCACTTTGATCTGCCCCAGCAGAGCAGATCAAAGTGCACCTGCCAGGACCACAATGTCAGCCTGTGTGGATGATGTAGGACGCTGTGACTGAGTCCTTCTCCCATATCACACAATCAACAGAGCGAGAGATGAGTGAGCAATCCAAAGTATATTTATTCCATGCAATCCAGAATGTCCATCAAATAATCCACCAAGCAGGGGGTAAAATATTCCAGTAATGGCATAAATGTCCCGGGGATAAGTCACAATCCTCCAGCAGTCTTTTTCCAGGGAGATTGGGGGGGTTCTCACAGGCTCTCTGGGGTGTCAACTTCCCCCTCAGAGGATCAATCTTGCTTCTTCTCTTGTCGTTCCCAGCATGACTGACCAATTCTTCAGGTAAGCAGAGAGTTTAGGTGGACCTCTAGCCCCCTCCCCCAGACTTAGGAACAAAAGCCCGGCAGAGGAGGGATTAGACCTGCAAACAGGACAATGTACACACAAGAAATACAGAATGGACAGTGAACCACGCCTAAAATATGAACATACAGAACATGATACACGGCCCTCAATATCCCACCATCACAAACGCGTCCTCCACACTGGACTGTGTAGAAGGAGGATGCCGATCACAGCAGAGAGGATGCGCTGGCCCGAAGAGCAGCGACAACCATTGGACTGGAGAGCAGCAACACCCATTGAACCGGACCGCCTCCAGGTGAGTATTATAAAAGTGTTGTTTACGTTATACACAGAGGCCTGGACTCTTATATACAGTATTCTAGAATGCTTTATATAAGAGCATACTGGTAATGGCCGCAGGTTATAGGGGCCAAATCTGGTGACAGGTTCCCTTTAAGGAGTCCTATATAAAGAATAATCACTTAAAATGAGAAGAGCAGACCCTTATTAAAGATATAAACTAATCTTTTTTTCAGTATCACAAATGACCAATACATGATTAAAATACAAATAATAATAAGATTATTATTGAAGACAAGACGACCACACAAGATACGTATGGGTAAGATTAAATAACACTTATTGTGTACCCAAGTAAGAGAAATCACACCGGCCGGTATAGTATTAAAGCCAAATTGGAAGCAAAAGCACAACAACAATAAACCAATAATAAGCAAATTCATATAATATATCGTTATTGTCTAGTGGATGTAAAGGATTGTCTTAATAATACTGCGTATAAGGCTATGCGAGGTGTGTATGGCCTGCGGTCGGAGAAGTGCAGTAATGCTCCGTAAATAGTAGATAGCAATAACTATTGCAGCTGTCTAATGGCACATGGGGCGATAAGAAATGTAAGTATTATAGCTGTGAAATAAACCCAAAAAGTATGTACACTAATGTTAATAAACCTTTCATAGTATTCCCATAGGGTAATAGGAGACCGATATGCATCTCAAAAATATATAAACAAGAAGGTACAGTATGTCACAAAAGTGAGTACACCCTTCACATTTTTGCAAATATTTTAAATCTTCTCATGGGACAACACTGAAGATCTGACCCTGTGATACAATGTACAGTGTCAGTGCGCAGCTTGTGTAACAGTGTAAATTTGGTGTCCGCTAAATAACACACACGGCCATTAACGTCGAAACCGAAAACAACAAAAGGGAGTACACCCAAATGGCCAATTTGTGTCCTAAGTGTGAATATTTTGTGTGGCCTCCATTATTTTTCTGCACTGCGTTAACTCTCTTGGGCATGGAGGTCACTAGCGCTTCAAAGGAGCCGCTGGATCCCCTTCCATCCTCCATGAGGACATCACGGAGCTGATGGATGTTAGAGATCTTGCACTCCTCCACCTTCTGATTGAGGAGGCCCCACAGATGCTCCATAGGGTTTATATCTAAATCAGCCGACATATCCCTTAGATCACACTGTCAAACTCTGACAGCGCGATCTGACAAGCTCTGACGGGGATCATGGTGTTCCCTGTCACCATTGGCGGCCCTGTGACGCGATCACGGGGCGTCAATACATTATCTGACCCCACGCTGTCATGACTTACTTCCTATGAATGCCGGCAGAGCGCCGACACTCTCAGGAACACAGCATTTCTACTGATCAGAGCGATGCTGAAGCACCACTCTGATCAGCAAAAGCGATCAGAGTATCACAGCTTCAAGTTCCCTAAGGAGATTAATAAAATCAATAAAAAAAGTTAAAAAAAAAAAGTTTTAAAGAATGTGGAAAAAAAAACAAAAAAACCCTAAAAGTTCAAATCACCCCCATTAACACTAGAAGTCACAGAAATTTCGAGCTCCATAGGGTTCCAATGGTAGAAATGTTAAATGACCCCTCTCTGAGACTTCTAGTTAAGCAAAAATAAAAAATACAAATATTTGGTATCGCAGTGTTCAAAAAGGCCAGTTCTATCAACATATAAAATCAATTAATCTGATCAGCAAAAAGCGTAGTGATAAAAAAAAAGCAAAAACGCCCGAATTACGTTTTTTTTTGTCGTTGCAACATTGAAATAAAATGTAATAACAGGAGATCAAAACATCGCAACTACCCAAAATTGGTATAATTAAAAACATTAGCTCAAGATGCAAAAAATAAGCCATAACTGAGCCCAGATCCCGAAAAATGAGAACACCAGGGGTCTCGGAAAATGGTGACAAAAGCGCAATTTGTATTTTTTGGGGACAAATTTTTGAATTTTATTTCAATACTTGGATAAAAGTAAAACTATACATGTTTGGTGTCTACGAACCCGTAATGACCTGAGAAATCATAATGACAGGTCAGTTATACCATACAGTGAACATGGTAAATAAGAAACACAAAAACAATAGTAAAATTACACTTTTTTTGTTGCAATTTTACAGCGTTTGGATTTTTTCCCATTTTCCAGTACAATATGGGGTAAAATGAATGGTGTCATTCAAAAGTACAACTCGTCCCGCAAAATAAACAAGCCCTCATATGGCTGTATTGAGGGAAAGATAATAAGGTTACAGCTTTTGGAAGAAGGAAAGGAAAAAATGAAAAATAGAAAATTGCCGGGTGGTAAAGGAGGTAAAATTTTGATTGATTTACCTAAGAGGATCTGTTACAGGAGAAAAAACTCATTTTTTAACAAAATATTTTTTTGGACACATCACGTTCTTGAAAAATATTATTTCTACAACTGGTCAGTTTCTTCAAAAAGATTCAGAGTGGAAGAAAGATTTCCTTCATTTCCGAGTGCACCGACTCCGTCTTGTAAAGATCTGTTTTATGAGCTGGGAAAATAGATTTTTATGCTCCTGGTAGAAGAGGTAGTAGTGAGTTATTTGTGCAGCAAAACCAGAAAGAAAGATTGAGAATGTTGTGCGGAGCCGAGGTGAAGCCTGGAAATGACTGATCCGGCTTGTCCTCGGCTGTAAGTCAGGCTATAAAAGCTACGGAGTAGATGGTGAATGTTGCCTGTTCTCCGTCTCTGCTGCTTTAATCGGATCATTTCTAGGAATAAATGTAACCTAGTTATGACCGACCCATTAGCCCAGTGCCCCTCTGATAACACAGAGTGTCCAGAGCACCAGAACGGAAGAGTTATCATTGGGTCATGTAGTCTGTAATTTGGCAGAGGAAAAAGGTAGCTATATTTCCATTGTAGATATGGATGTGCGATGGGTGCAATCCCCTCCGCTGGGACAGTGAACCATCATTTCTGGAGAGAAGAGAATCCTGCATGTAATAAACATTCATGACATGCATAGTCTGAGGATTTACATTTAGAGGGTATGAATTTGTTACCTTGCTTAAAAGGGAATTTGTCACCCCTAAAATCTATATTAAAGGGAACCTGTCGGGTCCAATATGTACCCAGAACCACGAGCAGTTCTAGGTGCATATTGCTAATCCCTGCCTAACCATCCCTGTATCTAGTAGCATAGATAAAGAGATCTTTAGAAAAAGTATTTCTAAAGATCTTTTATCGTATGCTAATGAGCGCAGGGACTAGTCCCAGGTGCGTCGCTTCTCTTGCTAGTTGGCCTCATTCATTAGTGCTAACATGCTAATGAATGCGCAGTGTCAGAGGATGATCTCACTCACCTCTCTGCCGCTATCGCGCCCGACACTGGATTTCGGCTCAGTGCACATAACCCTGGAGCTCCGGTCATGCGCACTATGAAAACGGGTGTACGCGTCCTGGCTTCAAACAAAGTAGTGCGCATGACCGAAACTCCGGGGTCATGCGCACTGAGCCGATATCCAGTGTCAGGCAACGATGGCAGCGGAGATGTGAGTGAGATCATCCTCTGACGCTGCGCATTCATTAGCATGTTAGCACGCTACGAGCACCCACGGCCAGCGATCCATGTGGAGCAATCTGAACTAACCTCCTCCCTCTCGGCATCGGTGCGAGGCGCAGCGTGGTGGTGCAGGACCATTTTCTCTTTGGTGTTATATAACATGCTAATGAGGCTGACTAGCAAAGGAAGCAACGCCCTAGGGACTAGTCCCCTCGCTCATTAGCATACGATAAAAGATCTTTAGAAATACTTTAGATACAGGGACGGTTAGGCAAAGATTAGCAATATGCACCCAGAACTGCTCGTGGTTCTGGGTGCCTATTGGACCTGACAGGTTCTGTTTAAATGATCTGTACAGTGACACAAGGGATTTATCCCTTATAAAAGTCATGCTAGGACTGTGAAGGATAGCATTACAGTGCCTGAAAAAAATAATTGTATTTTTCATGCAAATAAGGGGGCACCATTACGTCTCCTCATTTTGCATGTTGAAGGCCTCCCCCCGTTTCTTCATTGAGCAAGCATTGTCTGAACCTAGTGGAAGCGAAATCCACTTCTTCTATGCCTCTTGAACTCCAAAGTAATAAGATTTGTTTTACGAGCGCTGGGGAAATCAATACAGCACACACCTAGTATGGTGTACTCAAAGAATTCTCCTTTATTAGTGCATGTGACCAGTTTATATAGAATCACAGTCAAAGGATAAGATCCCTCTGAACTATGAACCAATAAGAGCAGTAGGGGGTGTTAATGTAAATGTGAAACTTCCCCGCCCATCAGTGTTTGCTGGACCCTATGACATCATTAGCTATAAGAACAAAATTAATTCTGTTCTCTCATACTAGCTTGAGTGTACGCGCACTGACACAGCCCGACTGTGTGCGTTCTCTTCCTAGATTTCTCTATGTGATCTAAACGAAGAAACCTGGAAATGCAGGAATCGGCACCTGCCTAGAGGAGTCGGGGAGGCCAGCACAGGCAGTGTCCATGCTCATGTGCACATACACAAAGGCTAAGTTCACACATTGCTCGCTCTGGAAAGTGAGCACTTTCCATCAGAAGGCATTCAACATACGAGGGTGCATGATGGTGCACCCAACTCTTTGCCATGCACAGTGGTGCACTGAATGGGTACACTAGCAAACAAACAAACCCCTGAAAAATACTAATTCAATGCCAGAATTGCTGTTTTTTCTGTTCCAACACCCCAGAAAAACTAAATAAGAAGTGATCAGAAATTCTAATCTATCAGTGTGGATCAAAAAGATTATAAGTACCTTGCTCCGGCATCCAAGTTGGTACTCCGTACAGGCGGACAAAGGAAGAGCAATCTTCGTAAATGTCGATATCCAGGATGATTTCTGTGATTAATGAGGACTTAAAAATCATGAAAGGCCCCAATGATGATAGAATTCGAGTGATAGCAAAGGAAGTTTGCACTGCCCTGGTCCAGTGTGATCCTTTTTACTCAACTTTAGTTTGTGCCCAAATCAAGTACCAATGAAAACTACATAATGTCACACAAGAAAAAAAAAATCTTTACACAGTTCCAAATCTCAAGATTTGGCTAGGTTAAAAAGAAAAACCAAACAAAAAACACAACTCAAAATTGTATTTTCACAGTGCCAAAAAAAAAAAAGGTTTACCGGTAGAGAAGCAAAAAAAAAAAAAAAAAAAAAAAAGTTCAGCCTCTCGGGAAGCCATGAAGAGGGTGCGCAACTTATGCCTCTTGGAAACCCATGATGAGGACGTACAACTTATGCCTCTTGGAAAGCCATGGTGAGGGACCACTACTTATGTCTCTTGGAAAGCCATGATGAGGGAGTGCTACTTATGCCTTTGGACAGCCATGATCAGGGCATGCAACTTCTGACCCTTGGAAAATCATGATAAAGGTGCACACCTTATGCCTTTTGGAAAGCCATGATGAGGGCACACAACTTATGCCTCTTGCAAAGCCATGATGAAGGCGTACAACCTATGCCTCATGGAAATCCATGATGAGGGTGTGCAACTTATGCCACTTGGAAACCCATGATGAGGGACCACTACTTATGTGTCTTCGAAAGCCATGATGAGGGAGTGCTACTTATGCCTTTGGACAGCCATGATCAGGGCACGCAACTTATGACCCTTGGAAAATCATGATAAAGGTGCACACCTTATGCCTCTTGGAAAGCCGTGATGAAGGCGCACAACCTATGCCTCTTGGAAAGCAATGATGAAGGCGCAAAACTTATGCCTCTTGGAAAGCCATGATGAGGGCACACAACTTATTCCTCTTGCAAAGTCATGTTGAGGGTGCGCAACTTATGCCTTTTGCAAAACCATGATGAAGGCAAGCAACTTATGCTTCTTGGAAAGCCATGATGAAGGCGCACAACTTATGCCTCTTGGAAAGCCATGATGAGGGTGAGCAACTTATGCGTCTTGGAAAGCCACGATGAGGGCGCGCAACTTATGCCTCTTGGGAAGTCATAATGAGGGTGCGCAACTTATGCCACTTGGAAAGCCATGATGAAGGCGCACAACTTATGCCTCTTGGAAACCCATGATGATGGCACACACAAACAAGAATCACTTTCTCAACACACAAAACGGCTGCATCCTTGAGGAGTTAAGACCAACCTTTTGGAACTCTTCCTATAAGAGAACTTTCTGCTCTTCTCAGGGATGAACAGAATACATTTCACAAGGACAAGTCTATGGATTTCACACCTTCGGAACCGTCCGGTAAAGTCCAGGATAAAGTGATCACCATTGTGGTATTATATTACTATGACTACAGATGGAATAATCTCTCATTCTGTTAAAATGCCAAATCCCACGATTTGTAAATTACCTCTCCCTTCTATATTTAGCCAGAGGTTTTTGCATTTTGCCATAACTGGAGGTTGAAGTTCTCATAAAGCTCAGGATGAAGTATCCAGTTAACACGACTTGTGCCGGGATGAATACCCTTGATAAACAGCTGCATCCCCCACGTCTCTGGATACCTGTCTTTGTTGTCACTTGATTTGCAAGTATGGCAGGAGAATTTGCAGTGACAGGGGTTTCATTGTGTTGGTCGCCTGATAGAGAAGGGACTCAATTCAGGGGCTGATGATTCATTCGCTGTACTGCTGAGCTGTGGCTTCTGAATCACTGATATGTAAATACGACGCCGGAAAACGCTTTACATTATCGCCGTTCGCGTTGACTAGTTTGTAATGATTCAGGAGCCACAAGATAACTCGCTCTTCAATAACTAGGGCTGGAATTATTGTTCAAGTCACCATTATTTATGACCTGACAACCAAAACGACACTTAAAGAGAACCTGTCATCGGGTCAAAAGTGACCAGTGTTTGCTCTTATTTTATTCCCGCAGCTCTTCTAATTTTTCATTTTTTTGCTTTTTTTTTAATCCAACATGTGGTTACAGAGATATGGAAGTTTTTCGAAACATATAGTGATAACTGTTATGTTATTATTAAGGGGGAGCTACCGACAGTATTCTCTGGAGGCGTGATTTTTAGGCTGATTGCATAATTACCATGTGAGGAAGACTCCCTTGGTAAAGTCCATAAAAACTATCACTAAATAATTAAGAAAAAAAAAAAACAAAAAAAACAAACCCTCTCCCGGCATTCTTAGGGAGGTGGCGAGAGTAAAAGAAGGGAAAATGTAAACCCTTTTGGCATACAAAATTATTTATATGGAAATAATCAGAATATTTGTATTAGCATTTGGAATTAGGAAAGAAGATGAGCAAAAGTTCTACAACCAAAGGAGACTTCATCCTACCCCAATACCCAAAGCTCTTTGTTGATAAACTTCTTAAAGGAGGAGTTGTTAGATTGATGTGGACCAACACTAGGACTTTAACCAATCAACCAAACAGGAAACCAGTGACCCCCAACCCTACCCCTGCCGCTCTATCCAAAGTCTGACTGCCAGTGCCATAGGCTTTTAATGGAACAGTCTTCTGGTCAGCGGAGAATAGGCGATACGGATCCCCTGCCCAGTCCCCTTCCACTGTATAGGTGACTTAAGGCCACGTCTCGCTAAGCAACATCGCTAGCAACATCGCTGCTGAGGCACGACTTTTGTGACGCAGCAGCGATGTTGCTACCGATGTTGCTGTGTGTGACATCCAGCAACAACCCGTCCCCTGCTGTGAGGTCGTTGGTTGTTGCTGAATGTCCTGGAGCATTTTTTAGTTGTTTCTCTCCTGCTGTGAAGCGCACATCGCTGTGTGTGACAGCGACAGAGCAATAACTGAATGTGCAGTGAGCAGGGAGCCGGCTTATGCGGACGCTGGTAACCAATGTAAATATCGGGTAACCAAGAAGCCCTTTCCTTGGTTACCCGATATTTACCTTCTTTACCAGCGTCCGCTGCTCTCCCACTGTCAGTGCCGGCTCCCTGCACACATAGCCAGACTACACATCGGGTAATTACCCAATGTGTACTCTGGCTAGGAGTGCAGGGAGCCAGCCCTAAGCGGTGTGCACTGGTAACCAAGGTAAATATCGGGTTAGTTACCCGATATTTACCTTAATTACCAAGCGCAGCATCGCTTCCACGCGTCGCTGCTGGCTGGGGGCTGGTTGCTGGTGAGATCTGCCTGTGTGACAGCTCACCAGCAACCCGTGTAGCGACGCTCCAGCGATCCCTGCCAGGTTAGGTTGCTGGTGGGATCGCTGGAGCGTCGCTTAGTGTGACGGTACCTTTAGCCTTTGATATATCTGTACAATGGTTATAGGATTAGAGTCTCAAATCCTTTGCGCAGACACCGAAAAAAATTGTGTCTGCCTTCACCAGTAGATGGCGGTAATAAGTTTATTGCATATGGTTTATGGAATAAACACCATTAATCTTTAGGCCCCATTCACATTAGAAAACCCGCGATGTGGATGGGTTTTGCAAACAATCTAAAGTGCTTGGGGGCCCTGGCAGACTGATGGCCGGGGGAGATGTTTCAGTATGTCCAATAATGGACTGTTAATCGCTTAGTTCTCCCAGACATAAGCTACCAGCAACATCTCAAACCGCCGCATTCACATAGAGAACACAGAAGAGCTTGGCCAAATGAGTTGGTTGAAATAACTTTTGGTCGTCTGATTGTCCAAAGGAACATTTAGGATACATCAGTCTCATGTGTTTGGCCGTCTTTAGGTTACCAACGTTGGTAGTTTGTTCGTTTTGTTTTTTTTGTTTTACAGAGTTCATCTGCATTACATCTGCCAGTGAGGACGTCAGAGAAAGCCACATCTTTGTATAAAACTTAGATGATGTGGCCAGTATTGATTGCGGCATCTAATATGTTGAGCATTCTGGATTCTTCTTAGTGTGTACAACTATGGTCTCCAGCCTTTCTGACCTAGAGAGTCACATTCAGCTCTGAGAGACGGTCGCGAGCCACTTTCAGCTCAGAGAGGGTCGCAAGCCACATATAGCTCTGAGAGGGTTGCGAGCCACATTCAGCTCAGAGAGGGCATTGTGAGCCACATTCAGCTCTGAGAAGGGGTCGTGAGCCACATTCAGCAGTAAGAGAGGGTCATGAGCCACATTCAGCTCCGAGAGAGGGTCACAAGCCACCTTCAGCTCAGAGAGAGGGTCGAAAGCCACCTTCAGCTCAGAGAGAGGGTCGCAAGAGACATTCAGCTCTGTGAGAGGGTCATGAGCCACATTCAGTTCAGAAAGAGAGAGAGAGCGAGAGAGAGTCAAGAGCCACATCCAGCTCTGAGAAAGGGTCGTAAGCTACATTCAGCTTGGAAAGAGGGTCATGAGCCACATTCAGATCTGAGAAAGTTTGAAGCCACATCCAACGATAAAAGAGAATCTTGAGCCACATCCAGCTCTAAGAGAGGGTCTTGAGAGACATTCAGTTATGAACGAGGGTCATGAGAAACATCCAGCTCTCAGAGAGCGTTGCAAGCCACATCCACCTCTGAGAGAGCATCGCAAGCCACACCCAGCTCTAAAGGGTACTTTACACACTGCGACATCGCTAGCGATCTCGGTAGCGATGTGAAATTCTAGATCGCAAGTGCGATCTTTTGAGATCGCACATAGGTCGGTTAACGCATGTGCGATCTCAAAAGATCGCACTTGCGATCTAGAATTTCACATCGCTACCGAGATCGCTAGCGATGTCGCAGTGTGTAAAGTACCCTTAAGGGTCTTGAGCCACATTCAGCTGAGAGACGAGCACCACATTCAGCTCTGAGAGAGAGTCAAAAGCCAGATTTGGTTCAGAGGGGGTCACAAGCCACATTTAGCTCTGAGGGAGGGTTGTGAGCCACAATTAGCTACTGTCCCTCACAGTAGTGACACCCAAAGCCCCTATTACTAGTATAATGACAGCCAAAGCATTTCCACAAAAATCACCAAACTGAGGCAGTATACCAAGATCCAGGGGTTCCTACCTGCATTCAAATCTACTCTTCTTTGCAGGGCTACTAAAAAATGTCACCATCTTGAGACCTGATCTTCATAGCTATATGCAAGATCTGGTGCAAATGCACCAAGCTGGCAGACAGCCGTAAGCCACACATCACGAGCCTGCGAGTGACATGTGGCTCCCAAGCCACAGGTTGTGGACCTCTAGTCTACAATGACTAGCTTTAAATTGATTTAATAACAATATAGGGGTCACAGCTCCCTTTTAACCATACAGAACAGTTAAAGGGGTTTTCCGTGAGTTTGATACTAATGGCTGTTCATTACGAGAAGGTATCTATCAAATGAGCATGGGTATGAATACAGACAACCCAACAATCAACTGATTGAAGAAGCTTTTAAAAAAAATTAAGCTCATCCATCACTTTTAATGGTTAAATGATAGAGGCTGAAAACGTCACCAGTCAATATGCCAACTTATGGACTCCGGTTGTGGTTTTAACCCTACAACCTGGATCTTCCGGCTTGGTCTCGGTGTCCTTATGTGATCGCAACGTTACACTATAGAAAAAGACTCATTCATCGCATTTCTCAAAAACTTGGCTGGACCGTCACCGGCAGATTCGGCTTTATGTGTGGCATAAATCCCGATTTGTTGCTGGCGAATATGATTCACCCTCATTTTACTCCGTGTTGATGGAAAGCTGTGGAGAAGTTCATCTTCGGCGGAGTTAACACGTAGATAAACTTTATGAGTTGACTTAACTGTACATTAAAAAACATTTTCAACAGCAGCTCATTAACTCGCAATTAGATGAGAAACTACTAAAAGGAAAAAAAAAATAAAAACCAGCAGAAGTGCATAAACCGGTCGGCGATAAAGTGGACATTTTTATTTAGTGATAATTACATGGGACTTAGGGAGAGCCACATTTTTTACGAACAGTCAATACATACAAGTTCGGGGTCAAGGACACTGAGCCTTGGCAACTGGGACATGGCCGACGTCCAGGAGTCAATCATTGAGTGACGGCGGCAATGTATTATTCATCGGAGGACACTGCCCATGGGCTATCACGCTATAATCAGCATGTACGGCCAAAGCTGGGAGTGTGGATTAGCAGCGATACAGGCTCCGGTCTCCCAGGGTAGGAAAAAGAAAAATAAGGACATTGTGAGGATCATAAGCCGAGAGGTTCTGGAGGGCATAATGGAGCTCAGAGCAGGCGCGAAGGATAACACACAAACAAGCACAACATAAACAGCCACCGAGGTCCGACAATTACAGCACAACTGCACGTCAATAAGAGGCTTTCATCCAAATCGATAGCATCTGAGAAGGCAGAAAAGATGCTTCAAAAATGTATCATTCAATTAATCTCTGGACATGTAAAAAGGGATTAAAGGAGATTGAGACAAAAAAAAAAAAAGTTTAGATTTCCACAAATGGCGCCACCCTGGTTCACAGGCTGTTAGTGGTATTGCAATCCTATTGAAGTAAATAGGATGCAAGACTAAACATGACCTGTGGAGAAGAGAGGTGCTGTGCTTATAATCTCAGACATATACAGTGCCTACAAGTAGTATTCAACCCCCTGCAGATTTAGCAGGTTTACACATTCGGAATTAACTTGGCATTGTGACATTTGGACTGTGGATCAGCCTGGAAGTGTGAAATGCACTGCAGCAAAAAAGAATGTTATTTCTTTTTTTATTTTTTTTTTTAAATTGTGAAAAGTTTATTCAGAGGGTCATTTATTATTCAACCCCTCAAACCACCAGAATTCTGTTTGGTTCCCCTAAAGTATTAAGAAGTATTTCAGGCACAAAGAACAATGAGCTTCACATGTTTGGATTAATTATCTCTTTTTCCAGCCTTTTCTGACTAATTAAGACCGTCCCCAAACTTGTGAACAGCACTCATACTTGGTCAACATGGGAAAGACAAAAGGTGCATTCCAAGGCCATCAGAGACAAGATCGTGGAGGGTCACAAGGCTGGCAAGGGGTACAAAACCCTTTCCAAGGAGTTGGGCCTACCTGTCTCCACTGTTGGGAGCATCGTCCGGAAGTGGAAGGCTTATGGAACTACTGTTAGCCTTCCACGGCCTGGACAGCCTTTGAAAGTTTCCACCCGTGCCGAGGCCAGGCTTGTCCGAAGAGTCAAGGCTAACCCAAGGACAACAAGAAAGGAGCTCCGGGAAGATCTCATGGCAGTGAGGACATTGGTTTCAGTCAATACAATAAGTAACGTACTCCACCGCAATGGTCTCCGTTCCAGACGAGCCCGTAAGGTACCTTTACTTTCAAAGCATCACGTCAAGGCTCGTCTACAGTTTGCTCATGATCACTTGGAGGACTCTGAGACAGACTGGTTCAAGGTTCTCTGGTCTGATGAGACCAAGATCGAGATCTTTGGTGCCAACCACACACGTGACGTTTGGAGACTGGATGGCACTGCATACGACCTCAAGAATACCATCCCTACAGTCAAGCATGGTGGTGGCAGTATCATGCTGTGGGGCTGTTTCTCAGCCAAGGGGCCTGGCCATCTGGTCCGCATCCATGGGAAGATGGATAGCACGGCCTACCTGGAGATTTTGGCCAAGAACCTCCGCTCCTCCATCAAGGATCTTAAGATGGGTCGTCATTTCATCTTCCAACAAGACAACGACCCAAAGCACACAGCCAAGAAAACCAAGGCCTGGTTCAAGAGGGAAAAAATCAAGGTGTTGCAGTGGCCTAGTCAGTCTCCTGACCTTAACCCAATTGAAAACTTGTGGAAGGAGCTCAAGATTAAAGTCCACATGAGACACCCAAAGAACCTAGATAACTTGGAGAAGATCTGCATGGAGGAGTGGGCCAAGATAACTCCAGAGACCTGTGCCGGCCTGATCAGGTCTTATAAAAGACCATTATTAGCTGTAATTGCAAACAAGGGTTATTCCACAAAATATTAAACCTAGGGGTTGAATAATAATTGACCCACACTTTTATGTTGAAAATGTATTAAAATTTAACTGAGCAACATAACTTGTTGGTTTGTAAGATTTATGCATCTGTTAATAAATCCTGCTCTTGTTTGAAGTTTGCAGGCTCTAACTTATTTGCATCTTATCAAACCTGCTAAATCTGCAGGGGGTTGAATACTACTTGTAGGCACTGTAGGTGAGCATTAAAGATTGATCACCCCCTTTCCAATCAAACTGCTCTGTATCGAGGTAATAAAACCTGATGGTGACCTGTCGCTGGCACGGAAATGGCAGTATTGCAGCTAACGATTTCCTACAGTCTCAAATCGCAGCCTACTGCGACTGGAAAGTAAAGATGCAAGCGCTTCCAAATGTGTGGAATGTCTTAGTGTTAGTGGTGACATGTCACACATAGACTTTGATGCAAGTCACACTGCAATTGTGACCGGTAGGCCATTGACTTTTGGTCTACAGACATCTATAGGGGGGCATGACAAAGGCAAAAATCACACACCTGTCCAGTTATTTACCCCTTTAAGTTACTACCAGAGTCGCTGCACCTGTGTTTAGTTGAAAAGGGGAAAAAAAACCCCACTACTATGATATGGGAAAGCCCACCACAGCCCACTCAACAGCCTGAACAACAGCCCGCACCGCAGCCTCCACCACAGCCCACACTGCAACCCCCACAACAGCCTCAACCACAGCCCCCACTATAGCCCACCCTCACCATAGCCCTCACCACTGCCCACCCTAACCATCGCCCCACCACAGCCCGCCCTCACCACAGATCACACCACAGCCCACCATCGCCACAGCTCGCCCTTACCACAGCCAGTGTAGCACCCAGGGATATGGGGTACTCGGCTCCAGGCAGTGTACATCTTGGGAATGTCACGGTGGTGGCCGTTATCCGGTTCTGTGCCCTGGGCCCTTTTTGTAATGGGAATATTTACAGGGGATGGTTGAATAAAGTTTATTTGTGACGTCACTTGCGGTGTTGCGGCTAAATATAGGGAGCCGCCGCTGCAGAATGTTTCTACTGGGGCTGGTGGTATTAGCAGCTAGTATGGTAGTACCTCCGCAAGTAGGGTATTGCCCCAGTGGGTGTATGGTGCAGTAGGCGTCGGAAGAAGGAGTACAGACAGGTATTCAGTGCGGCCATCCATTGGTCCCACCCTAGCTAAGTACCATTGTATGGGGGGGTTGTTGGGGAAAACTGGGATTACCTGGGTTTTTGGTGGTACCGGCACTGGGGTTCTGGGTCCCTAAGGGGGTAGGCCCTGCATCCTGGTGGGGATGCAGAACCTTGTAGAACCCTGATGGTCTCAGGGGCGCAACACCCGCAGTCACCACAGCCTGCACCACAGCCCCCAGGAAGGTGCGAACGCCTCCTGCAAATCATCGAATTCTTTTAGTTGGTGTGAATGTGAGATATATTTGGGACCTGTATTGCAAATATGTTAAAATGTGACAATTCCTTTACAAAGCTGCTCTCAACCCAATTTTAACAGCAGCTTTAGATAAGCAGTAATCATTAATCCGGCATCCAATTATCAAGAAAGTCTGTAACTCATTAATAGTGAACTTAAAAGTGAAGTTTTACGTCTACATCCATTCTATTCTTCAAAGGTAAATGGAAGCCTAATACACCCAGGGCAGGAGAACTGAAAACCCTCCCACGGCCCAGGATCATTTATCATGCCGTTCCCTTATTAAGACTTGCAGCCGCTGGCAGGTAATCAACTTAGTGTCTGACCAATTGGGCCAAAGCCGGGCGTCTCCTAGTGGGCACCGTCTCCCCCTAACGGCTCGCCGGAGGGCATATTAATCTTGCTTTACAAGAGCCTCGTGGCATGCTTTCCGTGCCAGGCAGACGCTACCCTACAGCTAAATGATGACATAAATATCGCCTGCGGTGTAACCTCGATAGCCGCCATGGATCGTACACACCGGAGGGGCTTGCTCCTCCAGTCCTGATTACACGAGATCTTTCCCACTCACCATCCATATGCCTCCAATTTTGCCGCTCCCCTACAGCCTATGCATTGAGTCTCCCCTAATAAGACGTCTCGCTATTCTGCGGATAGAAATGGACGCGCAGATCACAGTGCATTTACCAACGTTGATTAATCCTCTTGGTCTTAAAGTTCAGCTGAAAGGACACTTCTCGTTCCCCCGCGACGTATGAGCGCCTGATTAAAGCAGTGAATTCAGTATAAAATCAGCTTTTTATTGCAGACGGAGGTCTCTGAGGGTTTTTTTGTTTTGGCTCCGGGGCATAGCTGTCCTCAAAGTATAGCCTTTATATTTTTCTGTTCAACTATTACGAGCTGCTCTTACTTATTAATATTATACTAAATTCTGCCGTTCCTCTATTATTCCTCATGGAAATGTTATAAATTCACAACTGGGTGTTAGCACTCACCTTAGCAATAGGGTGTGTGTATATAGACAGTGACGTCCGTTATCGGTTCGACCTTGGATCACAATGCACCGACTGCCCATAAAACTGCTGACACGAGCATGACAGCATCATATATTTAGATTCAACGACATTGTGGCATTTTTCCAAAACATATGATTTTTATTGACAATTTTAACACACATGATTAAAAAATGCAAGCACCTTGCTTGCATTTTTTAATTGGAGCTAAATAGTGATGAGTGAGCACTATCATGCTCCAGTGCTTGGTACTCGTAACTAGTGATGAGCGAGCACTACCATGCTCGGGTGCTCAGTACTCATGACTAGTGATGAGCGGGCACTACCATGCTCGGGTGCTCAGTACTCATGACTAGTGATGAGCGGGCACTACCATGCTCGGGTGCTCAGTACTCATGACTAGTGATGAGCGGGCACTACCATGCTCGGGTGCTCAGTACTCATGACTAGTGATGAGTGGGCACTACCATGCTCGGGTGCTCAGTACTCATGACTAGTGATGAGCGGGCACTACCATGCTTGGGTGCTCAGTACTTGTAACTAGTGATGAGTGGGCACTACCATGCTCGGGTACTCTGTACTCGTAACTAGTGATGAGCGGGCACTACCATGCTCGGGTGCTCATAACTAGTGATATGCGGGCACTACTATGCTCCATTGATTGGTACTGGTAACTAGTGATGAGTGGGCACTACCATGCTTGGGTGCTCATAACTAGTGATATGCGGGCACTACCATGCTCGGGTGCTCAGTACTCGTAACTAGTGATATGCGGGCACTACCATGCTCAGGTGCTCAGTACTCGTAACTAGTGATGAGTGAGCACTATCATGCTCCAGTGCTTGGTACTGATAACTAGTGATGAGCGAGCACTACCATGCTCAGTACTCGTAACTAGTGATGAGCGGGCACTACCATGCTTGGGTGCTCAGTACTCGTCACTAGTGATGAGCGGGCACTACCATGCTTGGGTGCTCATAACTAGTGATATGCGGGCACTACTATGCTCCATTGATTGGTACTCGTAACTAGTGATGAGTGGGCACTACCATGCTCCGGTACTCAGTACCCGTAACTAGTGATGAGCGGGCACTACCATGCTCAGTACCTGTTACTAGTGATGAGTGAGCACTACCATGCCCGGGTGCTTGGTGCTAGTAACTAGTGATGAGCGAGCACCACTATGCTCGGTACTCAGAACTAGTGATGAGGAGCACTCGAATTGAGCAGATAAATACTTGCATGGGTGCAAATTGGGCACCCAAGTATAGTGGAAGTCAATAGGGAACGCGAACATTTTTCCTTAAGAGTTCCCCATTGACTCCCATTAATCTTGGTGCTCGAGCTGCGCCCATCCGAGCATCCAACTGCTCGTTCAGAGCATGATAGTGCCTGCTCATCACTAGTGGCCAGTCCATGCATTGTGATCCAAGATCAGACCAATGATGGATATCTGAAAGAGTCCTTACCCCGTCATTACTAATGTGTAGGTGAACCACTCATTGGAGGAGGGTAATTGTAACACCTAGTTTCCCTGAGGAACAACAGAGGGATTAAGATACAAAGTTTTAGTGAAGGATGCTTGTGGATTGTTACTTTATGTGGAATACAAATTATTACTAAAATAGACACGTCAGGAGAGTCGAACAGTCCTTTGTAAACACAGGGGGCTATACATATCCACTACAGCCGTACATTTTGTCTGTAGCATGTAATGCAGTGCAGAACAAAGGATGTCACCAGCCCGAGTATGGTTGTTGCTGCTGATGAGACGACGAGCGCTGTGTGCAGAGCGGTGAAGACGGGGAGCAACTGGAGATGAATCTTGGGCGCGCACTGCAGGATTTGTTCCTTTAGATTCCTGCTGCTGCTGTGATCGATGCATAGAAAACATCCCTGGGCCATGTTACGTGTGGCAGACAGTGCGCGTCTATTTACATCAAACCCCAGCCAGCTATGAAATGTTAACATGCGTGCACCGGAGCCGGCTCATTTACTGGATAGGAGGAGTAAGAGAGGGAACGTCTGACATAAACCACTCGGCTCCTGATGTTCTAGATCTCATACAATAAAGCTCCGACTATACAGACGTGGAGGTCTGACGAGATCGTATACAGATTACACGCACCTGACAAAGCTACGATCATACACACGTGGAGGTCTGACGAGATCGTACATAGACTACACGCACCTGACAAAGCTACGATCATACACACGTGGAGGTCTGACGAGATTGTATACAGATTACACGCACCTGACAAAGCTACGATCATACACACGTGGATCGTCCCCGGATAAGCTTCGAGTCGGGCTGTAGTCTCGCTTCCGTGTGTCACATCCTCCTGCTTTCCCTGGACAGCGCACCAACTCCTACAGTTTCACTGATCCATACACCCATCAGTTTTAAAAACCGGTCCATGGACTTCAGGGTATGGCTTATTGTCATCTACTTTTCGGATTAGACATTTAGTTTTAGAGCACCATGAGAAGAAGTTACATACAAAATACAGATATAAATCACAATGAACGGTCTAACAAGGTCAGGATGGTACAGAGGGGAGAGGGTCCGGCCATCATGGGCTTACAGTCTACAGGATATTGAGGATAAGGACAGTAGGTTGGGCGGTTTCGGCAGCACCGGTGGAATGAGGTGGCAGTGGGGTCTTTGCCAGTTGCAGCTTTCTTGAAGAGATGGGTGATGGGAAGGCAGACGGTAGGTTGGGCGGTTTCAGCAGCTCTGGTGGTGGTAAGCTGGCAGCGGGGTCATTGCAGGCTGTAGCTTTAACGGGATGAGCTTTCAGGTTCCATCTGAAATTTCCAAATGTTGGAAACAATTGGACATGTTGAGCCACAAAATTCCAGAAGTTGGGGGATACTACGGAGACGTCGGAGGTGATTGGGTGAGGAACATACGAGTATGATGGAGAGAAGGTGGTCTTGGAAGGACTAGATACGTCTTGTGAGAAGATATCAGGACCAGAGGCAGACATATCTTTAGTCCTATTGGGGCCCAAGGGGAAGGGGGCCCATTTCACCCTTCAAAGCAGTTGGATTTATGCATTTTGATGAGCTTATGGACTTGAACTGGACACCCTGGGGAATTGGGAGCCAATGAAGGGATTTGAGGAAAGGAGAAGCCAGGAGAGAGGTACATTAGTTGGGTAGCAGAGTTAAGGACGAACTGCAGGGTGTTAGGAGGCCGCAGAGGAAAATGTTGCAGTAGTTGAGGCGGGAAATATCTAGGTAATTAAAGTTTACAAGGATCTGTGACACATGCATGCTTTGTACTTCTGAGCTCCATTTATATTTCATCCGTTGTTAGCAGATATATTGTTATAGGACTTTGCTAGTAGTTTGAACTGGACACCTTGGGGAATTGGGAGCCAATTAATGGACTTGCGGAAGGGAGAAGCGGAGGAGTAGCACGGATAGAGGTGCATTAGTCGGGCAGCAGAGTTAAGGACGAACTGGAGAAGTGCAAGAGTTTTAGGAGGCCACAGAGGAGAAAGTTGCAGTAGTTGAGGCGGGAAATGTTGAGGGCATGCACTAACATCTAGGTAATTAAAAACTACGGGAACCTGTGACACTTGCAGGCGTTGTACTTTAGAGCTCCATCTGTGTTTCATCCGTTGTTAATAGACATTGTTATAGGACTTATCCGGGATTTTGCTTATTAGGAGTTTGAACTCAAGATCCTAATAGGGAGCCAATGAAGGGATTTGAGGAGGGGAAAATCAGAGGAGTAGTGAGGAGAGAGGTGAATTAGTCGTGCACCAGGGAGAAGCGTGACAATTTTAGAAGGCCACAGAGGAGGATGTTGCAGTAGTTGAGAAGGGAAATGATGAGGGCATGCATCAACATCTAGGTAATTGAAGTCTATGGGGATCTGTGACACATTCAGGCTTTGTACTTCTGAGCTCCATCTGTGTTTCATACGTTGTTAATGGACATATTGTTACGGGTCTTTTCCGGGATTTTGCTTGTCAGTAGCTTGAACTGGACACCCTGGGGAATTGGGAGCCAATGAAGAGATTTGAGGAGGGGAAAATCGGAGGAGCAGCTAAGGGAGGTAAATTAGTCAGGCAGCAGAGTTAAGGATGAACTGGAGAAGTGTGAGGGAGTTAGGAGGCCACAGAGGAGAATGTTGCAGTAGTTGAGGCAAGAAATGACGAGGGCATGCACTAACATCTAGGTAATTAAAGTCTATGGTGATCTGTGACACTTGCAGGCGTTGTACTTCTGAGCTCCATCTGTGTTTCATTTGTTGTTAACGGACATATTGTTGTAGTAGTTATCCAGGATTTTGCTTATTTTTTCCTATAGGGCTAAGAAATTATCAGCAGGTAATAGCTACGCCCATCTCTGCAGGCTCAGAGCTGTCACGGACCGGCTCCATTTGACCTCACGTTAGCAAAGCAGCTCATATCTATAACCAGTAGGACCGCCCACTGGACTCTTAATACAAAGTTTAGCTTCAATAGCACTTTAATTTTAAAATCCCTAATAGGGTATCTGATTATGGTCTTCACCTGTAACCATAAAAGAACAAGATGCTACCTTATTTCGGAGGGTGGGGGTGTCCTTTATGATGGAATAAACTGCGACTAATAGAGAAGCTGTAGCCGTCACACCAGATCCAAAGCCCCATAAATGATTCCTCGCCTCCATTAATATTACAAGGCTATTACGCTCACCTCTACTGTGACCATGAACGGTCCAGTCCGCCGGGCTTATTTCCCATACGCTTTAATGGGTTATTATTAAACAAATGAGACCACCGCAACTAGTGGCGAGAAGCCAAGATCTTATCGCGCCTCCCGTGGTTATGCTCAAATAGATTAAAAGCTTGATGTGACCTTGACTTTTATTTTTCTTCTTAAATGGAGTCACACTTAATGATTCTTAGCGCATGGAGTAATAATCCCATTATTATTGTATCTAAGAAGATATTCGAAGACGGAACAGCGTTACGTGTCGACAAGATGAACGACCCCCGGAGCATAATATATTAATGGCAGCCTTTTAATACAAAAATCCATCTAAATCAAACCCTTTAATGTCATTTTGAGCCATTTGAACTCGGCGTAGAATAAAAGAGGTGTTCTGGCTTTCATATCGGAGGTGCCAGCTGTTCGCCACAAAGCTGAATTATTATCTCTTATTCGTCACCCGCAGCTTCTCTAATGTGAAGCGCGGCGTCCATTAAACATGTGCATGTCGGCAGAGCGAGAGGGCAAACAACACAGCCCGCCGTTCTAAAAGGAGCCGATTAAGCCCTGGTAATGATAGGTGCGTGATGACACCTGGTTACATGGCTATGACAGTTCTCATCACTTGCTGTATCCTCTTATCCTGAAACTTTGAGAAAAAAAAAACAAAAACAAGAAAAAAAAACATTTGAGTGGCAGCATAATGTAGGGACAGAGACACTGATTCCAGTGATATATCACTTGACTTACTGGGTGCCGCAGTGGTGATACAATCAGAGCTTTCTCTGCTGGAGGTGCAGCAGAGCTCAGAAAGCAGACCCTGCCCACACCACTGATTGGCAGATATTTGTGTACTGGCTGTGTGGGGGCGGGGTCAGCTTTCTGAGCTCTGCTACATCTACAGCAGATAAAGCTCTTATTGCATCAGCACCGCTGCATCCAGTAAGTCAAGTGATATATCGCTGGAATCGGGATCTCTGTCCTTACATTATACTAATCAAGCCACAGGAGGAGAAAGAGAAAGCTGGTGGCATTCACCCTTTAGTAAAATCTTTGTTTATTTAATTTCTTCAAAAGATAAAATACATACAATTGCAATCGTATGTAAAGCGCTGTGGAATTAACAGCGCTATATAAATAAATATTATTATTATTATAATACAGGAGTTTGATGCGGGGTACGTCCAAAGACGCAGGGCACACAAGGAATGACGGCAACCGTTTCACGCACCTCAGTGCATTGTAGGCTCCTAACATTATGCTGCTCACAGGGAGGCAAAGGGGAAACTAGTCCGGCAGTGATAATATCCTGCTGATAAAACAATGATTGTGTTAAAATCACAGCACACAGTCTAACAAGTGACACAACTGGAATCAGGCTCTCTGCCCCTACATCATTCTCTGCTCTCAGACTATACAGCAAAAACCTGCTGACAGATTCCAATTAATTTAATGATGGTCTGGTTTAAATGGTTTTCACTATAGGGTGATAATATGTATACAACTGGTAATATGTAAAATAGTAATCACATTGCTAAGTTTAGTGCCTATGAAACTCGGCCTTCTCTGACGTGTTGGTAGAATGGGTGGGCTGTAATACAAGATAAGTGATTACATTTAGGGTTATTCAGTTTGGAAAAACAGAGGCTTAGGGGGTGATCTTATTACATTTTACAACAATATGAGGGGACAGTACAGAGACCTTTCTAATGATCTTTTTACACATAGGTCTGCCATGGGGACAAAAGGGAATGTAGAGGAAAGAAGGTTTAATCATAATCACAGATGTATATTCTTTACTGTAAGAGCAGTGAAATTATGGATTCTTTATTGTAAGCAGTGAAATTATGGATTCTTTACTGTACGAGCAGTGAAATTATGGATTCTTTACTGTACGAGCAGTGAAGCTATGGAAGTCTCTGACACATGATGAAATTGTTGATTCATTACTAAAATTTAAGAGAAGCCTGGATGCCTTTCTTGAGAAATATAATATTGCTGGTTATGTTCACTAGGTTCTGTGATAGGTCGTTGATCCAGGGAACTAATGCGATTGCCATATGAGGAGTCGGGAAGGAATATTTCCCCTAATATGGAGCTTAGTGTCTGCCCCATGGGGTTTTTGCCTTCCTCTGGATCAACAAGTTAGGGTTTGGCTTGAAGTCGATGGACTTAAAGGGGTTGTCCGATGGCCTTTCCTTAGGATAGGTCATCAATGTCTTATCGTCCGACACCCCGCTGATCAGCTGTTCTAGGTCCCGGCAGGCACAGCAGGAAATGCTCAGTTTACGTTGCTTCTCCATCTTCTGATAGTGGCTGCGGCCGGGTACGGCACATCCGCTTCCTATTGATTAGAATAAGAGGCTGATGTGCATTACTCGGCCACGGCCGCTTTCAGGAGACGGAGCAGCGCCAGAACTGAGCACTTCCAGCCGCCTTCTGCCGCCACCAGGACCGAGAACAGCTGATTGGCGGAGATACAGACCCCGGCCGATCAGACATTGACTTATCCTAAGGATAATCTACCAGTGTAAAAGTAGTGGACAAAACCTTTAAGTCTACTTTCAACCTTAAAAACTATGAAACTATGGTTATTTGGGCCACCAAGGGAGATAATTCTTCGGAAAACTCACGCAACTACAAATGGCCACCAGGATTTATTGAAATTGACCTCTTAACATTTATGGTTAGGTTTAAGAGTCTGATTGAAAGAACCTTTCCCCATGGAAGGGGTCTTCCTTTTTGAAGTGTTTGGTGCCAGTAAGGAGGCAAGAAGACATAGGGCATCACTAGGACAGAGCTCTTCGGATGGTACAACCAATTTTTAGTGGCCATCATATGACCAATTTCTTCGACAATGGCCATCAAGCACCTTACTCCATATATTACGTGTATTATACATATGTGTGCTGTCCATGGGCCACCAGTGAACCCATTATAGCCAGTCTGCTAGTGCAAATGGCCGATTTTACACATTGAACAATAGCATGTTGGGGAAAAACAAAAAGATAGCATGCACTACCAATGTATGGACTAGTGCATGTCGGACAGGACATGGAGCCAGTCATGGCCATAATTTTCTGACTTGAGTGGCCCGAGTTTTGCCACTTTTGTTTGAATCCAGGTTATTTGGAGATTTTTTTCCATGATTCCTGGTCTTTTATATGGTGTATCTTTAAAGGGTGAAGTACCAACGCATCATGGGTCCTGGCACCTGACAAAGCCTTAAGAACCATGTGCCACATAGGACCACAGCAGACATATAAAGGACACATGGTAGTATTCCATTCCCTACTACCTAACGGTGTTATAACTTTACCTCTCCGTCTCCAGTAATCCTAAAGTTTTGGAAAGTTTAAGTTATTATGTGCCGGAAACTTGAAAACCAACCAAGACAATGTAGGAAAAAAAAATCTTTTACTCCAGGCGCCGCGCAAGAGGGGAGAAGAAGGTCTGTACAAAGTGAAGATGTAACAGACTATTAAATATTATGCCTGGAGCAGAACAATCCCTCCCTAAGTCCATTAGAGAAGCACTTGAGACGAGCTCTCCAAGTAAACATTCGGAAAAACAGCGGCTCAGCAAGTATCACAGATAACTGTCGGAGACGAGAGGACGCGTGTGGAGGTCTACGAGGAGGAAGACCTTTATGTCCTTACTAAGACATCCGGATGGAAATGAGAAATATTACCGAAACTCCACCGAGAAGTCAGGAAATATGATCTCCTCTTCAAGTCATCTCTTATGATGATGCCCCAAATTCTACCCTGCTGCATCTCGGATACACATCCTACCCGGAAGATTAGGTCGTCAGAGGTTTGACCACCATATTTCCAGCTTCTTCAATGGTTCCGCTGGGGGAACCCACAGTGAAAACGCTAA
Organism: Anomaloglossus baeobatrachus; assembly: GCF_048569485.1. NCBI lineage: Eukaryota > Metazoa > Chordata > Amphibia > Anura > Aromobatidae > Anomaloglossus > Anomaloglossus baeobatrachus. The sequence goes on from NC_134359.1 coordinate 265,084,901, forward strand.
AGAGAATGTGTCTCCAGGTTTTTTCCACCTAATAAGGCAGAGATGTGTCACTTACTGGACTGCTTAGTGTAGATTTGATAAGATCACTGTTTTATCAGCAGGAGATTATCACTGGAGGACTAGTAGACCTTCTGCCATGTAGACCTCCATTTTCATGAGCTCTGTATAACTCCTCCCCCACAACACAGATTGGCAGCTTTCTGCCTATGCACAGTGTATACACAGCTGCCAATCAGTGGTGTGGGCGTGGTTATATCAAAACTGCAGCAAGAAGCTCAGGAAGTGATACATCACTGGAATCAGGGTCTGTGGGGCTATAATATGCTGGTGTATCAAAAACTTGGTGAAAGATTTCCTTCAAGGTTACAGTTTCTGCAGTTATCACCACTCGAGCCTGATCAATGATCAATTAGCCCAGGGGGCCTTCATACTCATCCTCACTAAGGTATGAATAAATGAACATCCTATGAGAGTCTTCTCTTCTATGGGGTGATCATCTTAAATACAATCATCAGTATACTAAGATGATGACTTGTAAAAAAAAAATATAGTGGAAATCTGGTCTGGATAAGGGGGTTGTCTTCTCCGGGAGGTGTTTTTTTTAATCAAGGTGCCTACTGTTATTTGATTACGTCTTTACTTGAGGATAATAATGCATTTATTCATATGTTCACAGTATGTAATAAAAGCACCATGTGTGTCACGGGGTGTCACAGGGTATATAATGACGGGACAGGTGCCCCTAGGCTTGCCTTCAGACTTGAGTCCCTGCACTGTGCCTTATCTCAGAGGTAGGCTTGATGGTAGCCAGGTCTGAGCCCCCAGCGTGATCCTAACTCCTGTCCGAGCCCTGATCTTACTCCCCCCCTCTTCCCCATCATCAGGGCTGGCCGGGAAAACACAAAGACAAAACGGCACAGACAAGGGAGAACGGAAACTCATACACACAGCACTCAAAACACACAGAAGAGACAAAAAGTGTACGGGGAAACAATGAAAAAGGGAAGGAAGTAATGCACAACAGAGGAAAACTTACACCACTCAGAAGTGCAAAACAGATCATCATAAAGCGGAAAATCATCAATAACAGGATCCCTGGAGCTAAAGCTGACGTTCAGGAAGGAAGCCATGCTTTAAATGAGGAGGAGACAACTGCACGTGGCAATCAGCAAGCTGAGCTCTTAGGTCCTGCTCACCAGTCTGCAGGACTTAGCTCCTGCAGAGCTGATGATCAGTGAACCTGAACCAGCCGATGCCCGGCTCTGGCTGAACAATCCTCAGGTTGCTTGTCAGACTTGCCAGCAAGTGTGTGCAGAGTGGAACATCACATGACACTATGGTAGTATTATGTTGGAGCAGTGCTGTATAGTTACTTTGCTCTGTATGGCGGTATTATTTTGGCATTGTTATTAAAGGGATATCATTGCAGAATTATTCAATTTTCTTACAAAACTAAAACAAAAAAGCAAATAACAAAAACAGGGTTCACCCATAGCTGCAGTAGTTTATTTAAAACATTGTTTTGAAAAAACTCAGCATGTTGTAATTAATGGAATGGTACAAGCAGAGGGCGCCCATTGTGATTACGGTGCACTAGTCGGGAGCAGAAGGCGCTTTCGTCTACAATCTAACCTTTACTTTTGTGCGGCTGTAGACTTCATGTGACTATGATGAATGGAGGCGAGCTGACAGCACGCGAGCTCACAGGGTATGACGAAAATATCGTCTTTTTTTTTCATCCTTTGATGCACACGCAGCAAGTCTGAGCTCTAATCCCCGGCTGACGTCACGTGTGCCGGGATAGACGGGGAATTTTCAGATACAATAGAAAATAGGTTATGGCTCATTAAAGATATACATACACATACATGGCGAGGATGGTATTCATCACAAAGGCAAATGAGGAACGTGCCGGCGAGCACAGCGATGGAGCTGGAGCATTGCATTCACTGCATCATCTCAATACTCCCCTTTCATTGTAGCAGTCTAGACAGTTACTTTATTCTCCCAATGAATTCCCCACTACAGTAGTGTAGATTTTTTAGGCAGGTGTGTGTGTGTGGATGGGGATAGGGGTAGTTATGCTTACCCTTACGCTAGAGGGTCCCACACTATGCCTAATCTCAGGGATACTCCTAATGGTGGAGAGGTCTGAGTCCTGTTCCTAGCCCTGCTCCTGACCAGTTCTGATCTGATACCTCTCTTTCCACCAGGAAAGGACTGGACATGAATGTGATGTTGTCCAAAACAAAGACGGAGAAGGGAAAACCAAAACTCTGGCACAGAGCACACACACAGAGAAGATTAGAAAACAAGAGATTCAGGAGGAAAACAAGAGCAAGAAGGTAGCTACAAAAGACAACAGGGGTAAACTGCACAACCACACAAAGCAATAAGCACTACTTCCATAAGATATAATATAATGAAAGACCGTGTCCCAAGGGTAATCTTCAGAAAAATATTTATTCCATCCAGACCAAAGACAGCAACGTTTCACCCTACAATTGGGCTTGATAAAGCCCAATTGTAGGGTGAAACGTTGCTGTCTGGATGGAATGAATATTCTTCTGAAGATTAACCCTGGGACACTGTCTTTCATTATATTATGTGCTGATTACCAAGAGGATCCCTTGGATTTTTGACTTGCGTCCATTCTCCTTATGAAGGATTTCAACTGAGGTTCTGCAAACAATCTGTTTTTTTTTTTGCTTACTTCCATAAGATAGTCTAGAACACCACACCTCCCTAATCTAAGATAAAATATAGCTGGCATAGGTGAAAGGATTCATCCAGTATAAATAGGAGAGGAGCAGAGGTGATTGGCTTCCCCACAACATGTGATCAAAGGAGACTAACAAGCAGACTAGCAGAAATTAACGCTTGCTACCCTGCCTATGAATATATTCAGAAATTCTCCATACCAAGTGTCCAGACAAGTTTTCACCACTAAGTGGAAATAAACTATAATAGGGAAAAAGGGAAGATGGGAAAGGTATATGGATCAGCACACAACAAGTCAATGCCCGAGTCTGCCTGTGTTGATCCCAGACACCAAAGAATTTCTCGGTGAAGTGTCAATCTGTACAGAACCTGACGCCGCCATGACAGATAGCAAAGTTTGTGAAAATCTCTGTGTGATCCCAGACGGCTTAGGTCAGGGCTCTGCAGGGGCCGGATCATCACTTCCAGGACCCCTTATTCTTCTTTATGTTGAAGACATGGTTCTTAATGACATTGGCTGGAAGTTTGGGGGTCACTATTTTGCTGGAGAATCAATTTGGAGCCAATCAGGCGCCTCCCTGATGGTATTACATGATGGATTAGTATCTGTCCGCACTTCTTATAGTACAGAGGACATCATTAATTCTGACCAAATCTCCTTCTCATTATGCTGAAATGCATTTTACTTCCTAGTTTTTGCTCTTAGTTGAGTCTTTACCTTTGTTTCCAAGTTGAAGGTATGAGGTTTTTCGGATACAATTTTTTTTTTTAATCTTAAGATTTCTGGTTTATCCACTACACTATGAAATGCAATAAGCACTTACCTGTAACTTCCTGAACGGGGCTCTGTAGACTCCCTGCTGCTTCAAGTTTGTCAGGAACTGTGGAGCCCCCCTCTAAAATACGGACGAGATCCCTCAGTTTATTGCACTCATCCTGGAGGCTCTGGACGTCGTCCTTGCGCTGCTGTTTGGCCTTAGTCGCAGGATTCAGACTAAAATGAATCACTTTTACTTTACTTGGATCATAAGAACCCTGTAAAGAGAAGAGAAATGTCTTATTATTGCCTGCGGCTCATCTACATGGGATCAGTATAATCCGCGGGGGTCGCACATTCATCCCCTTTCTCATTTCTGATGACACGAAAGGTTTAAGTAGCTTCGAAAAAATAAGTCTACAGCCAGTCTATGTGACAGCAGAATCCTGACAGTGTGCAAGGTACCCACCTACAAGATTCCCCTATATTGGTAGCGCGAGAGGGCACTCACATGACAATTGAGGTCACGTGTCGACAATCGTCTCCATGTTCTAGTGAGATTAGTGGATCAAAATCTCATTGGACGACAGCAAATGCGCAAATTTCGGTCATGTGACTAGCTAATCACACTGCAAATAGAGGAGAATTGTGACACTGTGTGCAACTGTCGATAGTGTCACACTGCAACTGCAGCACTTTCTTTTAGCCCAAAAACTCCATTTAATCAAGTGTCATACCGCAGCTCGGCAAGTTCAAACTGGCTTCTGTACATAAACGCAAGCCCCCTCCAGAAAATCAAAGGAAATGTGTTTTCAATCGAAGCAAGGGAGGAATGATTAAAAGGAATTTGTCACCAGGTTTTTCCACCTAATCTGAGAGCAGCATAATGTAGGGGTAGAGATTCTGATTCCAGCGATGTGTCACTTGCTGAGCTGCTTACTGTAGTTTTGATAAAATCCCTGATTAATCAGCAGTAGATTATCATTACAGGACTAGTTGGCTTAGTGCCAGGTAGTCCAGCATATTCATGAGCTTTTTATAACCCCGCCCCTCCACCACTGATTGGAAGCTTTGTATTTGCATTGAATATGGTCAGAAAGCAGCCAATCAGTGGCGTGGGTGGGGTGTTAGAGCTCTACCTTCATATAACTGCTAGATCTGCAGCAGAAAAAAACATTGATTTTTATCAAAATGACAGAAAACAGCCCAGTAGTGACACATCGCTGGAATCAGGGTCTCCATCTCTACATTATGCTGCTCTCGGATGTGAAAGCAAAAAAAACCTGGTGACAGATTCCCTTTAACATATAGTGCATATAACCCATGAACAGGTGTAGCACAGATTTTGCAAAAAAAAAAATAAATAAAAAAAAAAGCCATACTTTTTTCAATTCAAGATAATCCCCCCTCCTTTAAACCATCAGGTACTTAACTATTACTCAGTAAGAACAAATACCGTGACAGTAAAACCAAGCAGATTTGTAAGGGATATATCTCCTATAAAAATGGCACCTTTAGTAATCTAGTCGCTGCTTCCAATCTTCAGAAACCAAATATGCTAATTAGGGTGCACCCCCGGTGTGGTCAAGTGTAACAAAGGAAGAGCGGATGGTACAGGGCTCCTCGTCTGACCTTAAGACTGGGGACCCTGAGCTGTCCCTTATCCAGATGGTACACTTAATTATAGTCAGGGTCGAGCCTCCAACGTGGCCCTCTCTCCTGTCCTGACCTTAACGACCATGTTCCCACCACCCAGGGGATTCACCCGGACGGAGCTCCCAAAAACCCCACCAACGCAGAACAAGAAACGGGGATAAATAAAAACTCACACTCCTAAAACCTGCACCAGGGGAAAACAAAGGAGTACGGGTAAGGGTACAAAGAAAAGGAAGTAGTAAAAACAATTTACAACAATCACAGCAGATAGCAGCAGTAGTAACAACACGTCATCTCTGCTCCATGGCTAGCTCCTAACTGAATAGAATAACCAGCAACAAGTCCAGGAAGCAGAGGACTAAAATCTTATCTAGAAGTAGTTTAATTACTGCCAGCTGAGCCAGTCTGCTGCTGCTGCACCAGAGGAAGCATTAACCCTTAAAGTGCCTAAAAGGAAAAAAAAAAGATTAAAGTGCATAGTCCAGATGGTAAGGTAAGAGATAGCCCTGAGCCAGTCCCTATACACGTGACACCAAGAAGCTCAATGAACCATACCACCCACTAGTTTTATATGCCTCTGCTTCCTGCACTGGTGATTGACAATGCTGGCTCTCTAGCTGGAGAAAGTAATGCGGGCAAAAAAAAAGGTCAGGAAAGCTAGTGCTTTCCAGCGAAGGAGGTGGGGCATGCAGAACCAGGGAGGAGCAGTGCGCTCTGCCTCTTGGCCACACCAAGGGTGCACCATAATGAACATGGTTGAATAAATTTCAGTTTCTGAAAAACAGATAGAGCGATTAAAAGAACATAGGTGTGATTTTTGAGGATATGTGCTTAGTTTATACTGTCAGTATGGGGTTGGCTCCTGACTGGGGTAGCTCCAGTGATCATAAGAACAAGATGGATTCTGCTTCCAGACAAAGTGTAATATATATAAAAAAAAAAACAACAAAAAAACCCAAAACTTAATTGACAGAAAACCTTCCCAACGCTGCTGACACTTCGATGTAAACATTGATGAAGATCTCAATGGTCAGACTTCTATGTTCGCGGCCCCTCTCTGGTCAGAGGTGAGTCTGCACTTCATCTTATGCACCTCATTGAAATGCAACTTGCTTGTCTTTCCGACGAACGATAACATAATTTAGACCAAACCAGGTCATCTTGACGAAAATGCTGAGACAAGAGGTCACTGATGTTCTAGGAAATCCCGAGTCTATCTTATCTAATGTACAGTAAATGCAGTGTAGCATCGGAGCGTTGGTCGTCTCCGTCTCCTCACCATCCTGTTTCTTAAATCTGAGAAGAATTCTTCCTTAATAGATCCTTAATAGATCTTAAAGGGGTATTCCCATCTCCAAGATCCTATCCTAATATGTAGTAGGTGTAATAATAATAATAATAATAATAATAATAATAATAGCAAATATCTCCAATTAGTAATGTAGTATAGTTCTCCTGATTAGCTATGTCTCTTACCTCATGTGCAGGGCATTGCAGGACCTTAAGTATTCATGGCTACGACAACAAGCTAACTAACTGTGACTATATGCATAGCTGGAACCATGGATACCTAAGGGCCTGCAATGCCCTGCACATGAAGTAAGAGACATAACTAATCAGGAGAACTAGCGTATATTTCTAATTGGAGGTATTTGCTATTATTATTATTATTATTATAATACCTACCACATATTGGGATAAGATCTTGGAGATGGGAATACCCCTTTAAGGAAATTGACATCTTACATTTACTTTTATTAGACTCTATAAAGGGCTAAATTGCTCATTATGGTGCCCAATTCATGGTTTAAAAGGGGGTGTAAAATAAAAGGAAAAAAAAAAACAAAACTTTTTTTTACAGAAACAGCGCCACTGTTGTTTATAGGCTCTGGGTGGTACTGCATTCTGTAAGAAGCTGATCTGCAATACTATTTTGTTAAGTTGCAATACCCTAAGAAGCCTAAAGACTGAAGTGGCGCTGTTTCTGGCAAGCAGCCAAAAATAGATTATCCAGGTTTGGAAAAGCAAGTGGGATTTCTTAAAAAAAAACAACAAAAAACAAATATTTGGCCACAGGAGGTGTGCAGTATTGTAGCAGAGCTCCGTTCACTTGTAGGCGTGTGTCCTCTTAGGTGACTGTTCATAATAAGCTGTCCTGTGTGTGCCTATGAGGAATAAAATAATTTCCTAATTAATATGACCTGTCTAGATGCTGTGATTTCTTCCATACACCGCACCCACCGACATGGTGGAGCTCTGCTCTCTTGTCCCCATGTTCAGAAGCAGCAGCTGAATGGAGGACATTATACACAGTACTGCGCAGTGAAGCTGTGAGTCCAGCACTAGGGTGAGATTCTATACGACACTTAAAGCGGACCAACCACCAGGATTTTCCTATATAAACTAAAGCCAGTGCTATACTGGCACTATCATGCTGATTCTATACACAACTTTAGATGTGAGATCGGATGTATGGTTTCTGAAATACAGGCAAGTTTGTGAAATGCACTGTTATTTGATTGATAGCAGCTACAGAATATCTAACAGGTGGGTTGGGTTTACTAGTTATTCCCGCACCTGTCTCCCTACCTGTCCTTCCTCCCCGTGTCTCTTATTAAAGGGGGAGGAAGTACAGGGGGGAGGAAGGACAGGCAGGAAGACAGTGGGTGGGAATAACTAGCAAAACCCGACCCAACTATTAGATATTCCGTAGCTGCTATCAATCAAATAACAGTGCATTTCACAAACTTTACTTACCTATATTTCAAAAAGTATACATCCGATCTCACAACTACAGGTATGTATAGAATCAGCATGATAGTGCCAGTATAGCACTGGCTTTAGTTTATATAGGAAAATCCTGGTGGGTGGTCCTCTTTAACAAGCACTAGTTTGGGTCTGTATGCATTCCTGCTCCTCTTCCTCTTTCCATAGACTTTAATAAGCAGCTGTAATGTGATGTGATCTCTCAGCCCACTTTTGTTTTCAGCAAGATGGATATTTACAGTTTTTCAAAGTGGATGGTCTGCTTAGGATGAGAAGTGGCTCATAAGTGGATAAATAACCAGATATCTTTGATGAGATATATTAGAAAGTTTCTTACATTTGCCTGCATTATGGATTCCTTCATGTTCTTCAGGAGAAAAAATGTGCAATGTGGAAGCTGCAGGGGGTCTTGGACTAAGTGTAAACTTGTAAATCAGATACAGCCCGAGTTAAAAAGGCAAATTTAATACTATTTAGTTACATGTAAAATCTATAAACGGGAAGAAAAATTTGAGGCCAAGAGGAGCTTCCAGGATTGTGATGACCCAGGGTTTAGAAACAAAATACATAGACAAGAGCTCCGACTAAATATATGATACAATATAAATGACGAGACACAAAATCCTAAAAGTGAATCATCCTACACCGTGAGAGCAGTAAATGTTCACAGGTATTAATAAAAGAATAATCATGGCGCAGGATAAAAAAACGGATCTCGCACACAACATCCCAGGAACACAAAACACATCAATCTTTCTCTCCAAAAAATGAAAACCAAAAAAATGATTTCTAAGTCTTTAATAAATACAGGTCCTGCACCTGGTATAATAACTAAAGGTAAGCGGCAGCCATCCTCATAAAATGAGAGCTATAGGAATAGGGGGCAGAGAGACAAAGGAGAAATGGGAATTGTGACCAGAAAGGAAAGAGGAAAAAGTAAAAATAAAAGAAAGAATAGAAACAAAGTAGAATCAGGGAAGAAAGAAAGAGAAAGAAAAGTAAAGAAAGAAAGGTAGAAAGAAAGGTAGAAAGAAAGGAAGAAAGAAAGGTAGAAAGAAAGGTAGAAAGAAAGAAAGAAAGAAAGAAAGAAAGAAAGAAAGAAAGAAAGAAAGAAAGAAAGAAAGAAAGAAAGAAAGAAAGAAAATGTAGAAAGAAAGGAAGAAAGAAAGGTAGAAAGAAAGGAAGGAAGAAAGAAAGAAAGGTAGAAAGAAAGGTAGAAAGAAAAGAAAGAAAGAAAGGTAGAAAGAAAGGAAGGAAGAAGGAAAGAAAGGTAGAAAGAAAGGTAGAAAGAAAGAAAAGTAGAACGAAAGGTAGAAAGAAAGGAAGGAAGAAAGAAAGAAAGAAAGAAAGAAAGAGAAAAGTAGAAAGAAAGGTAGAAACAAAGAAAGAGAAAGAAAATTAAAGAAAGACAGAAAAAGAGAACGAAAAAATGGTAGAATGGAAAGAAAGAAAATGAAAGAAAGAAAATGAAAGAAAAAGAAAATGAAAGAAAGAAAAATAAAGAAAAAAAAGAAAAAGAAAAAAAGGAAAAAAGAAGTAAAAAGGAAGAAATGAAAAAAAAAGAACGAAAAAGGTAAAAAAAAGTAAAGAAAGAATAGGGTAAAGAGAAATGAAGGGAGAATGGGATGAAAGTAATAAAGAAAGGATAGGAAGGGAGCAAAGAAAAGAGAGCAGCAGTGAAGGTAGAAGTTAGGATGAGAAGGAAGGGACACCAGGAAGAAAGAAAAGAAGGAAGGAACGAGGCCGGTACTAAGTGAAAAAAGGGAGGCGAAGAAGAAAAGAAAGAAAGCGGAGTAGAAAAGAAAAAAAAAAAGAAGGGGGCTGGGATGAAAGGAAAAAAGGAGAAGAATGGAAGGAAGGGAAAATGAGGGTTGATAAGCAAAGAAGAGAGGCTGGGAAGAAAGATATGAAGAGAGGCTTGGAAGAAAGATGATAGCAAGCAGGGGAAAAGAAAGAATGGTAGGGAGCAAAAAAGAAGAGATTAGGAAGAAAGGAAAAAGGGAGACTGGGAATAAAAAAAACCAACAGGGGGCTGAGATAGAAGGAAGGATGGTTAGAAAGCGTTGGTAGGAAGCAAAGAAGACATGGTATGAATTAAGAGGAAAAAAAGGGGATGGGAAAGAGAAAGAAGGGAGTGTAAGGGTGATAGTTAGAAGGGGTGGCAGTAAAGAAAAAAAAGGAAGTGTAAATATAAAAGAAAAATGGAGGCAGGGAAAAAGAAAAGTTAAAAGGGAGAGTTATAAGGAAGGGAGAGTGGGGAAAAAATTGGACAGTGGGAATGGAAGAAAAGGAATTTTGTAAATGAAGGGAAGGTGAGAAGAAAGGAAAGAGTGGAGGTACATTAAAGGAAAGGAGGATAAGGTCATGAAAATAAAGAATGGTGCTGTTCTTAGCCATTGGCTTTCTATTCCTGATATACTTTTATTACTCCATTCCATTAAACTGCCTATATCTCATTGCTTCCGAGCTAATACAACTAATTACCGGCCATTAGGATGGCGTGACAGAAGATTGGTCGGTGGATTACACAATGCGCTGGTGGTAAGGAGACCGTAGGGAGCGGTCGTGTCTTTCGTGGACTCAAGAAGTCCCCTAGCTGAATAAGATTCTCATCTTCACCCGGTATTTTTTTCCATCATCCTTGTCGCATCGGTGAGCAACTCGAAGAACATCAAACGGCATAAAATGTTATTACTTTGGTCTCTTGCTTTCCTGAGTATGTTACCCGGTAAAGTTTGTCATTTTTACAACCAAACGCACAGTTGACACGGAGCGCTTACATCTTCCACTTGTTGGGAATGGACATTAAGATTGATAGGGAACAACTTACCAGGAGACTGGACTCTAAATTGGGCTGTAAACAGCTGTAACAAGCTGAGCTCGGCTGGAAACTTCAGCAATGACAGGACCTCGGCGTCCCCCTCCGTGTAATGTGGAGCAGGTGATTACCGGGCGGGGGAGATTTATATGTTCTGCCACAAAGCAAAAGAGCTACCGCTAATAACACAAAAGGTCGTCCTCCATGGACCGGCCGCACAAAAAACATTGCTTCCTTCTGTCCCCAAACTAGGAAAGTGGTAACAGTTCAATATGAAGTTGTCTTCCCTCGCTCCGAACACAAACGGAAGATAATTGGCTTCCTACGTAGCGGCTTCAAGAGTTTGTCCATCTCCAGATACAGAGAAAACTGATTAGAAGCCCTACTGTACACAAGACCAAGACATGTACGTGGGATAATGGTGCGGAGGATATATTGCGGTAAAAACTAAGAAAACGATGCACATTTACACAACTTAGATTCCCACAATAAGTTTTGCATATTTGTTAAAATTCAGCTTCATAGGCGATGTTCACACACAAAGGGGTTTTTTTGCGGCGTTTATTTTTTAATGCAAATTAATGTAAATACTTTTAAGCCCAAAAATTATACAAATATTTTAGGAGTGATAGCTTTATTGGCTGATAAGTAAAGGAATCACTCCTAAAATACTTTTATAATTTTTGGACATTAAGTATTTATAAAGATTTTTCTGACTAAAGGCCGCTTTACACGTATCAACTTATCGTACGTTCGCATTTGCGATCGCACCCACCCCCATCTTTTGTGCGTTACGGGCAATTTGTTGCCCGTGTCGCACAAAGTTGTAAACCCCCCATCACACGTACTTACCTCCCGAACGACCTCGCTGTGGGCGGCGAACATACTCTTCCTGAAGGGGGAGGAACGTTCGGCGTCACAGCGACATCACACAGCGGCCGGCCAATAGAAGCAGAGATAAGCGGGATGTAAACATCCCGCCCAACTCCTTCCTTCCGCATTGCCGGCGGCCGCAGGTAAGCTGTGTTCATCGTTCCCGGGGTGTCACACGGAGCGATGTGTGCTGCCTCAGGAACGATGAACAACCGGAGCACAGAAGGACATTAGATTTTTTGAAAATTAGCGACGTGTCAACGAGCAACAATAAGGTGAGTATTTTTGCTCGTTCACAGTCGCACGTAGCTGTCACACGCTACGATATGTCAAACGATGCCGAATGTGCGTCACTAACGACGTGACCCCGACGACATATCGTTAGATATATTGTAGCGTGTAAAGCGGCCTTTAGACTGTACCACAATATCAATTTGTATTGTACATCACATTAAAGCTTAACATGGACAAAACAGAGTTCATTGTCTTTCCTCCTCCTCCCTCAACTCCTCCACCAAGCCTATCCATCAAAGTTGATGGCTGCTCACTCTCCCCAGTCTCACAAGCTCGTTGCCTTGGAGTAACCCTCGACTATGCTCTATCCTTCAAGCTGCACATCCAAGCTCTCTTCACCTCATCCAGACTACAACTCAAAAATATCTCCCGGATCCGTGCTTTCCTTAACCAAGAATCAGCAAAAACATTAGTATATCTCCCGCCTCGACTACTGCAACCTCCTGCTCTCTGGCCTCCCTTCCAACACTCTTGCACCCTTCAATCTATCCTGAACTCTGTGGCCCATTTAATCCACTTCTCCCCTCACTATTCCCCAGCCTCGCATTTCTGCCAATCCCTTCACTGGCTTCCCATCGCCCAAAGACCCCAGTTCAAAACCTTAACCATGACCTACAAAGCCATCCACAACCTGTCTCCTCCCTACATCTGTGACCTAGTCTCCCGGTACCTACCTGCACGCAACCTCAGATCCTCACAAGATCTCCTTCTCTAATCCTCTCTTATCTCCTCTTCCCACAATCGCGTACAAGATTTCTGCCGTGCCTCCCCCATACTCTGTAACGATCTACCCCAGCATATCAGACTCGTTCCTACCGTGAAAAGCTTCAAGAGGAACCTGAAGACCCATCTCTTCCAACAAGCCTACAACCTACAATAGCCCTCAGTCCAGTACACCACTGCACAACCAGCTCTGTCCTCACCTATTGTACCATCACCCATTCCCTGTAGACTGTGAGCCCTCGCGGGCAGGGTCCTCTCTCCTCCTTTACCAGTCTGTTTTGTACTGTTAATGATTGTTGTACGTATACCCTTTTTCACTTTTAAAGCGCCATGGAATTAATGGCGCTATAATAATAATAATAATAATTAATTATTAAAGGGGTTCTCCACTACTAGGACAATTGCTTCTTATTCAATGTATTTCCCCAGGTAAAATAATGACTATATTCACCTCCCGTACCGGCAACGTTCCAGCATGTCTGTGCTTGCAGTGCCATGATGTCCCACTGTTCTGCGTCCAATCAGCACCGGCTTCATTCTCCCCGGCTTTGGACCAAACAATCAACATGAAATGAGTGTTTTGGTTGCACTCACTTCCTGTTGATTAACTCGTTGTGGTCCGAAGGCAGAGAGATGAAAGCAAGTGCTGATTAGACAAGGGGCTCACGTGACGTTACAACCCCACGTTATCCCCAACACCGTCAGTACGGGAAGAGAGTATATGCTTTATTATTTTACCTAGGGGAGACATGTTGAATCAGATGGGGTTGTGTCACGTGTGACAGACAGTCATGTGGTTTCTGGCCATAGAAAATCACAGCATCTGGCTGCGCAGAATGCTCCCTGACTTTCCATTGTACCTGATGTCATTATTCATTGGTATAGGTAGCTTTCCTGCTGGATTTTCATCTCTCTCCCTTTAGGACCCAGCAGGAGCTCGACTTACACCCAGCTGCTGATCATCAGTAATCTCTTTCGCTTAAATACCCCTTTCTTTCTTAGACTGATGCTGGTGATATTTTTCAGTTCCTTCAAGCCTTGGTTAAAAGCAGGTGGCTTGTAATCCTCTGTTATGTTATTGCTGAAAACTTTGCTGAACTTCTACCCTTCTACCTGAGTCTTCTGTGGATAAATAGTTCACATATACATAATATATATATATATATATATATATATATATATATATATATATATATATATATATACACACACACACTAGAAGGTGGCCCGATTCTAACACGTCGGGTATTCTAGAGTTTATTGTGTAGTTTATGTATGATTTTTGTTCATATATATATATATATATATATATATATATATATATGCTGTTGTGTGTAGTTGGCAAGTGTGTGTGTAGGGCGCTGTAAATGTTCTGGGTGATGTCTGGGTGTGGGGTTGTGTGAGAGCGGTGTTTGTCTGTTGCGTTGTTTGTGGAGCGCTGTGTGTCTGCAGCGTTGTGTGTGTGTGTGTGTGGTGCTGTGTGTGTTGCGTGGTTTGTGTGGTTGTGTGTGTAGAGTGCGTGTGTGTGTTTTGGGGGGAGGTATGTTTTGTGCAGTGTGTGTGTGTGTGTGTGTGTGTGTGTGTGTGTGTGTGTTGGAGGAGTAGTCCTGGGGAGAGAGGAGTATAATAGGAGGAGTAGTCCTGGGGGGAGAGGAGTATAATAGGAGGAGTAGTCCTGGGGGGAGAGGAGTATAATAGGAGGAGTAGTCCTGGGGGGAGAGGAGTATAATAGGAGGAGTAGTCCTGGGGAGAGAAGAGTAGTCCTAGGGGGAGAGGAGTATAATAGGAGGAGTAGTCCTGGGGGAGAGGAGTCTTAAAACAGTAGTCTTGGGGGAGGAGTCTAATAGGAGGAGTAGTCCTGGGGGAGGAGTCTAATAGGACAAGTAGTCCTGGGGGGAGAGGAGTCTAATAGGAGTAGCAGCCCTGGGGGAAGAGTCTAATAGGGGGGCATGGCCGAGCGGCCAAAGTGTGCGGGGGGGGCGTGGCCGGGGCGAGCAGGCAAAGTGTGCGGGGGGCGTAGCCGGGCCGAGCAGGCAAAGTGTGCAGGGGGCGTGGCCGGGCGGGCAAAGTGTGCGGGGGCGGGGCAGAGTGGGCAAAGTGTGCGGGGGGCGTGGCCTGGCCGAGTGGGCAAAGTGTGCGGGGGGCGTGGCCTGGCCGAGCGGGCAAAGTGTGCGGGGGGCGTGGCCTGGCCGAGCGGGCAAAGTGTGCGAGGGGTGGGGTTGGGCGGCTAATGTGTGCGGGGGGCGGGGCTGGGCCGAGTGGCCAATGCGACGGTTGTCACAGTAATGACGTCATTTTGGAGCAAGACAGACAGACAGAATAAGGCAAATTATATATATATATACATATACACACACAGACATACATTGTACACACACACATATACATACACACACAAACTGAGCCAGTCTCCTCTTCAGCTTTAGACTCCTGCAATTAAGAGACCTTTGGTAACATCATGGTCACATGCCCGTGATGTCACAAAGGTCCTTAAGCAGTCTTACCATATCAGGATAGGGCTGGGGGCCTATCCTGATTGCTCTCTCTTGCCCTAAATACCAGTCCTGTATACCAGCCTGTCTTGTTCAGTTATTATAGACTCCAGCAATTAAGAGACCTTTGGCTACATCATGGTCACATGATCGTGATGTTACAAAGGTCCTTAACCAGTCTTACCATATCAGGATATAAACGCTGGGGCCCATAGAAAAATGAGGGCTCTGTGAAATTTTTCAGTTTCCACTCTCTTTCCCTTAATACCAGTGCTGTATACCAGTCTGTCTCCTCTTCAGTTCTTAGACTTCTGCAATTAAAGGACCTTTGGTTACATCATTGTCACATGACTGTGAAGTCACCAAAGGTCCTTAAACAATCTTAACTCGGAATACAAATACTGGGGTCAGTAAGACAGTGGGATCCCGGGGAAATCGCACCGTTTGACACCCCTGACCACTAGTCCGGACTTTAACAAGAGCTTATTTTTGGACTAGGGGTTCATGTTTCAATCATTCTCCAAAAGTCTTGCAAAATCATCCTAGGGCTTATTTTTAGGGAAACTTGATTCAAAGCAGTATAATACTCACGAACAATACAAGGCACAGGTACAGGTGTGGTGTGTGTGTTATTTATTTATTTTTATTTTAACACCAACTTGGCCCAATTGCCCATTTACAAACTGTATTTGGCTTTGACACAATTTCTTACAGACTGTTGGACATCAGGTGGCGGAGAATTTACGATTCACGGTAATGTAGATGTGTCCTAATCTGTAAAATATTCTCTCCCGGGCTGAAACTTTTTTTTTTTTGAAAAATCCTTCGAATATTAAAGTGACTTCAACCTTAACTTTAGGCTCATGTTTCAGCACATTTAGGATTAATAGAAGGAAAAACTCCCAGCCAGCAGGAACGAACTGCCCTGCATATCAAATTCATTTCCCAGATGAATTTGCACTGTAAGAAGGAGAGAAAAAAAAAAAAAAAAAAGAAGACGGAAAAAAAAAAAAGCACAGATAAGACTAAATCCTAATGCATATTTATAAACTACACGGCATACAAAAATAAATCAATATTCTCTCACTAAATGTATACGACTTGAATAACTATGAGTTTGCAACTTACAATTGGTTCACCTACGTCTTGGCAGATCCCTGAAAGCCTCTCTGTGCATACTAAAAATTCTAATTAGTTATGTGCTTGACGAGCGGAAGTCTGGAGTGTTCCCGTCTACAGCTTAGAGGCTTCAAAGCTTCATGCATCAAATTGAAACACTTCTGGATACAAAGTACATTCGCTCGTAACACAGGAGAAATGATAGCAGCGGCACGAGCATGTCTAATAAATAATAATAATAATAATAATAATTTTATTCATTTATATAGCGCTATTAATTCCACAGCGCTTTACATACATTTGCAACACTGTCCCCATTGGGGCTCACAATCTAGAGTCCCTATCTGTATGTCTTTGGAGTGTGGGAGGAAACCGGAGTACCCGGAGGAAACCCACGCAAACACGGGGAGAACATACAAACTCCTTGCAGATGGTGTCCTTGGTGGGATTTGAACCCAGGACCCCAGCGCTGCAAGGCTGCAGTGCTAACCACTGAGCCACCGTGCCTAATAAAGGGGTAAATGTTTGGGTATAGAAGAGCTCAATGCAGCAGAGGTGGAGGAGGGATTGCAAAGTAAGTTATCCATTAGAGAGGAGGGGGGGGGATGCCAAATCCTGAAAAATTAGCTATAGCGTTTGGTGGGAAAGTACAAAGGATGTGAGCACTCTTCTCTTTCTCATGATAGAAATTGAATATATTCTCATGCTGTCACGGGTGACAGACAGTCATGTGGTCCCTGGCAATAGGAGATCGCAACGTTTGGCTGCGCAAAATGCTCCCTGACTTTCCATTGTTCCTGCTGTCAGTATTCATTGATATAGGTAGCTTTCCTGCTGGATTCATCTCTCCCCCTTTAGGACCGAACAGGGGTTCACCTTCCACCCAACTGCTGATCATCAGTATTCTCTTGGTGCTTAAATACTTTCTTTTTCTCTGGACTGATGCTGGTGATATTATTCAGTTCATTCTAGTTCTGGTTGCAAGCAGGTGGCTTGCTCTCATCTGCGGTATCGTTGCTGAACTTCTACTTGAGTCATCTGTGGATAAGTAACGACGAAGCCTTCCGGTGAAACACGCGTCGAGGCCCCGCCCCACGCCTGGTCTGCTCAATTTTTCCTGCTTCTGACATGACGCAAGGTAATGTGACCTTGGTTGTTTTAGCTGCCTTTTCTTCGGGGGGGAATAATTTATGGCACATATAGATTTCTCTTTACTGGTCTTTACCTCTTTCTCTGCGGCAGCTTTGTTTATTGCAGCCTAAAGCATGTGCACATATACCTTGCCAGCAGGTGTCACTGCCATCTTGTGGTCATTCCAGGTAGTTCTGTGGGTTGTTTCTGAGCAGGGGTTTTTTCATCTTCCCCTGCTACCACTGTGCACCTTTGTATCACCCTGTATCAATAAATTATCTTTGTATTTAAGCAGATATTCCTTGTGGTCTTTTTATTTCAGTGCACCCCTGATTTTTGATCTTGCTTTACACCTTCACTGGGGTCACAGCATTATAGGCTTTATTACTTATTACTTACTTTATTAAGACTGAGATATTAAATAGGCATTTCTCATCTGTATTCACCAAGGAACTGACTGTACCAGGTGAAAAATCAAAGTTCACCATCCGATATAATTAATTTAACACAAGAAGAAGTACGCCTACGTCTGAGTAAATTAAACATTGACAAATCCCCAGGGCCAGATGGCATTCATCCACGAATTTTGAGGGAATTGAGCTCCGTAATTGACAGACCGCTGTATCTCATCTTTTTAGACTCACTTGTAACAGGGTTGGTGCCTCAGGATTGGAGGATTGCCGATGTGGTACCGATATTTAAGAAAGGTAAGAGGGTAGATCCAGGCAACTACCGTCCAGTAAGCCTGACATCAGTAGTATGCAAAGTTTTTGAGGGCATTTTAAGGGATGACATGCAAAAATATGTTGCAGAAAATAATATAATAACTGACAAACAGCATGTATTCATGAAAGATAAGTCGTGTCTAACCAACCTGTTGGGGTTCTATGAGGGGGTAAGTGCAAACCTGGATATTGGTAATGCAGCTGATGTGATTTATTTGGACTTTGCAAAGGCATTTGATACTGTACCACATAATAGCCTTATACTAAAGCTCCAGGAGCAAGGACTAGGGGAAACTATATGCAACTGGGTAAGGAATTAGCTAAAAGATAGGAAACAAAGAGTAGTCATAAATGGAACATTCTCTAAATGGGCTATAGTCAGCAGTGGGGTGCCGCAAGGATCTGTGCTAGGACCAATTCTTTTTAATCTCTTTATTAATGACCTTGTGGATGGGATTGATAGTACAGTGTCAGTCTTTGCCGATGACACCAAACTATGTAGGATATTAAAAACTGACCTTGATAGTACAATATTACAAAAAGATCTGGATAAGATGTCAGAATGGGCAGATACTTGGCAAATGAGATTTAATGTTGATAAATGTAAAGTAATGCATCTAGGACGGAGTAATCCTATAACTGCGTATACATTAAATGGAAGTAAACTCGGGACTACAGAACAGGAGAAGGACTTGGGTATTCTCATTACAAATAAGCTGAGCAGCAGCACTCAATGTCAGGCAGCAGCTGCAAAAGCAAACAAGATTCTAGGGTGTATAAAAAGAGAGATTAGATCCCGTGATCCCAACGTATTGTTACCCCTCTATAAATCCCTTGTAAGGCCACATCTGGAATACGGGATCCAGTTTTGGGCTCCACATTTTAAAAAGGACATTCAGAAGTTAGAGTCAGTTCAAAGGCGGGCAACTAGACTATTACAAGGAATGGAGGCCGCCCGTATGATGAGTAATGGAGGCCGCCCGTATGATGACAGGTTGAAAAAGTTAGCTATGTTTATCTTAGAAGAAAGACGTCTCAGAGGAGATCTCATTTATATGTATAAATACATGTGTGGTCAATATAAAGGACTGGCACATGACTTATTTCTTCCAAAGACAGTACTAAGGACCAGGGGGCACTCACTGCGAGTGGAAGAAAAGCGATTCCAACAGCTAAATAGGAAAGGGTTCTTTACAGTTACAGCGGTCAGACTGTGGAATGCCGACCACAAGAGGTAGTAATGGCAGATACTATAACAGCTTTTATATCAGGGCTGGATGATTTCCTCAGTACACACAACATTGTTGGTTATAAATGACTTAGTGACTAAATGTAGAACTGGTGGAGGAAGGTTGAACTAGATGGACCTAGGTCTTTTTTCAACCTAAGTAACTATGTAACTTGTGGACCTTTCAGTTTCTGGAAATTTTTTTAGGTTATCTGTGAATAAGTAGTTCATGCTTTTCCCCCATGTGTCCCCCATTGTGTTATCCTTTAGTGGGGTTGGTGAAGAGCTCATCCCACCTGTTCCCTATTTAGGGTCCAGCACTAGGGAGGGTCCAGCACTAGGGATACCTAGGGTCAGGTATACGGCTCGGCGCATAGGTGTGGAACCTATCTAGAGTGGTGAGGGACCCTAGGAACCAGCTGTAGGTTTGGTCAGGGTTCACTGTCTCCCCCTTCCCTAGACGCAGGGGTACACTTCCCTTACCTTTTGCTGCTCGCTTGGTGATCCCCGTACCTAGCGTGACACATGCAGACACGTGTAGCACAAACAACTTCCCCCAATAGGGTAAGGATATGTTCACACGTGGCATCATTTTTCATGCAAACTAAAACCTGCTCTTCACAGTACCATCAATACTTATGAGATTTCAGAAATCTATTGCACGCATTTGATTTTTTTCCTTGCACTTTTTTTTTTAAATCTGGAGCATGAAAAGTACTTTTGGCATTTTTTCACATAGAAAGCTAAGAGACAACACAAGAATGCTGCATAAAATGCAACCATGTATTTTGGCAGCATTTTTGGTACAAAAAAAAAAAAACTTGATTAATAACTTACTGCAGGCAAATGGCACATAATCCACACCAAAAAACAACAAAAATAGCAAATTCTGCTTTGTGTTAGCAGCTACTTGACTGCCAAGAGTACAGGTTTTTGCCTACAGAAAAAAAAGAAAAGGTGCAAAAAGGCAAAGTGTGAACATAGCCTTACACAATTATTTTTTTCTTATGCTCTTGAACTGTCCCACCGGAGCAAGGACTGCTCGGCATGTGGCACAAGAGGAGGGGTAAACCAGGTAAGATGTAAAGGAAGGCCCTAATGATAGGGAAGGTGGCTGATCCCTGAGCTCTCAAACGTCCTTAGATGGGTACAACCACCCCTGTACGCAACCACATGCCTAGGCTCTGGTTGACCCTGGATTAGCCCTGGCTAGTGAGCGGGCCAGCAAAAAACTAGTCTTACTATTAGTATAAAGAGAACACATGTAAGAGGAACAGACAAGGGACTCCGATACAACATAGAACTCCTATTCTTCTCCTCAGCTTGTTGATTTGATATGATGCAGTGTTTCAACAAGCTTTATTCAGCATCCAAGTCACATCCGACCTTGGACATAGACTTCCTTGAGAAGTTCGAGCCCTGGACACTTGGTGTCTAGTATGAACCCCGAACTTTACAGTTCGGATTCACTCATCCCTAGCTGATACTTTATCATCTTCTCTCTGCAGTATTTTGTTGTGCTATCAGTTATGAGAAAACTAAAAACGCACTGCTATCACCGATACTTGGCAATGCCACCATCATTTTTTTTTTAAATTCTTTATTTTAAAGACCGACTCGAGAACATACAAACTAACACTTGCTCCACAAAGAGCAGAATAACAGATTTCAAATATTTACCAATGACATGTATCCCACCTTTCCGCACCTCTGTACATAACAAGTCACTGCAACTGCTCAAGTCAGGCCCAATTTAAACCTTTTATAAACCAACCCAACAAGGGTAGAATACAGAACATAGAAAGAGAGAGCAAAGCCCGAAAAGAGTTTAGAACAGGATAAGAGAAAGAGGTAGAAAGGGGAATAGAGGGAGGGGAGAATAGGGGAATATAGGGGACAAAGAAGGGAGAGCGAGGGAAGAAAAAGAGGATAGGGGGGAGGAGGAGAGAAGAGAAAAAAAAAAAAGAAAAAAAAAAAAAGAAAAGGGGGGGGGAGAATGCTTCCCCAGAGCCTCACAGCAGCCGTGGAACAGAGAGTAGTCTGGCGTATTCCGCCGAGTAAGTGAACTCCAACCATGGAAACCAGGTCCTATGAAAATCCTCCTGTCTGTCATTGAGAGAGGATGTCAAGTCCTCCATGTGCCTCAGGTCGTTAACCCTTCAAACCCACTGCGCCAGTGTGGGGGGGGGTAGAAGACTTCCAGCCAAGCGGAATGCAAGACCTGGCAGCCATTACCAGAAATCTAAGCAAAGAGCGCTTGTATCTAGAAGCTGGGAGTTCCGAAAGCTGTAAGATAAACAGTTCCGGACCCAATGTCTCCACCGTGCCGGTCACCAGTCTAATCACCTCCCTCACTTCTGACCAAAACCGTTGCAAGGAAGGACAGGACCAAAAGATGTGCACGTAATCACCCTCCCCCGAGCCACACCTCCAACAAACAGGGTCGACTGAGGGGAATATCCTATGGAGTCTTGTCGGGACTCTATTCCACCTAGTCAGCAGTTTGAAATTGGCCTCCAGCAGTCTGGAACTGACCGAGGTTTTATGTGCCATCATTAGGACGTTGTTTCGTTGCGTGTCAGATAGAGCCGTCCCTAGGTCCCTTTCCCACTGCCGCAAATAGACCGGGGTGGGCAAATCTCCCGGGTCTGATAGCAAATTGTATGCCAGGGAAAGTGAGTGCCGCAGGGCCCCCTCACCCAAGCACAATTTTTCGAATCTTGTGGGAGGCCCAGCATACCGGGCGAAGCAGGGAAGGGAGCTCATGAAATGCCTCAGCTGCATGGCCCTCCATCTCCCCAGGGGGTCCGGAGGCAAGAGACCACAAATGTCCGAAAGAGATATCCAGTCACCCTCCCCTCCCAGTTGGTAAGCTCTGAATCTGCCTCCCTGTATCCAGCTCCGAAAAACTGGGTCCGAGAGGCCAGGACGGAAATCCGGATCTCCTATAATTGGTGACATGGGGGAAGGCAACGGCAGGAGGAGGCGCCGAACCTCGCCCCTCGAACAGCATTCCAGAGTAGCGCCAATAGTGGGGTGAGATCTCAAAGTAGTCGGGAAAAATCTTACGAGCCAAGGCATGGCCGATAGATGTACCTCCGAGAAGCTCTGTTCCATGGCGACCCACGGTTTCATCCCAGAGTGACGGCACCAATCCAGAACACTAACCATATGTGTGGCCCAGTAATATTTTTTCATATCAGGTATTCCCAACCCTCCCCTACACTTAGGTCTGCACAGTAGAGAACGGGAAAGTCTCGCTTATTCGCCCAGATAAATTTAGTATATAGTGAGGCCAGATCCTTGAAAAAGGAGCTCGGGATCTTAATTGGCAGGGCCTGGAAGAGGTATAAAAGTCGCGGTAATATATTCATTTTCAATATTGCACATCTCCCAAACCATGTGAAGAGGCCCCTCGCCCAATTTGCGCAGTCTGTTCTAATGGACTGCAGGAGAGGGAGATAGTTCAGCTTATATAGTTGACTAGTGTCCGCAACCAGTTGGACCCCCAGGTAGCTCAGAGAGTGATTAGCCCACTTAAACCCGAACGCAGATTGTAGCGAAATAACAAGGTCTTGGGGGAGAGATACATTCATAGCCTCCGATTTTGACATATTAATTCTAAAATTAGAAAGAGAGGAGTACGTTTCCAGCTCTCTCAGTAGATTGGGCAGGGAGACCCGAGGGTTGGTAATAAAGAAAAGTAAGTCGTCCGCGTACGCCGCGATCTTGTAGGTGGAACCAGCAACTATAGGGCCGGTAATGTCAATATTACCTCTAATTCGGCTAAGCAGGGGTTCCAAGGTCAGTATAAAGATCAGGGGTGAGAGGGGGCATCCCTGCCTTGTGCCGTTAAGAATGGGAAATCTATCTGAAAGGAGACCGTTCACCCTGACCGCGGCGGAGGGGTTACTAAACAAAGAGCATATCCACCTGAGCATCATCCTCCCCAACCCCACCTCCCGCAGAACCTCCTCCATGAATATCCAATTGACTCTGTCGAACGCTTTTTCTGCGTCGGTCGACAGGAGCATCAGGGGCAACCCTTCCGATTTAGCCCTGTGGATTAAGTTCAACGCCTTAGTGGTGTTGTCCCTCGCTTCCCTTCCCATCATGAACCCAGCCTGGTCAGGGTGGACAATCCCCCCCAGCAATGGAGAGAGTCTCTCTGATAATATTCTGGTAAAGAGCTTCAAGTCTGTGTTGAGGAGGGAGATGGGTCGGTAACTGGAACAAGAGGTAGGGTCTTTACCCTCTTTAGGGATGACTACTATATTAGCGGCCAGAGAGTTTCTCGGCAAGTGGACTTTTTCGGAAAGTGAGATATTGTTAAAGGCAGAGAGAAACGGGGGGAGCAGCATGGAGCCCATCTTTTTGTAGTAAAGCAGGGGGAAGCCATCTGGGCCAGGGGCCTTACCAGTGGGGGAATTTTTAATTGCAGCCCAGTACTCCTCCTCTGAGATGGGTCTTTCCAGGGCGTCCGCATCCTCCGGTTTCAGGTGTTTCAAACCGGAGTTTGAAATGTACTTCTGGACACGCTGCCGTAGTTCCGTCCTGGCCCTCTCAGACCGCCCCCCATCTATTGAGTAGAGAGAGGAGTAGAAGTCTTTAAAGGCGGAGGCAATGTCT
This sequence comes from Anomaloglossus baeobatrachus, assembly GCF_048569485.1. Lineage (NCBI taxonomy): Eukaryota > Metazoa > Chordata > Amphibia > Anura > Aromobatidae > Anomaloglossus > Anomaloglossus baeobatrachus. The sequence goes on from NC_134359.1 coordinate 265,108,833, forward strand.
TTCGGAAGAGTGGCCCGGCCCACCTGTCGCCCGAAATGTGCACTCTAGGAACATAGCCCCTCGCCCTCTGTGTCCGGAGGGCTCTAGCCAGAGTCCTGCCACTTTTATTGCCATATTCGTAGAAATGCCGCCTACACTTAGCTAGCACTCCCTTGGCCTTTTGATATAACAGGGACTTGAGTTCCTCCCTCTTCCTGGCCAGATTGACGCCCACGTTCCCTCCCAGAGACCCCTTGTGTACTGCTTCCAACTCCCTTATGTCTGCTAGGAGAGATGTAACCTCAGCTTCCCGTTCCTTTTTCAGACGGGCCCCATGTTTGATGAATAATCCCCTTACCACACATTTGTGAGCTTCCCACACAATGTTGGGGGACACCCCCTCCCCCCCACTACAGTCAAAGTATTCCGTCAAGGCCCCCCTTATTTCTTGCATTGTCACCGGCTCATTGAGTAGCGAGGTGTTCAATATCCACTGACTCTGCCTCCCGATGGGACATCCAAGGGACAGAGTGACCGTAATCAGGGCGTGATCAGAGAAAGATATGCACTCAATTGAAGCATCCACCAGAGAGTGTAGGTCCCCATGTTTAATAAAAAAGAGGTCCAACCTAGAATAGCAGTCGTGCGCTGCGGAATAAAATGAAAAGTCTTTGTCTGAAGGGTGCAGCAATCGCCAAGTGTCTATCAGTTGGTGGTCATGTAGTCCCCGTCTCATCCGGCGCAGCGCCATGTGTGGCATACCGGATACCCCTTTTGAACTGTCCCTCAACGGTTCCAACACTACATTAAAGTCGCCCCCGAGAACCAGAGTACCCTCCGAGAATTCCTCTATCTTCTCAAGGTAACGCAGCAAGGTGGGACATTGGCCCGCATTAGGCAAGTATACTGCCACGAATGTAAATGTCTGAGTTGCAATGCGTCCCTTGAGCATCATAAGCCTACCTTGGTCGTCTGTCTGAGAGTCCAACAATTCCCAAGGGAGCGTACTGGACATAAGGATGCTCGTGCCCCTAGATCTAGGATCAGGGGAGGGTGAGTGGTGCACTGTGGAGTACCTTCTGTCCGAGAGTCTGTAAGGTTTAGCTTCACAGTAGTGTGTCTCTTGGAGGAAGGCTACCTGGATTCGTTTTTTCCAGAGAAGGTTCAGTAGGATAGACCGTTTCTCAGGGCTATGAAGGCCCTTGACATTCAGAGAGCCCACCCGTAGTTCGGCCTTCCTCTGTTTCACCATTCTCTGTCGCGAGACCCTAGAGAAACAATCAAAGAAAGAAGAGGAAAAAAAAAAAAAGAGGGGGGGGAAGAAAAAGTATTGACAAAGGAGGAAGTAGCAGAGACCCTTTAGCAGGGAGAAGAGAGAAAGGCAAGAAGTTCAGAGAAGAGAACAAGAAAGTGGAAAAGCAGCAGAACTGCCGCTCGCAGTACCAGGGACCAGCCCAGGGACTACTAAGGAAAAGATAGGGACAAGAATTGACACGCGGCCAGAGCGCAAACCCACGCCCCTCTTAATAGTACTAAATGACCCTTCTCCCCAACGACGAGGGAGGGTCAGCCGATTAATCACCCACACGCCCCACCACCCAGGACGGATGCAGTAAAGAAAAACTCCCCCCCCCCAATCTTAAACTTAAACTAGTCATTGCCATAGAATTAGGATTTTCAAAAACTTAAGTCAATAGGCTATGTCCAGAAAAAACTAGCCCAAGGCCAGGACTCCTGCTTAGGGGTCGTAGAGACGTAAGAGAGCCTCCCAACTCCCAGTTCTTTGATTCCGTCTCCCATCAACAGCACCTCCGTCTCATAGCTTGGACCACTCCTTCCTCCCAACAGCAACTGGTACATGCCATGCCCCTCAAGGATCACCGCTTTGGGTAGGGCGGGTGCCTCCCTTCCTCCTCCGCAGCCCCGGGGGTGCCTGGGGTTCCCACTCCAACCAGTCCGGAATTGAGCATTCTGGTATTCCCAGGAAGGCAAAAAGATACGGAAGCTCCGAGTGCCTCCTCAGCAAGAACACGGAGTCCCCCTTGCGTATTATCAAATGGAAGGGATGGCCCCATCTATATGAGGCGTTCACTTCTTTGATGCCAAGCAGGAGAGGATGAAGCAGGCGTCTCATATATAGTGTGCGGCTGGAAACATCAGGAAATAACTTCACCATGGCCCCATCCATCTCCACAGGACCGTATGACCAAGCCCCCTGTAGGATCCTTTCTCTGTCCCCATAATAATGCAAGCGACATAGTACATCTCTAGGAGAGGGGACAGATCTAGGGCCCGGCCTCGCGACTCTGTGAATTCTGTCGAAGAGATAGGTAGCCTCCGAGGGGCGACCAGTGACCCGGTTGAAGATGTTTAAGACTTTAGTACGCAGGAGTTCCTGGGGCCAGTCCTCCGGTATACCCTTTAGCCTGATGTTATTTCTTCTGCCTCTGTTCTCTTGGTCATCCAAGAGCAGGGCAAGGTCTCTGATGCGGGCATTGGATGACTCACAGTCCCTCTCAATTCTCTCCATTCTGCTCTCCAGGGACTCCTGAGCCTGCTCTGTGGCCTCAATTCTGTCCTCCAATACCACCATTTCCTCCCTCAGGACAGACAGAGCCATCTGCTGGGAGGATTCAATTCTAGCCACAACGTCCTCCAGATCTTTCTTGCTGGGGAGGGCCAAAATAAGTTCTCTCAGGACTTGTATGTCTCCCTGTGGGGGGCCAGAGTGCAGTTTGTTTAATGTAGCCTGAGGCTCCGTGTGCCCCGGGGGCGGGGGGGTCCCCTGTGTGCAGAGCATGGCAGGAAAACCCGGGTCTGGCGATCCACCCAGGGCCCCCTCTCCATCCACATCAACGTGCTGTGAGGCAGGTGAAGCAGCCCCCCCCCTCCTACAGTCCTCTGTACCTGGGCCCACTCCGTCCAGTTCCACCGCCGGCTCTGTCCTCCGGTTCTCTCCACCGCTGATCCCCTGCACTGCTTCACAGGCTGAGGGAGAGTGCCGAGCTGCATCTGGGGAATCCCCGGCTGGAGGACGCCACGCGCCCGCCGGCGCCATCTTGCTCCGGGCCGCCTGCGGAGGATCAGAGCCCGGCGCCGTCCAGAACTTAGTGAGGCTCCCCTGGAGTCTCCGGCTCGTCACCGGGGAGGCAGGGGCGGTCGCCACCCCCGGTCTCTTCTTGGGGGCCATCCTGGGTGAGTGGGGACGGCAGGATTAGGTATAATTTGGCTGTGGGCGCAGGAGCTCTGGGAACAAGCGTCCTCACGCTTCCATGTCAGGACACGCCCCCGCCACCATCATTTTGACTTTTCCAAGAAACTTCTTCCACTTTTCTGAAGACGCTCGATCACTGCTCCAAAGTTTGTCTTCTGTAGTTATTCTTTCCACTACAAGGTCAGCTTCGATCACAATGATAAACAATCCGTATAAATTCAAGAAACATTGACCTTGAATTCTAAGCAACAACTATGGATGTCTTAAGCTTGGTTTGTCATTCTAGCTTCTCGACAAAGAATAGGAAAGAAAACTGGTCGTTGTCTTACAACTTCTCATCCTCCAACCACAATTTTAATAAATTATTTGATCCAACCACGAGTGACGCGGTTTATGTTCTTTATTAGATTGTTACTCAAAATGAGCCATTTACAGTTATGTAAAACTTACAATAGGTGGAACCATAGGAAATCCGACTACTGCGACAGTGGTAACATTTTTTTTTTATCATCAACTTGAAAAAAATATATTGATCAACATAAATTTTGTAAAAGTTGATTATACACACGAGGCTCTTATGGTCAGCAGGGTCCTGTCTGTCTCCTATAGAGTATAAGCTCTTATGGTCAGCAACGTCCTTTCTCTATACTGTAGAGTGTAAACTCATATTCAACAGGTCCTCTTGCTCTTCTGTAGAGTGTAAGTTCTCATGGTCAGTGGGGTCCTGTCTCTCTCCTGTAGATTGTAAGCTGTTATGATAAGCGGGTCCTCCATCTCACTT